>NC_090813.1:141825277-142163492 GCF_000390325.3 Nicotiana tomentosiformis
CGTCCTTCAAATACATACTGTAATGACTTGGACGGTCATTTTTGTGTATTGTAGCCCCGTTTTCCCATTTATTATTTCTTCTATACTCATTTGTGGTTATGTGACTTGCCGAGGTGGTTGGATTAGTTTCAGGGAAGTTTCAAAGTGAATTGGGACATATAGTCCCAAGGCTGGAAGCTTAAGTTGAAAGAGTTGACCGAAATTTGACTTTAGTGTAGTCGACTCCATAATGGAGTTTCGATGGTTCCGATAGCTTCGTATGATAATTTTGGACTTAGACATTTATTCGGATATTGATTTGGAGGTCCGTATGTCGTTATGGCTTGAATTGGCAAAAGTTAAAAAGTTGAAAGTTTAGAAGGTTGCAAGGTTTAATCGAGAGTTGACTTTATTGATATCGGGTTCGGATTTTAGTTACGGGAGTTGGAATACGTCCGTTGTGTCATTTATGACTTTTGTACAAAATTTGAGGTCAATCAGTATTGGTTTGATATGATTAGGCATTAGTTTTAGAAGTTGGAAGTTCATTAGTTTTATTAGGCTTGAATTTGGGTACGATTCATGATTTTTGATGTTTCTTGATGTGATTTGAGGCTTCAACTAAGTTTGTATCATGTTTTAGGATGTGTTGGTATGTTTGGATGGGGTCCCAGGGGCCACGAGTGTGATTCCGATTGAAATCGAATTGAGGTTTGGACTTAGAGAAATGATGTTGGCTTCAGTATTGGTGTAACCGCACCTGTGACATTTTGGTCAAAGGTGCGGAGCCGTAGAAGCGGTCACGTATGCGTAGATGCGGGATTTGGCTAGAGATGGGAAAATTCACAGATGCGAGGATTTATCGCAGTTACGAGGCCACAGGTGCGGAGGATGAGCTGGGCATGGGAGTCTGCAGAAGCGAACGTAGATGCGCAGAAGTGCGTCCGCAGATGCGAGGGAAGGTCCACAGAAGCGGAAGGTGACTGAGTGAGCAGGAGCCGCAGATGCGATCCCGCAAGTGCGGGCATTGGACCATAGATGCGGTGGGGTGGAGTTTAAGTGGGAAGCGCATATGCGCAATTTTGGCCACAGAAGCGGTTTCGTAGAAGCGAAAATAGGAGCGCAAGTGCAAAATGCCTGGCAGTATATTATAATCGAAGGGTTTCGTGTTTTTCTCTCAATTTGGACTTGTGGAGCTCGACTAGGGGTGATTTTTGAGAGGGTTTTGGCTACAATTGAAGAGGTAAGTGAAGATTCATAACTTTTATTGATAAACATTGTTTACTCTTTGATTTTTACACTTAGATTATGTGTGTTTGAGGTGAAATTTGTGGATTTATTTAGTATGTTTTGGAGAGTGCGATTTGGGGATGTGAGGGTCGATTTGTGGTTGGAATTGGATGATTTTGGTATGGTTGGACTCATTATTGAATGGATGTTTGGATTTTTTGAATTTTGTTGGGTTCCGAGGTGTGGGCCCGAAGTTGCCTTTTTGGGTTGACTTTTTTTTTTATTTTGGTTAAAGACCTTAGCTTTATCTTTTGGAATTATTTTCTATAGCTATTATTGATGGAATTAAGTTACTTTGGATAGATTCGAGTCAGTCGGAGACCGATTCGCGTGGCAAGGGTTTGTTGGAGCATTGAATTACGCGCTTTGAGGTAAGTAACATTTCTAAACTTGGAACTGACGGTATCTATCCCTGGAAAACTTGTTAGTTGTGTTGTGTTGGGGTGACGCACATGCTAGGTGACAGGCGTGTGGGCTTGCAACGTGGTAATCCTAATACGGATTGATTCTTGTGTATTGTGTTGTCATCTAGTCTTGTTTTATACGTGTAATTCATAGTTGTTAGAGTAAATGAGTTGTGATTCATGCTTAGGCTATGTGCTTATTCGGTTGAGACTGTTGAGGTTATCTCTGTTGTTTTGAGTTATCTGCACTAACTGTAATTATATGCTCATTAATGATTTTTTATTTGCATATTATATCTTAGTCTATGTTTATCATTCACCGTTACATCACATGTTATCATTGTTTGGGTTGAGTGGTACGAGATTTGTGAGCTCTTGAGACTTGAGAGATTGATGACTGAGGTGGGCTTGAGAGCCGAGTTGTGAGTGTTATTACTATTATTATTATTATTATTATTATTATTATTATTATTATTATTATTATTATTATTATTATTATTATTATTATTATTATTATTATTATTATTATTATTATCGGGCTGCACATCACAGCAGGCCGTATTGGCTTTATATTAGCGTTTGTGCAGGATCCTCCCCTCTAAGTCTGACATACCAGCAGTGAGCGCATGCACAATGATATATATATATATATATATATATATATATATATATATACACACACACACACACACGTGCTTTGGTGAGAGTCATTGATGCCAGGAACCTGTACAGTGCTGAGTGATTGTTTGTGATTTGCGTGGGCATTTGGCAGACATATTTATTATTTTTAAGAGTGTGAGTACTTGGGGATATCACCGTAAAATCATTCATTTGACATGCATATATGACATATAGGAAAAGAGATGTACCATTCATCATGCTAGCTGTAATTGACATGTTCCTATCACTGTTGGACGAGCTAATTTGTTAACGATTTGAACGAGCTAATTATGATAATTTCCCTGAGTTGTTTATTGTTTATGTCATCATTAAACTTGTTATGTCATTATATTGGACTTTGACTGTCTTCTTCTGCTTTCAGCCCAAGGTTAGTTCTGTTGCTTATTAAGTACATGATATCGATTGTACTCATACTACACTCTGTACTTCGTGTGCAAATTCAGGTACATATGGACGTGGTGATTGTTAGATCTGTGCTAGTACCTGCTCGGAGACTTCGAGGTGGCTGCCATGATATCCGCAGACCTTGAATCTCTTACCTTTTATTTTCTTCAGTAATGTTCTGTTACCCCCGGTGTCAGAGTCCTAGGTTGATTAGGTCTCACGATTCATGAGCAAGTTTAGTAGTCTTGCAGATCGGTACAGAGACGTTTGCACTTATCTTCGAGAGGCTACATAACCGTTAGGAAACTTCACTTTCTTGCATTCTTGTCATGCAGATTTGTAATTTCGGAATCTGAACTTCTAATCTTCTATTGTCTCACAGATGGTGAGGACACTATGACCGAATAAGGCAGATGGCCACCAGTACCACCAACTAGGATCGTTAGAGGCCGGGGCTGCGGTAGAGGCTGAGGTACGGCTCGTACTACAGATAGAGAAGCACATGTGGAGCCACTAGTTACTCCAGCTGAGGAGCAGATGCCAGATGTTATATAGCCAGTGGGACCAGCTCAGGCACCAGTAGTGCCCATTGTGATCCCAGACTTTTAGGAGGCCTTGGCCCAGATTTTGACTGTATGCACGAGTTTGGCTCAGACAGTCTTAGTTCTAGTTGCACCAACCACTTCACAGGCCGGGGGAGGTGCCCAGACTCATGCTGCCCGTACTCCAGAGCAGATAGCTCAGGGACTCCACACATTAGGGGTACTACCTGCCCAACCGGTTAATGCTGCTTGGCCCGAGGTTGGCCCACGTATGAGTGATGGGAAGCAGAAGAGACTAGAGAGGTTTGGGAGGCTTAAGCCTCCAGAGTTTAGTGGAGCAGAGTTAGAGGATGCTCAGGATTTTATAGACAGGTACCAGCGGATCCTTCACACAATAAGTATCTTGGAGACCAATGGGGTTGCATTCACTATATTTCAGCTGACAGGGACAGCCTACAAATGGTGGAAGGCTTATGAGTTGAGCAGGCCAGTCGACACAGCACCACTTATGTGGCATGAGTTCTCAGTTCTCTTCTTAGAGAAGTTTGTTCCCCCCGACTCGCACAGAGGAGTTGCGTAGGCAGTTTGAGCAGTTATGCTAGGAGGGTATGATAGTGACTCAGTATGAGATGAGGTTTGCAGATTTGGCTTGTCATGCAGTATGGTTGGTTTCTACTGAGAGAGAGAGAGAGAGAGAGAGAGAGAGAGAGAGAGAGAGAGAGAGAGAGAGAGAGAGAGAGATAGAGAGATGATTAAGAGGTTCATTGATGGCCTCAACTATGGCTTACGCTTTAGTTTAGCTCAAGAGGCTGAGACATATGTTAGGTTTGACCAAGTGGTCGAGATTTCTAGGTGCTTGGAGTCGGTTCCCAGGCTTGAGCGCGAGGAGCGGGAGGGAAAGATGCCCCGTGTTTCAAGTAGTTTAAGTGGTACCTCATCTGGAGCTCAGTCTCATCACAACAGGGGTCGTCCTTATAGGCCCTCTTAGATGGCTTACCCAATTCATCGGGGTGTATCATCTAGTCATGGTTCATACAATGCTCGTCCGGGTTAGTCATCTTTCAGTTTCCTCCCAGCTCAGAGTTCATCTCGTGCTTCTTTAGTTTAGGGTTCGTCAGTACCAGGTTCTTCTAGTGGCTATTCTAGTTCTCGGGGTCTGGTTCAGTTCCCCCCATATTTGGATCGAGGTTGCTTCGATTGTAGAGAGTTGGGGCTAGTGAGGAGGTATCGCCCCCATCTTATAGGAGGTCCAGTCTAATAGAGAGGTCAGGCTATGACTTTCGCACCAGTTACTTCACCAACCGCCAAGCCAACTCAGGGTGGGACTCATCAGTTCGAGGTCGCCCTAGAAGGGGAGTTCGATCAGGTGGTGATCAGGCTCGATGTTATGCTTTTCCCGCCAGGCCAGAGGCAGTCGCTTCAGAAGAAGTGATCACAAGTATTGTTTCAGTGTGCCACATGGATGCTTCAGTATTATTTGACCATGGTTCCACTTATTCATATGTATCATCGTAGTTTGCTCGTTATTTGGATATGCCTCGTGATTCTTTAGTTACACATGTTCATGTATCTACGCTGGTGGGTGATTCTATTATTGTGGATCGTGTGTATTGGTCGTGTGTGGTGACTATTGGGAGATTGGAGAGGAGAGTTGATCTTTTACTGCTTAACATGGTTGATTTTGACGTGATTATAGGTATGGATTGGTTGTCATCATGTCATGCCATTCTAGATTATCATGCTAAGACAGTGACATTGGTGATGCTGGGATTGCCTAGGGTTGAGTGGAGACGTTCCTTGGATTATGTTCCCATTATAGTGATTTCATACTTGAAGGCTCAACGGATGATTGAGAAGGGATGTTTGGCATATTTGGCATTTACGAAGGAAGTTAGTGCTGATACTCCTACCATTGAGTCCGTTCCTGTAGTGTGAGACTTTCTGAATGTATTTTCTGCAAACCTACCGGGCATGCCACCCTACAGGGACATTGATTTTGGTATTGACTGGTGCCGGGCACTCAACCCATCTCTATTCCTCCGTATCGCATGGCACCAGTAGAGTTGAAGGAATTGAAAGAACAACTTCAAGAGCTACTTGATAAGGGATTCATTAGGCCTAGTGTGTTGCCTTTCGGGTGCACCGGTTCGGTTTGTAAAGTAGAAGGATGGTACTATGTGGATGTGCATTAATTGATTACAGACAGTTGAACAAAGTCACAATTAAGAACATGTACCCACTACCGCGCATTGATGACTTATTTGACAAGCTTCAGGGAGCTTGAGTGTTTTCGAATATTGATATGAGGTATGTGTATCATCAGCTGAAGATTCGGGATTCTAATATTCTGAAGACGACATTCAGGACCCGTTACGGTCATTACGAGTTTCTAGTGATGTCTTTTGGGCTGACCAATGCCCCAACGGTGCTTATGCATCCGATGAACAGTGTATTCCAGCCATATCTTTGATTCATTTATTATTGTGTTCATTGATGACATCTTGGTGTATTCACGTAGCTAGGAGGATCATGAGCAACGTCTGAGGATTGTACTCCAAACGTTGAGGGAGAAGAAGCTATATGCTAAATTCTCCAAGTGTGAGTTTTGGCTTAATTTTATGGCATTCTTGGGGAACGTTGTTTCTAGTGAGGGGATCAAGGTAGATCCGAAAAATATTAAGGCAGTTTAGAGTTGGTCTAGCGCGTCTTTAGCTATTGAGATTCTGAGTTTTCTTGGTTTGATCGGATATTATCACCGTTTTGTGGAGGGTTTCTTGTCAATTGCTGCACCTTTGACTAGATTGACCTAGAAGGGTGCCCCATTTAGTTGGTCTGATGAGTGTGAGAAGAGTTTTCAGAAGCTCAAGACTACCTTGACCACAACTCTAGTTCTAGTTTTGCCTTCAACATCGGGTTCATATACAGTTTATTGTGATACTTCGTGGAATGGTATTAGTTGTGTCTTGATGCACGAGGGCATGGTGATTACTTATGCTTCATGCTAGTTGAAGTCCCATGAGAAGAACTACCCCGTTCATGATCTAGAGTTAGTAGCCATTGTTCATGCATTGAAGATTTGGAGGCATTATCTTTGCGGCCTGTCTTGTGAGGTATTCACAGATCATCGGAGTCTGCAGCACTTATTTAAGCAAAATGATCTAAACTTGAGGCCATGAAGGTGGTTGGAGCTGTTAAAAGACTATGATATCACCATTTTGTATCATCCCGAGAAGACCAATGTGGTGGCCGATGCCTTGAGCAGAAAAGTTGTGAGTATGGGTAGCCTTGCATATATTCCAGTTGGTGAGAGACCGCTAGCATCATATGTTCAAGCTTTGGCCAGTCAGTTCGTGAGGTTAGATATTTCAAAGCCTAGCCGGGTTCTTGCTTGCGTGGTTTCTCAGTCTTCTTTGTATGAGTGCATCAGAGCGTGTCAGTATGATGACCCTAATTTGCTTGTCCTTAAGAAGACAGTGTATTTTCAGTTTTGGTTTTCGAGTGGTTTGAGATTGATTTGGAAGAATGATTCTCAATTTAGAAGCTTTAAGTTGGAAGAGTTGACCAAGTTTAACTTCTGTGAATTTGGCCTCGGATCGGAGTTTTTGTCGTTTCGTTAGGTACATATGGTGATTTTTTACTTGGGCGTATGCCCGAATTTGAATTGTTATTCCGAAAGTTAGAATGGGTTTGTTATGTCATTTGGAACTTGTGTGCAAAATTTGAGGTGATTCCAAGTTGTTTAGACGTGTTCCGCGGAAGTTTCAAAATTAAAAATTTGAAATAGTACATTAAGCTTGAATTGAGGTGCGATTTATGATTTTGATGTTATTATGTGTGATTTGAGGCCTTGATTAGGTCCGTGTTATATTTTGGGAGTTGTTGGTATGTTCGGACGGGGTTCCGAGGGGCTCGGGTGAGTTTTGGGGTGGTTTCAGACCATTTTCTACCATAATTGCACTGTTAGTTTTCTGCTGGTTTCTGATTCCTTAGGTGTTCTTCGCGATCGCGAAGGTGTATCCACGATCACATAGTGTTCTGGGAGATAGTCTTCTTCATTTTCACACTATAGGGTTCACGATGGTTGAGACTTTAAGCCTTCGCGTTCGCGTCTTGACTACCTGTTCACATAGTGTTGATCTAGGATGGGCAGATCATGATTGGTTGACCTTCGCATTCGCGTGAGGTCTCCGCGTTCATGTGGGTCGGTATAGATGTGAGTCGTTATCGCGTGCCTAGGGCCGTATTCGCATATGTGTCTTTGATGCAGTTCAGTTTTGTGCTTTGCGATCGTGAAGCCAGTCCCATGATCACGATGGGTTTACGTGGGCAGTGCATATAAGTTATTATTTTCGGACTTTGAATTCATTTTTATTGTAATTTGAGATTTGGTGCTCGGATTTGGGCGATTTTGGAGGTGATTTTCACCATTTGAATTGGTGTAAGTGTTCTTGACTCGCTATTGATTATTATTCATTATTCTATCTTCGATTTTGGCATTTGATTGATAAATCTGAAAGAGAAATTTGGGGTTTTGTCAAAAACTTTTCTAAAGTGAATCTTTGAGATTTGATCATCGATTTGGAGTTGTATTTGAGTGAAACTAGTATGGTTGGATTCGTATTCTAATGGGTTGTTAGAATTTGTGAGTTTTGTAGAGTTTCGGGGTGCGGGCCCCGGTTGACTTTTTGGTTGAGTTTGTGTATTTGATTAAACATTTGACGTTTATCATTTGGGTTTATTACTTATGACATTATTTGATGTTTTTGAGTTGCTTTTGGCTAGTTTCGAGTCGTTCGGAGGTCAATTCATGCTGGATGACACTTCTAGAGTTTTGTTTTAGCTTGCTTGAGGTAAGTATCTTACCTAAACTTGGTTGAGGCATTAGTTGCCTGAGTTATTTGTGATAGCTACGTGCTATGGGTTGCGCACATGTGTGTGCAACCCATGTGCGTGCACTAGGGTATTGTTTTCATGCTCGAGGTATTGCTTAGGCTTTGATACGCCTTGAATTGGTAGGTAAGCCTAAACACTATGATGATTCATACAATTTGTACTCATGTTGTGAGCTATTTGAGCCATGTGTGAGGTTACATAGAGGTTAATCTCCTGATTGAACCTGATAATTGCTACTTCGCGATGCAATTGCCTGATTTGAGCTATGATAGCACACTTTGCACATGCATACACTTTAGCATGTCACATATACCAGTCCAAGAATATGAAATTTAATGTTTGTTGATCATGTACATGTATTCTTTTATATATCCTTTCTATATTATTTGGATTGGACTGGTAGCCTGTGACCATGCCGGGTGGATCATGTTATTGAGCCTGCGACCATGCTAGGAAAATTGTGATATTGAGCCTGTGACCATGCCGGGCGGATTATGATATTGAGCCTGTGACCATGCCAGGAAGATTGTGATATTAAGCATGTGACCGCGTTGGGCCGATTGTGATATTTAGCCTGTGACCATGCTGGGCGGATTGTGATATTGAGCTTATGTCCACGCCGGACAGATTGTAATATTGAGCATGTGACCACGCCGAGCGTATTGTGATATTGAGACTGTGGCCACGCTGGGTGGATTGTACGTAACTACGCCGAGCAGCATTTGGATATGGATCCATCCCCCTATGGTCACCTTCTCATGTGCATTCTTGATGGTGTACACACGGATTATGAGAAACCAACGGGTTTCTGGTTGATGTCAGCTTTGGGAAAGTCAATCAGTGTTTTGGTTTGATTATTGAAATTCTGATTTGGGCCTTAGAGTCGTATTGCAATTTCTCTTTGGATCGGGTTACGCGCCGCAACATATTGATATTTTATTATTGAATTTCTTCTCTACATGCAATTTCCTTGGATGTATACATGATTTTTGCTGCGTCTCTTCTTTATTTGCTAGCTCTGGGTTGTATACAAGCCTTTGTGAATATCTTCTTTATATACCACCTTACTTGATGAGATGAGACACGATACATATCTTCTCTATATCTGAATACATGTGACTTGACTTGTTTAATCATGCATATCTTCTCTATATGCTGGGTGTCAACTGAAAAAAGAGCATGTTACACTATCTTTAGGCACTAAGGAGGCTTTATCTATGATTTATAACTTGATAACATTTTTGCTATGTACTTGTGAGATTTATGAATTGAACGGGTTATTAACGAGTATTATTTATTATTCTTGCCACTATTATCTCGTCGAAGTTAGGTATGATACTTGCTGAGTACATGGGGTCCGTTGTATTCATAATACACTTCTACATCTTGCATGAAGATCTTGGAGATGAGATGTTGTGGATGACGGGAGCTGGCACTGAAGATGTACCTATTTTCTGGATGTAGCTACAACTTGTCCTTGGTAGTTTTAGATTCGAATTCCATTTATGTACATTCCAAATATGTATTGTATTTATTTCATGCCAGCTTTGTAAATCTATGTCTTAGTGGATCATGACTTTTACTACCAATCCTTGGGTTATTGTATGGAAATTCAGTTATTTTACTTATTAATTTCTTACTATGTCCATTAGAATTTTGTTAACTGTCATTGGCCTTACCTAGCGGGTTGGATTAGGTGCCATCACGACTAGGTTAATTTTGGGTCGTGACAAGTTGGTATCAGAGCTCTAGGTTCATAGGTTTCACGAATCATGAGCAAGTGTCTAGTAGAGTCTTACGGATCGGTATGATGGCATCCATACTTATCTTCAAGAGGCTACAAGGGATGTAGGAAAATTTCCCATTTTTGTTTCCTTATCGTGCGACATTGATTCAACTTGAAGTGTATCCCTTTGAATTACTTCCATCCACTTGTATGTTGTGTTGAGCACTTGGTATCAATTAAGCATTGACGACTTGTGATGCCATGGATGAGGTGTGAGATGTGTTCTTTGTATTGAGGAGATAGGCCAGCCTGGAGGACTTAAGGACAAGTTCAAACCACAGCTTGGGCCTGGTAGTTTCTGTTGAGTGAGTATGTACATTTGGACTTATACATCTGGTAGAGTCCATAAGAGTGGGATTGATGGCTCCGTAAGTGTTTGGACAACTATATGATGAGTATTATGTGACTGAGGACTATGCTTAGGTGGGTTGGATGTGACGAGAATAATTCTGCTTGGGATATGGAAGGACTATGGATGCTTGATTTCTATCTTGATGTGTTGTACCGTCTTGAGTTATGAGGTTGTTAGGGATCTTTCAGTTGTTCATTTGTGGAATGAAGTAGATTCTTATGTCTTGTTGACGAGTTCAGACATGGAAGGATTAAGTGATTTCATAGTGGTTGTGGCCATGAAAGGGCACATAGAAATGCATGTTTGAGACTAAGTAGGTGGATGTGATGACCCAGCTGATCGTCTTGTGTATTGTAGCCATGTTCCCCCTGTTTATTTCTTATTCTATGTTCACTTGTGGTTACGTGACTTGCTGGGGCAGTTGGTTTGGTTCCAGGGATGCTTCAGAGTGAATGGGGACACTTAGTCCCATGGGTTAGAAGCTTAAGTTGAAAGGGTTGACCGGATATTGACTTTTGTGTAAATGACTCTAGAATGGAAATTTGATGGTTTCGATAGTTTCGTATGGTGATTTTGGACTTAGGAGAATGTCCTAATATTGATTTGGGGGTATGTTGGTCGTTTTGGCTTGAATTAGTGAAAGTTGGAAAGTCGAAGGTTTGGAAGTTTGAGAAGTTTGACCGAGAGTTGATTTGTTGATAATAGGCTTAGATTTTGGTTCCGAGAGTTAGAATAGATCCGCTGTGTCATTTATGACTTGTGTGCAAAATTTAAGGTCAATCGAAGTTGGTTTGATAGGTTGCGACATTGGGGTGCGATTCGTGATTTTGATGTTGTTTAATGTGATTTGAGGCTTTGATTCAGTTGGTATAGTATTTTAGGACTTGTTGGTATGTTTGGTTGAGGTCCCGGGGGATTCGGGTGGGTTCCAAATCGTTAACAAATTGATATTTAGACTTAAAGCATGGCTGAAGGGCTTTGGATTGCTGGTGTAATCGTACCTGTGGTGGGCTTAGCCGCAGGTGCTAATGGAAGGGCGCAGGAGCAAAATTTGGGTCTGGCTAGAGTACTTCTCAAATGCGAGCAGTTTTTCTACAGAAGGGAAGGCGCTTTTGCAAGGAGAGTTCTGAAGAAGAGGATTGTGTCCTGAGGAGCTGGGGACCGCAGATGCGGATGCTTCCCACATGTGCGGGCGCGTAGAAGCATTGGGTAGACTGCATAAGCGGACCTACAGAAGCGGCATGTCAGTGTTTATGTTGTCTTCGCAAAAATGTGACATTTTCCACAAAAGTGGAACCGCAGGTGGGGTAATTGAGCCCGCATAAGCGAAATTGATGGGCAGTGATTTAAAATCGAGAGTTTGAGTCTTTCTTTCATTTTGGGAATTTTGGAGTGCGGACTAGGGCGATTTTTGGAGAGGTTTTAACCTAGATTGAAAAGGTTAGTGACTTTTAATCACTTTTGTCCATAAATATTGAATACTTATTGATTATTTCACCTATTTCTCATGAATCGAAGTTAGAATTTGGAGATTATTAGACTATGTTATTGGAGAGTGAAATTTGATTCGCTATTTGCGATTGGAATGGATGATTTTGGTATGATTGGAATCGTAATTGAATGGGAGTTTGGAATTTGTGAATTTTGTCAGTTCCGAGGTGCGGGCTAGGGGTTGACTTTTTTATTTTGGTTAACGATCATAGCTTTATCATGTATAATCAATTTGTATAGCTTTTATTGATAGCATAACGTTATTTTGGCTAGGTTAGAGAGTTTAGAAAGTTGATACGTGCGGGAAGGGCTTTTTAGCGAGTGATTTGGTTTGCTTGAGGTAAGTATCTAATCTAAACTTGGTTGAGGCACTATTTGCCGAATTACTTGTGATAGCTACGTGCTATTGGTGCGTATATGTGTGGGGGTTTGAGCCCATGTGTTAATACTGGGGTATTTATCCATGCTCGGGTTGTGCCTAGGCTATGATATGCTTAGAATTGGCTGTTAAACTTTAAGCTATGATGTTTCTCACGTTTGTAACATTGTTGTGAACTATTTGAGTCATGTTTGAGGCTACATAAAGGTTAATCCCTGAATGAACTTGTTAAATGCTATCCTGTGATGAAATTACCAATTAGAGCTACGATATAACACATTGCACATGCCTATACTTTAGCATGTCATTTATACCAGTCTAGGAGCATGAAAATTATTATTTATTCTTCACATACATGTGTTCTTATTTATTTGATCTTGTGTGATATGATTGGATTGGGTGCCTATGACCACGTCAAGGATTTTGTGTGGTTGTGCTTGTGACCACGCTGGGCGGATTGTGTTATTGTGCCTATGATCACGCCAGGCGGATTGTGTTGTTATGCCTGTGACCACGTCAGGTGGATTGTACTGTTATACCTGTGACCATGCCGTGAAGATTATGATATTGAGCATGTGACCATACCCGGCTGGTAGTATGTTGAATTGGCCGTGCATGCGTGTGGATATGGATCCATCCCCTAGGGCAACCCTCTCATGTTTCTCTTTTGATGGTGTATACGCGGGTATTGAGGAAAACTGATTAGTGGTTTGATATGGAATTGGAAAGGTTGAGGAAATCTGGCCAGTATTTGTTTGGATTTTGCATTTCATCTTTACTTGCAAATTCCGTGATTATTTACCTGGTTTAACTGCATATTATCTCTATATGCCGAATATTGACTGAGCAGAGTATTCAAGAAACTGTTCACACTTGAGATGTTTCTTCCTGTGCTTTATGACCTGATTTTATTATTGTTCTGTACTTGTTAAAATGATGAAACTGTATAGGTTATAGCTAGCATCATTTATAGTTTGTGTTTCTTTTACCTCATCAAGGTTAGCTACGATACTTATTGAGTACAATGGGTCGGTTGTACTCATACTACACTATGCACTTCGTGTGCAGATCCAGGTACATCCAGACACGGTGGTTGCTAGATTGGTGCTAGTACTCGGAGACTTTGAGGTAGTTGCTACGACACCCCCAAACCTTGATGTCCTTCATTTTAATTTCTTCAGTACTGTTCTACTATTTAGACAATTGAACTAGAGTTTGTTTTATGTTGAGATATTGTAGTGCTCATGTACTCGGTTACACTAGGTGTCGGGATGTTTGTAGTAGAGTTTTTGTTACCTTTATATAAGATATTTAAGAGATTTTCCGTGGTTGAGTTTTTATTAAAACTAGTTTCATTCAATTGTTTAGCTGTTATTTGATTATCGGCTTGCCTAGTAAGTATGTTAGGCACCATCATGACACATTGGGATTTTGGGTCATGACAAGTTTGTATCAGAGCACTAGGTTACTTAGGTCTCACGAGTCATGAGCAAGTTTAGTAGAGTCTTGCGAAGCGGTACGAAGATGTCTGTACTTATATTCGAGAGGCTACCAAACCGTTAGGAAACTTTACTTTCTCGTATTCTTGTCATGCGGATTTGTTAATTACAGAGTCTGAACTTCTCCTCTTATATTCTCTCACAGATGGTGAGGACACCACCTAGGGCCGCGAGAGGCCGGGGCTGCGGTAGAGGATGAGGTATAGCTCGTACCACATCTAGAGCAGCACCTGCGGAGCCACCAGTTACTCCAACTCTGGAGCAGGTACCAGATGTGGTCGAGCCGGTGAGAGCTTTGGCCCAGATTTTGACTGTATGTACGAGCCTTGCTCAGGCAATTTTGGTTTCGGCTACACCAACCACGTCTCAGGCCGGGGGAGGTGCTCAGACTCCCACTGCCCGTACTGTAGAGTAGGTAGCTGAGGGACTCCAAACACCGAGGGTACTACTAGCCCATCCGGTTGTAGCTGCTCGGGCACATGTTAGCCCACCTATAAGTGATAAGGAAAAGAAGAGACTAGAGTAGTTTGGGAGGCTCAAGCCTCAAAGTTTACTGGGGCAGAGCCAGAGGATGCTCATGATTTTATAGACATATACCAGCGGATTATTTGCACAATTGGGGCGGCTTACAAATGGTGGGAGGCCTATGAATTGAGTAGGCCAGCCAGCGCTGCACCATTTACATGGCATGAGTTCTCTGTTCTCTTCTAAGAGAAGTTTGTTCCACAAATTTGCAGAGAGGAGTTGCGTAGGTAGTTTGAGTAGAGGCAGGAGGGTGTTTAGTGACTTAGTATTAGATGAGATTTTCAGAGTTGGTTTGTCTACGCAGTATGGCTGGTTCCCACTGAGAGGGAGATGATTAGGAGGTTCATCGATGGCCTTAACTATGGAATACGTTTCATTATGGCTCGGGAAATTGAGACGGGTGCGAGTTTGACAAGGTGGTTGATATTGCTAGACGCCTAGAGCTGGTTCGCAGTTAGGAGCATGAGGAGTGGGAGGCCAAGAGGCCTCGTAGTTCAGGTGGTTTCAGTAGTGTCTCATGTGTAGGGGTCATCCTTATAGGCCAATTCAGACAACTCGCCTTGTTCCTCGTGGTTCTTCAGTTAGCCACAGTTCCTATAGTGCACGCCCAACTCAGTCATCATTCAGTACGTTGCCAGCACAGAGTTCTTACCATGCTTCATCTGCCCAGGTTTCCACAAGAAGTTCTTCAGGTTATCAGGGTCAACAACCTATCAGGAGGGGTTGCTATGAGTCCGGAGACTTGAGTCATCACAAGAGAGATTGCCCCAGACTATTGAGCAGGGTTCCATAGCAGAGATCTCAGCATATGATTACAGCACCAATAACTACACCACCCACACAGCTAGCTCGGGGTGGGGCCTAGTCAGCCCGAGGCCGCCCTAGAGGGGAAGGTCGATTAGGTTACGGTCAGACCCATTGCTATGCATTTCTAGCTAGACCAGAGGCAGTTGCCTCCGATGCCGTGATCACATGTATTGTTTCAGTAAGCCACATGGATGCTTCAGTATTATTTGATCATGATTCTAATTATTCATATGTGTCATCATACTTTGTTCATTGTTTAGATATGCACCGTGATTCTTTAGTTATGCATGTTCATGTATCTATGTCGATGGATGATTCTATTGTTATGGACCATGTATATCGTCGTATGTGGTGACTATTGGTGGATTGGAGACGAGAGTTGATCTTTTACTACTTAGTATGGTTTCTTTTGACGTGATTTTAGGCATGGATTGGTTGTCACCATGTCACGCTATTCTGGATTGTCATGCTAAAACCGTGATGTTGGCGATGCCAGGATTGCCTAGGGTTGAGTGGAGATGTTATCTGGACTATGTTCCGAATAGAGTGATTTCATATTTGAAGGTCTAACGGATGGTTGGGAAGGAATGTTTGTCATATTTAGCCTTTGCGTGGGATGTTAGTGCAGATAGTCCAACTATTGAGTCCATTCCGTTTGTGAGAAACTTTCCAGATGTGTTTCCTGCAGACCTGCTGGGCATGCCACTCGACAGGAACATTGATTTTGGTATTGACTTGGTGCCGGTCACTCAACCCATATCTATCCCTTCGCATTATATGGCACCAGCATAGTTGAAGGAACTGAATGAAAAAAGATTCAGGAGCTACTTGATAAGGGATTCATTAGGCCTAGTGTGTCTCCTTGGGGTGCACAGGTTCTGTTTGTGAAGAAGAAGGATGGTACTATGCGGATGAGCATTGATTACAGGCAGTTGAAAAAAGTTACCATTAAGAACAAGTATCATTTACCACGCATTGATGACTTAGTTGGCCAACTTCAGAGAGTTAGGGTATTTTCAAAGATTGATTTGAGGTTCGGGTATCACCAGTTTAAGATTCGGGATCCTGATATTCTGAAGATGGCATTCAGGACCCGATATGGTCACTACGAATTTTTTGTGATGTCTTTTGGGCTGATCAATGCCCCATCATCATTTTGTGCATCTGATGAATAGTGTATTCCAGCCTTATCTTGATTTGTTTTATCATAGTATTCATTAATGATATACTGGTGTACTCACGTAGCCAGGAAGATCACGAGTTGCATCTGAGGTTTGTACTCCAGATGTTGAGGGAGAAAAAGCTTTATGCTGAATTCTCCAAGTGTGAGTTTTGGGTTGATTCTGTGGCGTTCTTGGGACACGTGGTGTCCATTTAGGAGATCAAGATAGATCCGAAGAAGATTGAGGTAGATCAGATTTAGCCCAGACCATCTTTAGCTACTGAGATTCGTAGGTTTCTTGGTTTGGCTAGATATTATCGCAGTTTAGTGGAGGGTTTCTTGTCCATTGCTACACCTTTGATTAGATTTACCCAAAAGGGTGCTCCATTCAGGTGGTCTGATGAGTGTGAGGAGAGCTTTGATAAGCTCAAGACTGCCTTGACCACAACTCCAGTTCTAGTTTTACCTTCAGCACCGGGTTCATATACAGTTTATTGTGATGTTTCTCGAATTGGTATCGGGTGTGTCTTGATGCAGGAGGGTGGGGTAATTGTTTATGCTTCACACCAGTTTAATCCCCCTGAGAAGAACTACCCCATTCATGATTTAGAGTTGACAGCTATTGTTCATGTGTTGAAGATTTGGAGGCATTATCTCTATGGCATGTCTTGTGAAGTATTTACAGATCATCGGAGTCCACATCACTTGTTTAAGCAAAAGGATCTGAATTTGAGGAAGTGAAGATGGTTAAAGCTTTTAAAGGACTATGATATCACCATTTTGTATCATCCCGGGAAGGCCAATGTGGTGGCCGATGCCTTTAGTAGAAAGGCGGTGAGTATGGCTAGCCTTTCATATATTCTAGTTGGTGATAGATTGCTAGCATCAGATGTTCAGGCATTGGCCAATCAATTTGTGAGGTTAGATGTTTCATAACCTAGTCGGGTTTTAGCTTGCATGGTTTCTCGGTCTTCCTTGTATTAGCGCATCAGATAGCGTTAGTATGACGACCTCGATTTGATTTTTCTTAAGGACAGGGTACAATACGGTGATGCCAAGGAGGTTTCGATTGGAGATTAATGGGTATTACCTATGTAGGGTCAGATTTGTTTGCCCAATTTGGATGGGTTACGTGAGTTGATTCTTGGGAGGCCCACAGTTCGTGATACTCCATTCCTCTGGGTGCCACGATGATGTATTAGGACTTGAGGCGGCATTATTGGTGGAGGAGGATGAAGAAATATATAGTACAGTATGTTTCTTGGTGCTTGAACTGTCAACAGGTGAAGTACAAGCATCAGAGTCCGGGCAGTTTGGTTCATAGACTTGAGATTCTTGAGGAAATGGGAGTGTGTTACCATTGACTTCGTTGTTGGGCTTCAAGGGACATTGAAGAAATTTGTGGCTATTTGGGTGATTGTTGGCCGATTGAATAAGTCTGCATATTTCATTCCGGTTGTGACTACCTATTCTACAGAGCAGCTAGTAGAGATCTCTATCCGTGAGAACTCTCGCCTTCACGGTGTGCCGGTGTCCATTATTTCTGATTGGGGCACGCTGTTCACATTGCAGTTTTGAAGAGCTGTGCAGCGAGAGTTGGGCACACGAGTTGAGTTGAGTACAACATTCCACCCTCAGACGGATAGACAGTCCGAGTGCACCATTTAATTTTTGGAGGATATGCTACATGCTTGTGTTATGGATTTCGGGGGTTCTTGGGATTAGTTTCTGCCGCTTGCAGAGTTTGCCTACAATAATAACTACTAATCAATTATTCAGATGTCTCCTTATGAGGCGTTATATGGGAAGCAATGTCATTATCTAGTTGGGTGGTATGAGCCGGGAGAGGCTAGGTTACTGGGTACCGATTTGGTTCAAGATGCCTTAGAGAAAGTCAAGTTGATTCAAGATTGGCTTCGTACATCACAATCTAGGCAGAAGAGTTACATTGATTGGAAGGCTCCTGATGTTTCCTATATGGTGAGAGAGAAGGTATTTCTTAGAGTTTCACTCATGAAGGGTGTTATGAGGTTCGGGAAGAAGGGCAAGTTGAGCCCTCGGTATATTAACCCTTTTGAGGTGCTTGAGAGGATTAGAGAGATGGCCTAAGAGATTGCATTGCCACCTAGTCTATCGGGTGTTCAGCCAGTGTTTCATGTTTCTATGCTCCGGAAGTATTGCGGTGATCCGTTTCATGTTTTGGATTATAAAACGGTTCAGTTAGATGGGGATTTGAAGTATTGTGGTGGCCATTTTCGATCAACAGGTTCGAAAGTTGAGATCAAAGGATATATCTTCAGTGTAAGTTCAGTAGAGAGGCCAGCCAGTCGAGGAGGCAACTTGAGAGACCAAGCAGGAGATGCGGAGCAGATATCCACACCTATTTGAGACTCCAGGTATGATTCTAGACCCGTTCGAGGATGAACGTTTCTTTAAGAGGGGGAGAATGTGATGACCCAGCCAGTCATCTTCTGTATTGTAGCCCCGTTCCCCCTGTTTATTGCTTATTTTATGTTCACTTGTGGTTACATTACTTATTGGGAACTTGTGTATTGTAGCCTCGTTACTTGGGCTTGTTTCGAAGTGAATGGGGACACTTAGTCCAAGGGTTGGAAGCTTAAGTTGAAAGAGTTGATCAGATATTGACTTTTGTGTAAACGATTCCGGAAGGGGGATTTGATGGTTCCAATAGCTTCCTATGGTGATTTTGGACTTAGGAGTATATCCGGATATTGATTTAGAGGTCCGTCAGTCGTTTTGGCTTGAATTGGCGAAAGTTGGAATGTTTGGAAGGTTGACCGAGAGTTGACTTTATTCATACCGGGCTCGGATTTTTGTTTCGGGAGTTGGAATAGGTCCGTTGTTTCATTTATGACTTGTGTGCAAAATTTGAGGCTAATCGGAGTTGATTTGATAGGTTGCGACATTGGTTTTAGAAGTTGGAAATTCATTAGTCTTAATAGCCTTGAATTAGGGTGTAATTTGTGATTTGGATGTTGTTCGATGTAATTTTAGGCATCGATTAAGTTCGTATAGTGTTTTAGGAATTGTTTGTATGTTTGATTGAGGTCCCGGAGGCCTCGGGTGGGTTTCAGATGGTTAATGAATCGATATTTAGACTTAGAGCATGGCTGAAGGGCTTTGGATTGCTGGTCTAATCGCACCTGCGGTGGGCTTGGCTGCAGGTGCAGCTGGAAGGGTGCATGAGCAAAATTTGGGTCTGGCTATAGTACTTCGTAGATGCGAGAAAGGTTTTTGCAGAAGCGAACGTGCTTTTGCGAGGAGAGTTCCAGAGAAGCAGATTGTGTCCTGAGGAGTTGGGGACCGCAGATGCGGATGGTTCCCGCAGTTGTGGGCGCATAGAAGCGCTAGGTACATCGTAGAAGAGGACCTGTAGAAGCGGCTGGTCGGTGTTTAAGTTGTCTTCACAGAAACGAGACATTTTCCGCAAAAGAGGAACCGCATGTGGGGTAATTGAGCCCGCAGAAGCAAAACTGTTGGGCAGTGATTTAAAATCAAGGGTTTGAGTCTTTCTTTCATTTTGGGATTTTTGGAGTGCGGACTATGGCAATATTTGGAGAGGTTTTCACCTAGATTGAATAGGTAATGACTGTTAGTCACTTTTGTCAATAAATACTGAATACCCATTGATTATTTCACCTATTTCTCATGAATCTAAGTTAGAATTTGGGTATTTTTGGACTATGTTATTGGAGAGTGAAATTTGAGGATTTGAGGGGCGGTCTGTGTTTGGAATTGTATGATTTAGGTATCGTTGGACTTGTAATGGAATGGTTGTTCGGAATTTGTGAATTTTGTTGGGTTTCGAGATTCAAGCCCGAGGTTGACTCTTTGGGTTAACTTTTTGATTTTGGTTAAAGATCTTAACTTTATCATGTAGAATCAATTCATATAGCTTTTATTGAGATTAATAAGTTATTTTGGCTAGATTCGAGCCTTTTGGAGGTTGATACATGTGGGAAGGGTTTGTTAGCTTAGTGAATTGATTTGCTTGAGGTAAATATCTTATTTAAACTTGGTTGAGGCACTAGTTGCCGAATTATTTGTGATAGGTATGTGCTATGGGTGCGCACATGTGTGGGGCTTTGAGAGTACGTGCTAACACCGAGGGAATGTATCCGTGCTCGGGTTGTGCTTAGGCTATGATATGACTAGAATTGACTATTAATCTTTATGTTATGATGTTTCTCACATTTGTAGCATTGTTGTGAACTATTTGAGCCATATTTGAGGCTAAATAGAGATTAATCCCTGAATGAACTTGATAAATGCTATTCTATGATGAAATTGCCAATTAGTGCTACGATAACACACATTGCACATGCCTACATGTAACGACCCGATCAGTCGTTTTGAGTACTTTATTCCCCATCCCCTATTTATTGACTCCTCTAAGTTGTATTTTGGTTACGTGACTTGCTGGGGGTGTTTGGTTTTAGTTTCGGGTGAGTTTCAGACTGAAATGAGACATATAGTCCCTAATTTGGCGCTTTAAGTTGAAAGAGTTGACCGTAGTTTGACTTTAGTGTAGATGACTCTGTAATGGAGTTTTGATGGTTCCAATAGCTCCGTATGGTGATTTTAGACTTAGGATCTTGTCTGGATGTTGATTTGGAGGTCTGTAGGTTGTTTCGGCGTGAATTGGCGAAAGCTAGAAAGTTGAAGGTTTGAAAGGTTGGAAAGTTTGACCGGGAGTTAACTTTATTGATATCAGGGTCAGATACTGATTCCAAAAGTTGGAATAGGTCCGTCATGTCATTTATGACTTGTGTGCAAAATTTGAAGTCAATCGGAGTTGGTTTGGTATAAATCAGCCTTTGTTTTGGAATTCAGGAGTTCATAGTTTTATAGGCTTGAGTTGGGTTGCGATTCATAGAATCGATGTCGTTTGATGTGATTTTTGGCCTCGAGTGGGTCCATTATGTGTTTTGAAACTTGTTGGTATTTTCGAAGGGTGTCCTAGGAGACCTCGGGTGTGATTCGGATTGAATCCAAAATAAGTTTGACCTTGTGTGATTGCTGAAGGTTGTTGTGTCTGGTGCAATTGCACCTGCATATTTTGGGTCGCAGGTGAGGCGCCGTAGGAGCAACCTTTGAGCTGCATAAGAGAAAGTGGCCTTGCCCAGCTGGGAAGCAGAAATTGGGAAGGCATTGGGTAGAACCGCAAGTGCGGTCATTTTTCTCCGTAGAAGCGGGCTCGCAGGTGCGAGCATTTGTCCGCAGAAGCGGAACCCCTAATCCTAAGTTGGAACCGCACCTGCGATGGACTGTCCGCAGGTACGGCATCGCAGGTGCGACCATAGGCACGCAAAAGCGAGGATCTTTTGGCTGAAAAAGGGTCTTCGAGGGTTTGAGTTTGATTTTCATATTTTGGACCGAGAGAGATCAGTTGGTGGCGATGTTTCATGATTCTTTCAAGGAAATCATTGGGGTAAATGACTCTAAACCGGATTTGACTATATTTCATGAATATATTATTATTTTCATCATCTAACTAGTGATTTGAGTTGGAAATTTGGGAAAATAATTATGAAAACTTCCTAGACTAAAATTTAGGGTTTTGAAGGGTGATTTGAGGTCGGATTTGAGTAATTCTTGTATATTTGGACTCATTATCGAATGGATGTTCGAATTGTGTAATTTTTGTCGGGTTCCGAGATGCGGGGCTAGTTGACCTTTTGAGTTGACTTTTTATTTCTTTGTAAAGATCGTAACTTTATTGTTCAAAATAGTTTGCTATAGTTTATATATATGGTATGAAGTTATTTTAGCTAGATTCGAGCCATTTGGAGTTGGATAATCGAGGAAAGGGCCTACTAGTAGATTGAGATAACGTGTTTTGATGTAAGTGTCTTGCCTAATTTTGTGTGGGGTAATTACCCCTTAGGATTGGTGTTGGTTTGTAATAATTGGGATATGTGAAAGTCGTGTACGCCAGGTGACGAGTATGTAGACAGGCTAATTGAAGAAATTTACCGGTTTTACCTATGTAGATTCTTTTCATGCCTTAATTGAGTTACCTTCACATGTTATATTCATAATCATTAGGCTATCTTCACATGCTCTACTTGTTCTACAAAGCCTCTACTGTACATATGAACAATACTCAGGTCGGGACAGGGCCCCACCTTACCCTTTACACAATACCAAAACTTTTATACATGACTTGGTAACCCCGAACATTATGGAGCTTACCCAAAAGAGCCAAGTATGCACTGTGCTATAGTCCAGTGGAGGTCTACTAGCTGGAGTACCTATGCTTGCAACATAAAATGCAATGTCCTTGATGGGGACCTCAGTACGGAAGAATGTACTGAGTAGGTAAGGCACAAAGTAACATGTAGGAGATGAAAAAACTCATACAAGCACTAGTGTACTTATAAAAAGATGCCACCTTTACATGTACCTTAGTCACACTATACCATATCTGTAAGCATGTACATATGTGTCATGAACGGACAGACATTCCACCCTGAGACGGACAAACAGTCCGAGTGCACCATTTAATTTTTGGAGGATATACTATGCGCTTGTGTTATGGATTTTCAGGGTTCTTGGGATTAGTTTCTACCACTTGCAGAGTTTGTGTATAACAAAAACTACTAATCGATTATTTAGATGTCTCCTTATGAGGCGTTATGTGGGAGGCGGTGTCGTTCTCTAGTTGGTTGGTATGAGCCAGAAGAGGCTAGGTTACTGGGTACCAAAATCTAGGTAGAATCGGAAGGCTCCTGATGTTGCCTATATGGAGAGAAAGAGAGAGAGAGAGAGAGAGAGAGAGAGAGAGAGAGAGAGAGAGAGAGAGAGAGAGAGAGAGTAGGTATTGCTTTGAGTTTCACTCATGAAGGGTGTTATGAGGTTCAGGAAGAAGGGGAAGTCGAGCCCTCGGTATATTGGCCCTTTTGAGGTGCTTGAGAGAATTGGAGAGATGGCCTACAAGACTGCATTGCCACCTAGTCTATCGGGTGTTCACCCACTATTTCATGTTTCCATGCTCCAAAAGTATTGCGGTGATCCGTCTCATGTTTTGGATTATAAAACGGTTCAGTTAGATGGGGATTTGAAGTATTGTGGTGGCCATTTTTTTATCAACATGTTCGAAAGTTGAGATCAAAGGATATATCTTCAGTGTAAGTTCAGTGGAGAGGCCAGCCAGTCGAGGAGGCAACTTGAGAGACCAAGCAGGAGATGCGGAGATATATCCACACCTATTTGAGACTCCAGGTATGATTCTAGACCCATTCGAGGATGAATGTTTCTTTAAGAGGGGGAGAATGTGATGACCCAGCCAGTCGTCTTGTGTATTTAACCCCGTTCCCCCTGTTTATTGCTTGTTGTATGTTCACTTGTGGTTACGTGACTTATTGGGAACTTGTGTATTATAGCCTCGTTACCTGGGGTTGTTTCGAAATGAATGGGGACACTTAGTCCAAGGGTTAGAAGCTTAAGTTGAAAGAGTTGACAGTATATTGACTTTTATGTAAACAACTCCGGAATGGGGATTTGATGGTTCCAATAGCTTTCTATGGTGATCTTGGACTTAGGTCGTTTTGGCTTGAATTGGCGAAAATTGGAAAGTTTAGAAGGTTGAGAAGTTTGACCGAGAGATGACTTTATTCATACCTGGCTCTGAATTTGGTTCCAGGAATTGGAATAGGTCCGTTGTGTCATTTTATAACTTGTGTGCAAAATTTGAGGTCAATCAGAGTTGGTTTGATAGGTTGCAACATTGGTTTTAGAAGTTGGAAATTCATTAGTTTCAATAGCCTTGTATTGGGGTGTAATTCATGATTTGGATGGTTTTTAATGTGATTTGAGGCATCGATTAAGTTTGTATAGTGTTTAGAAATTGTTTGTATGTTTGATTGAGGTCCCAGGGGCCTCGGGTGGGTTTCGGATGGTTAACGAATCAATATTTGGACTTAGAGCATGACTGAAGGGCTTTGGATTGCTGGTGTAATCGCACCTGCGGTGGGCTTGGCCGTAGGTGCAGCTGGAAGGGCGCAGGAGCGGAATTTGGGTCTAGCTAGAGCACTGCATGGATGCGAGCAATTTTTTTGCAAAAGCGAAGGTGCTTTTGCGAGGATAGTTCCGGAGAAGCGGATTATGTCCTGAGGAGCTGGGGACGGTAGATGCAGATGGTTCACGCAGGTGCGGGTGCGCAGAAGCGCTGGGTAGACCGCAGAAACGGACCTACAGAAGCGGTCCTGCAAAAACGGCAGGTCGGTGTTTCAGTTGTATTCGCAGAAACGAGACATTTTTCGCAAAAGAGGAACCGCAGGTGGAGTAATTGAGCCCGCAGAAGCGAAATTGCTGGGCGGTGATTTAAAATCAAGGGTTTGAGTTTTTCTTTCATTTTGGGAATTTTGGAGTGCGGTCTATGGCAATTGTTGGAGAGGTTTTCACCTAGATTGAATATGTAATGACGTTTAGTCACTTTTGTCCATAAATATTGAATACCCATTGAATATTTCACCTATTTCACATGAATCTAAGTTAGAATTTGGGGATTTTTGGACCATGTTATTGGAGAGTGAAATTTGAGGATTTGAGGGGCGATTTGTGATTGGAATTGGATGTGTTTGGTATGGTTGGACTCATAATAGAATGGTTGTTCGGAATTTGTGAATTTTGTTGGGTTTCGAGATGCGGGCCCGAGGTTAATTGTTTGGGTTGACTTTTTGATTTTGGTTAAAGATCTTAGCTTTATCATGTAGAATCAATTCCTATAGCTTTTATTGATATTATTAAGTTATTTTGGCTAGATTCGAGCCTTTCGAATGTTGATACACATGGGAAGGGCTTGTTAGCGGAGTGAATTGGTTTGCTTGAGGTAAATATCTTATTTAAACTTGGTTGAGGCACTAGTTGCCAAATTATTTATGATAGGTATGTGCTATGGGTGCGCACATGTGTGGGGTTTTGAGCCTACATGCTAACACCGAGGGGATTTATCTGTGCTCGGGTTGTGCTTAGGCTATGATATGACTAGAATTGACTGTTAATCTTTAAGTTATGATGTTTCTCACATTTGTAGCTTTGTTGTGAATTTTTTGAGCCATATTTGAGGCTAAATAGAGATTAATCCCTGAATGAACTTGATAAATGCTATTCTATGATGAAATTGCCAATTAGAGCTACGATAACACACATTGCACATGCCTACATGTAACGACCCGACCGGTCGTTTTGACTATTTTATCCCCGATCCCCTATTTATTGACTCTTCTATGTTGTATTATGGTTACGTGACTTGCCGGGGGTGTTTGGGTTTGGTTTCGGGTGAGTTTCAAACTGAAATAGGACATATAGTCCCTAATTTGGCGCTTTAAGTTGAAAGAGTTGACTGTAGTTTGACTTTGGTGTAGACGACTCCGTAATGGAGTTTTAATGGTTCCAATAGCTCCGTATGGTGATTTTAGACTTAGGGGCATATCCGGATGTTGATTTGGAGGTCCGTAGGTTATTTCGGCGTGAATTGGCGAAAGCTAGAAAGTTAAAGGTTTAGAAGGTTGGAAAGTTTGACCGGGAGTTGACTTTATTGATATCAGGGTCAGATACCGATTCAAAATAGAGATTAATCCTTGAATGAACTTGATAAATGCTATTCTATGATGAAATTGCCAATTAGAGCTACGATAGAACACATTGTACATGCCTACATGTAATGACCCAGCCGTTCGTTTTGAATTTTTTATCCCCGATCCCCTATTTATTGACTCCTCTATGTTGTATTATGGTTACGTCACTTGCCGGGGGTGTTTGGTTTTGTTTTCGGGTGAGTTTCGGAGTGAAATGAGACATATAGTCCCTAAGTTAGCGCTTTAAGTTGAAAGAGTTGACCGTAGTTTAACTTTGGGGTAGACGACTCCGTAATGGAGTGTTGACCGTTCCAATAGATCCGCATGGTGATTTTAGACTTAGAAGCATGTCTGGATGTTGATTTGGAGGTCCGTAGGTCGTTTCGGCATGAATTGGCAAAAGCTAGAAAATTGAAGGTTTGGAAGGTTAGAAAGTTTGACCGGGAGATGACTTTATTGATATTGGGGTCGGATACCGATTCTAAAAGTTGGAATAGGTCCGTCATGTCATTTATGACTTGTTTGCAAAATTTGAAGTCAATCGGAGTTGGTTTGTTATGAATCAACATTTGTTTTGGAATTCGGGAGTTCATAGTTTTATAAGCTTGGATTGGGTTGCGATTTATAGAATTGATGTTTATTGATGTGATTTTTGGCCTAGAGTGGGTCCATTATGTGTTTTGAAAACTTGTTGGTATTTTTGAAGGGTGTCCTAGGGGACCTCAGGTGTGATTCAGATTGAATCCGGAACAAGTTTGGACCTTGTGTGATTGCTGAAGGTTGTTGTGTCTGGTGCAATCGCACCTGCGCATTTTGGGTGGCAGAAGCGAAAGTGGCCTTGCCCAGCTGGGACCATAGGTGTGGTCATTTGTCCGCAGAAGCGGACTCGCAGATGCAGAGGTGGACATCGCAGAAGAGGAAATTGGGAAGGCATTGGGCAGGACCGCATGTGCGGTCATTTTTCTCCGTAGAAGCGGGCTCGCAGGTGCAAGCATTTGTCCGCAGAAGCGGAACCCCTGAGTCTATGTTGGAACCGCACCTGCGATGGATTTTCCACAGGTACGGCATCGCAGGTGCGACCCTAGGCACGCAGAAGCGAGGATCGCTTGGCAGAAAAGGGGTCTTCGAGGGTTTGAGTTTGATTTTAATATTTTGGACCGAGAGAGATCAATTGGTGGGGATTTTGCATGAGTTTTTCAAGGAAATCATTGGGGTAAATGACTCTAACCCGTATTTGACTATATTATATGAATCTATTATTATTTTCATCATCTAATTAGTGATTTGAGTTGGAAATTTGGGGGAAAAATTGTGAAAACTTTCTAGACAAAATTTTGAGGTTTTGAAGGGCGATTTGAGATCGGATTTGAGTAATTCTTGTATGGTTGGACTCGTTATTGAATGTGTGTTCAAATTGTGTAATTTTGGTCGGGTTCTGAGACGCGGGACCGGTTGACTTTTTGAGTTGACTTTTTGTTTCTTTTTTAAAATCGTAACTTTATTGTTCGAAATAGTTTCATATAGTTTATATTTACGGTATGAAGTTGTTTTGGCTAGATTCAAGCCGTTTGGAGTTGGATAATCGAGGAAAAGGCCTACTAGTTGATTGAGATAGCGTGTTTTGATGTAAGTGTCTTGCCTAATTTTGTGTGGGGTAATTACCCCTTATGATTGGTGTTGGTTTGTGATAATTGTGATATGTGAAAGCCGTGTACGCAAGGTGACGAGTGTGTACATGGGCTAAATATGAAAATTTACCGGTTTTAGCTATGTAGATTCTTTTTATGCCTTAATTGAGTTACCTTCGCATGTTATATTCATCATCATTAGGATATCTTCATATGATCTAGTTGTTCTACAAAGCCTCTACTGTACATATGAACAATGCTCAGGTCGGGACAGGGCCCCACCTTACCTTTACACAATACCAAAACTTTTATACATGACTTGGTAACCCCGAACATTATGGAGCTTACACAAAACAGCCAAGTACGCGCTGTACTATACTCCAGTGGAGGTCTACTAGCTGGAGTACCTATGCTTGCAACATAAAATGCAGCGTCCTTGATGGGGACGTCAGTACGGAAGAATGTACTGAGTAGGTAAGGCACAAAGTAACATGTAGGAGATGAAAAAACTCATAGAAGCACTAGTGTACTTATAAAAAGATGCCACCTTTACCTGTACCTTAGTCACATTATACCATATCTATAAGTATGTACATATGTCTCATAAAAGGTATAGAATTATCCTCGACGACATCCGATGTAAATGGCCAATTAATGAGTATGACCTAAGCGAGGTTCATTGGCCCCTGGGATGGTATAGCAATAATCATGACCCGAGGTAGGGTCTTTGTCACGCCCTGAACTTGGGGAGCATGACCGGCGCTCAATCGAGTGAACCCAGTCGAGAAAGCCTATGTTACATCATATCTCATGCATGCTTTATCAAAACATAATTAGATCTTGACTTTCATATTGAATACATTAGGCTCAATGGCCCATAATATTATTTTTCTCTCATGATGGGTACATAGCATCATAAATATCTGTGAACATAAATACATGACGAAACTGAAAACTTAAGTACATGACCGACATTGTACATGGAGATTCTATGACAATAGATACCTAAGTACATAAAACAAACTAGACTCGAATACTCACTGGAATTGTAGTGAGCTCACCATAATCTGCTGTGCAGAAGATCCCTATCATCTTCTAGAAGTATACCTGCATCCATTAAAAGATGCAGCGCCCCCGGCAAAAAAAGACGTGAGTACATGTGGAATAGTACTCATATGTAAGGCAGACAAAACAACATATGAGAATACGGTAACTCAAATAAGAGGTAAATAAAGTACATCAAGAAACTATGAAACATCCCATAGAATTAAATTTCAAGTCTTATTATATTTATATCATTATAAACTTCTTTTAGGATAAACTGAGCCATATATACTATACGTGGAATATATAATATAATATAATTGAAACAACATGTACAAATAAGGCCAATGAAAGTGGCACCTATTGTTTGCGTTAACAATGTGTCTCACTAGACCGTCCATATCCCTCTCTTATTTTACACCTATACATTTATAGACCGTCCTTAGTGTTAACATATCATATAATACACCTATGCGTCTCATAGACCATCCATAGTGTTCACATATCATATTATACATATATGCATCTCATAGACCGTTCATAGGATTCCATACACATTACACCTATGCATTTCATAGACCGTTCATAGGATTGCATACTCAATACACCTATGCGTTTCATAGACCGTTCATAGAATTTCATACACAATACACCTGTGCGTTTCATAGACCATTAACAGTATCACCTATGCAATACACCCATGCGTTTTATAGACCGTTCACAGTGGTTACTTACACAATACACCTCTGCGTTTCATAGACCGTTCACAATGTTTACTTACACAATACAAATACACCTGTGCGTTTCATAGACCGTTCTTAGTGTTTACTTACAAAATACACCTGTGCATTTCATAGACTATTCACAATGTTTACTTACATGATAGAAATACACATGTGCATTTCATAGACCGTTCACAGTGTTTACTTACACAATACACCTATGTGTTTCATATACCTTTCATAGTGTTTACTTACACAATACACCTGTGCGTTTCATAGACCGTTCACAGTGTTTACTTACACAATACACCTGTGCATTTCATAGGCCATTCAAAGTGTTTACTTACACAATACACCTGTGCATTTCATAGACCATTCACAGGATCATGACATATCATTATTCACATGACCATATATATAAACCCAAAGTGACATGATTAGCGCTACTTTTAAGGTCGTAAGTTCTCGGATCAATAGGAACACTTCATGTTCATGTTAATGCTTATCATGGAGGAATACAACTCATTATGTTAGCACGCGTATGGTAAATCAATAAGTCAATTTCAATGGCACATGGCCCAAATACATTTTCATAAGATTTATCATCACTTAGAAAACGACATACCTCTTCCACTTCATTATATACTCTCTTGTCATCTTAAGGTCATTAGCTAAGTTCATAATTCTTGAGGACTTAACATCAAAGTTATTTACATACATTATTTCAGAAGCATATGACTATAGTTGAAACCATTGGGACATACAACACCTCATAATCATCATTTGGGAAAACGGCCACATTTCATGTTCATACCATCACTTTCTTGTACTTGCCATGGGTGATCGTAAGGCATCAAGATCATTTAAAATATTTAGGAACACCATAGCCTCTCATAATGAGGGCACATAATCTTATAACACCTTGGACACATAAGCACAAATACGTTATCTCATAACCTTTCATGCCATATATCACTTCACAATTACTTTCAACTACTTACAACATCATTATTTCATTGGCTCCATTGGCCATACATATTATTCTTCATTCATGGCACTATGGCCGTATATCATATTCCGCACTTTCATTTCTTTACTTTCAAGGATTATAATTATAAACATCATCATATAGAATACTCTTGAAATACCTTTCCCCAAAAGGGCAATACACAATTTTAACTCATGAATATGTAAGAACTCAAAACATATTGAAAATACCTACCAAGCATAGCATTAGTTAGAACAACCACATTTAGACATGACTTGAGTACATAAGCTTTTGGATAATTTTATTTTCGGAGTCAATTTGGAATAGTTGAATAAAGGTTCATTTCATAATACTTCACACATCATTTTATTTTATTGGCGCTATTGGCCACAAGTATAGCTTTCATTTTTGGCACGGTGTCCATACTTTATATCCCTAACTCACTACTTTCACTTTGAAGCATCTTTATAGATTATCGACAACAAGAAATTCCTAATCACGACTTTTATCACACCTATAAGAAATTAAGAGTCTTATGCACATTGAGACCTCTTACACAATTTGGCATAATAGCCTTCACTTGAAACACTACTTGGAGTCATAACATTTTTATACCCAACTCTTGCTTTGAACACATTCCCGAAGGATAACATCATATGATAAGAGCATCCGAAACACATTTTGAACATATACCTTTCAACACAAATCTTATTCGGAATAGTTAATTTTATAATGGATAACTCGGGACTTACAAGAACATCATGGGATACAATTCAAGGAGAGAAGTTTAGCCAATATACCTCGCTTTGAGCTTTCCTTAAATTACTACAACGTTCCGAAAATCCTATCAATCCCAATCTATTTTGTGACATAACAAAATTGAACACAAATTAGGAAGATATTCATGGTTTCAGCTCATTTGAGTATTTTATCAAATACTAGGTGTGTAAATTTGACTACAAGGTTCTTCTACAAGATTTTCTTCATTCCACAAGATTTATTTCACTTCACAACCCAATCTTTACCCATTTGGGCTCAACAATCATCCCACAAACCTTATTGGTACCTACATGTATACATAATACTCTTACACCTAAGAATCATACTCCCAATCACCCATCTTTTACCCCAAACTCGAAATTGAAGAGTAGGGTTAGATCCTTACCTCTTGAGTGAAGATCTTGTGAGATTTTCTTGTTGCATTTCAAAGCTTGGACAAGATCTTGATGAACAAAGGATTTGAGCAACTTTCTCTCTCTAGAACACTCTCACTTCTCTCTAAAAATATCAGTTTTTGCCTTCAAAATGAGCCCCAAAGGCTATTTATCAAAATGGGGTCGGGTTATAAAAATCAGAAAATGGACCCTCCGATCTCAACTTCGCAGTCGCAGAATGGACCGCATAACCGGTATGCGGTTCGCACAATGGACCGTGAAACTGATGCCCAGAACTGGACTGCACTGGTCAGGTCTGCGACTATTCAATGGTCCAAAGACCACTTTTGCGGTTCGCATAATGATTCTGTGGTCGCGGAATTGACCGCAGAATCACATTCTGCCATACTTTGGGAATTTGGTCACAACTTCTTACAAGAGTGTCCAAATGATGAACGGTTTGAAGAGTTAAAAATTAGACTCAAAGGGCTTTAATTTATAAGTAGATCACCTCCTAAGTCGTTATAGTTTGGTAGAAGCACGCGTTTGAAGTAGGATCTTGTGCGCATTGAGACATCCTTTCCACTTAATGTATCCAACTTGTTCCACACAAATTCTTGCCATTTCCAAAACTCTTTAGTATGTTCCAACACACCTTAAACATATATTTTCATTTCAAAATAATGTGTTTCTATCCCATGGGTCTCCTTTAATACTCGAACACGTTATTCCCAAATATCATTGGCGCACTTTAAAATCTTAAATTATTAAAAGTTTTTAGGCCTTACAGTCTTTTGCCTCTCGGGATGGTGCTATTATATTAACCTGAGCTAAGCATTAATGGCCCCTAGGATGATGTCAATATCCATGACCCAAGCTAGGCTCGTAGCCCCTGGGATGATTTCAATGCGGCCATGTACACATAGCTTATTTTAATGATGCATTTAACTTTTAATACCTTTACTAACTGATCGTTACATCAAGAATACTTATGTGACTATACTTTGAAGAAGTAGCCTTTTATCTTAAAGATCGAATATCATAAAAAGGGATTTAAGGAACACATAAAACTGGGGAGTATCAATTGCAAAATCAAGTACACTACCCACGAACCATTTACTCGCCAATTTCCCCCTCATTCTTTAAGAGGAAGATCAATAGAGGTCGTTTTGTTGGTAGGAGTATCATATATGTGACTTTATGCCAAAGAATACAGAATCGAATAACCATACGTACCTTTGTTGTCTACTTAACCGCACGGTGCCAGTTAGCCCGTCAGTACTTCAATATAAAAAATGATTAGGGACCATTGTTAAGATAGAATTCAAACACAAATAAGTGACTAACTTGTCTACAAAAATTTGGATAGCACCTCCCCTTATTTTTTTTCACTTTCCTCAAATCAAACAACAAGAACAATATATCCAGCATACCAACGATTATATATGTATCAATATCCAACCTTATATCCATCACAAAATACCATAAAATAGTTCAACACACCCCAATCACTTCATACACAAAACTACAACCATACTAGTATCAAACTAACCGAAAACTGTAACGATAAACAACTAGACCACCACCCCGCCATTATGGTGTTTCTCAATACCCTTTCTCCTCCCAAACTTCATAAAAATATTAGCAAAAGATACAAACCAACAACAACACGAAACAATTCATAAAATAGTCCACTACAAGTTAAACAATTCGAACTTACGGCTTCCGATCACCGTCCCGTGAATTCTTACTATTATGGAACGAAGTTCTCCACATTTCCAGCAGGAAAAAAGGGACGAGAGAGGGCAGTATACTTACCTTATTTTGTGAAGAGCGCAACTCCTAACTTGGTTCTTCAAATTTTTAGGTTTTACTCTAACCAGAACTTGAAAAGAAGAGAAAGTCACTTAGGATTTTGTGTAAAAATTTTGGGAGAAGTTTGCATGGGTATTTTTAATTGATTTAAGCACTAAAACGAATAGGATAAATGACAGAAATCAACCCTTAAAAGGACCCTTTGGCCAAGCCCAACAAGCCCCTTTTCCGGGGCTTATTTGGTCCTTACAAATAAATTATGTCTAGTGGGTTGTTGGGTCCACACACTTATCACCTTTTTAATAAATACATCCCCACCAAATGATGCCACCAACTAGTACTCTTTCTGTTTCAATTTATGTGAATTTATTTTCTTTTTAGTCCGTGTAAAAAAGAATGACCTCTTTTCTTATTTAGAAATAATTTACCTTTATGCAACGATTTATAGCCACACAAAATATATGTGTCTCATTTTACACCACAAATTCAAAAGTCTTCTCTCTTTTTTAAACTCTGTACTCAATCAAATGAGTTTATATAAATTAAAACGGAGGGAGTAAAAGTTATGAGTCATATACGTATTTCTTCCCAAGAATCCATGTGAAAAAGGTCTTTCCACTTATTGCTTTATCCACTAATTTAATTTAACTACTTTATCTCCATTACACTCACTCACTTAATCATCTACATGCATAAATAATTTCTTGATCTCAATTTACATAAATAATAATTATTTTATACACACTTCATAAACTCATTATCACTACCGTATGGTATAATTCTAGTCTTTAGCCTCCTTATACACACCAAATATTATTCCTAACCACCGTCGTCATACTTTTAAGTCCTACATCATTTCGGGGCTTCATCTTTTTATACACCGTGCTTTTGGGTATTACACTTATTCACCTTAACAAATGTAGAGGTATTCCACCCTTTTCATGCTTACATTAGGTAACTTATGATGACAATGATGTATGAAGTACGAGGTGTTACATATAGCACATGCTATACATGCGCTATACGTAGAATATTATAGTATTCTTGGACATCATGGTAACAACAATCACTTTTTCTGGTATGACAAGACAAAACACTCTATTGATTTGAACATCTCTGATTCACCTAGGAGAATCTTTGTATTCATTACATAACGCATGTTATACATGCGTTAAACAAACAATATTAACGCAATCTTGGCCGTCATAACTACAACCCAAAGCACATCCAACAATTCATTCTCACTCGTCTTCCAAAGTATCTAGGAAACTGAACTTTAACAGTTGGTATATAAAAGAAAAAATAAAAGGGTGAAGGTAGCTTTAAAAATCCGCATGATATTATTGATAAAGGGAATATATAGGAACGAACCTATCTTGAGAAAAACCATTTTGGTTGTTATACTAATTTGTTTGATGATAAGTGATATGGTATTATTAGTCCCTTAGAGAATATCTATACATAAATATCTAAACATTGTTGGGACATTGATGGAGATGCATACTCCGCAAAGCCAGATGAAGTTCGCATTTAGGGTGAAAATCTAGAATGGGTTCCTCTATTCAAAGAGGTGAGACTATGAAGTTTTATGTAGCTGGCATGGCCTAGTTGTACCAATAGTATGGTCATACTACTTTCCAAACATCTATGTTCAAAGATAAATCAGAAGTAATCCGGCATTTGAAGAAAGAGATCCTTAAAATGGAAAAGGCACTAGCCTACCATCATGCATTGGAAGATGTTAACTACTTGCAGGGTACTGAAGATGATTATTGGGTATTACTAGAGAATAAAAAATTGCATCGAGATGCTTCTTATCTAATTTTTCTAATGATTGAAGAGTAGAAGAGCTACCAAAATATTTACCACAAACACTAGATTGCAGAGTGCCATAATATTACCGAAATCAAGCTAGTAGCCTTATTGATGATAGTTAGAAAATGCGAGAAATGTGTGACATTGGACTCTAAATTACGATGCACTTGGGCCGGATGGTTGTGTAAACGATGATGGTAATAGAGACGACGAAGAATATGATGTTGCAGTAGTGCCTGACAACGAGTAAGATGAAAAATAGGTGTGAACCTCTTATTGCGCTAAATTTAATCTTGTATATTTGTGGTTTTTACAACAAAATAAACTATAGTTTTTAATAAATAATTTGAAATACAAACACCTTAATATAAAAACTCACACACTAAATATTATTATACAGTTTACAAACACAGAAATACACCAAATGACTTACAACACACTAAAAGTATGCCTCAGAAATGCCTCCATTATAGAACTGTCTCACAACTTAAATTGCCATCTCTCCTATTAGGTGGCATTTACATCGATCGTTTTCTGTATGTGCATAAAGTCCAGATTTTTGGTTGTATGTGCTATTGATGATATACTATAATCTCGTATATTAGTCGCTTATTACACTCCAGTTTACTATACTTTAATTGAGTTTGAGCTTTAATCGCTAGTGTTTTGCACTAATTGTGTGTTTTATGCCTTGTATGAGTGATTCCGAGCTATGTAGATGTTATAGAATGAATTCGAGTGATTTGGAGCTCTGAAGTCTGAGTAAAAGCCCAAGGAAATAAGCCGGGATCGCGTTCGGGGGGTCGAGAACCACGTCGGGATAGCTTAAAAGCAAGAAAAATCCATACTCAGAGAAAGTCCCACAGCCGCGGCGCGTGGCGTGCCGCGGCTGCCCAATTTTCCTGAAGCCTGTCAGAACAAGATCTCTGAAGTTTCCCACAATCGTCCTGTGTGGAGCGTCGCCCCATGCGGCGCGCCTGTGTAATTTTAACAGAGTTATTATCCCAGTTCGCACAGGAAAAGGTATTTTCGTCTGGGCCCGACCCTACTTAGTATAAATACATGTAAAAACGTTATTTTATGGATTTTTTGACATATCTAAGACCTAAGGAGTCTAGAGAGAAGGTGGATAAGCGAAAGCACAAGAGATTCATCATTAAATCCTCACTCAAGACAAGAGTTTGGATCATTTTATGTTTATCTTTATATTTGTGATGAATTACTCCATATCTATGGAGTAGTTCTCTTTAGGGATTGATGGACTCGGTGTATTGATATTTGGTTATAGATATTAACTCTAGTTTTTATGTATTGAATCATTTTGGATGTTTTATATAGTTGCATCTATATTCACACGTTCATGTAATCGAGAGAGGCATAACTTGTGATAACTTTGCATTATCTTGTTGGTTGAATTCATTAATTCTTCTTAGTAATCGAAAAAGACTAGGTGAATTGTTGATTAAACCTACTTAGGAGGATAATCGAGAGAGGTTCCCCTAAGGACCAACCCACTACAAATTCTTGCATATCTTCACCGAGCTTAAGCTGGTTCATATTGTGAGGTTGAGACTTAATCGAGCGAGGAGTTTCTACTAAACGTTTGAACTAATAATTGAGTGAATTCGAGAGACTCACTTGAACATTAGAAGTGAATTAACTAGAGTTAAATCCCGGACAATTATCTTGCACCTATCCAATCAACCCCTATTTTCTCCCATTGATATCTTCCTTGCTTACTTTTATTGCGATTGTCATAGTCAATTAGCTCTAGATTCTTAGTTAATTTTAGTGTTTAATCATATAATTCTCAACTGGTGATTATCTTGCATAGCAACCAAGCTATAAACTATGAAAATATTGTTTAACTCCAATCCCTGTGGATACGATATTGTATTATACTATATTCGACTAGCGAGCATATTTAAGTGTATGTTTGGCGCTCTTCAAATTTTGGTGTGGTATATATATAGCTGCTCTGCTGTAGTATTTAAGTGTACTCACTCAACTCTCTCAATATAGTAAGTAAAATAGTTATCCGACTTTATAAGGCTCGGTATATATATAGCTGCTCTGTCGTAGTAGGCTCGCTCATAGGCGCTCGGCCATACTAGGCTCTGTATCTCGGCCATGCTGGGCTCGCTCATAGGCGCTCGACCACACTAGGTTCGATATATAACTTACCATCTGATCAGAGCTTGCGAAATAGGGGCCTGTCTATCGATTATAACTCGATGATAATGAAAATATTATAATACTGTATATATAGGCTCTCTGCTATCTTGACTGGAAGAAGATAATACTCAATTAAATATGAAGTCCCGATAAGAAGAATACTATAATTTATGATACTAGGATAATGCATATAAATTCGGGAGTATGAACTTCTTTTTATGCCTCGTTATCAAACATATGTAATTACGAGATCATGCCAACATGAAGGAAGGGCTTAGCCTTAACATACCTCAGCCGGTTCTCTGGACAACCCTTCTAGCACACGACAATTGTGACAAAATTCGTGACGGCAAGATCGGAGTAGGAAAATATCCGTATGATATTCTTGAGAAGATTGCACCGTACTCCCTTAGAATCGCAAAATCCCGTTGCTATTACCTTATGAAATCTCGTATGAATTTTTGTAGCAAATTCTGTATGATCACTTTGTGAATTTGATCACAACCTTGCAAGATACCTACTAAATCAATAACGTTAGAGTCTTTATGGCTTTTTTTGTGAATTCCATATCTTTGTGAGTAATGCAAATCTTGAATTTGAGAAGTCATCTTTCAATCATTTCTTTAAAGATTGCCATCTTGCAAAGTTGTTCAAGAGTCACTTAATGGCTCATGTATGTGGCTGCCACGTTAATGCCTTAGTCTTTGTCCAAAGACTTTAATTAATCATCCACTCATTATTAATTAACTTGTTAATTCCCCCATTATTCAATAATTACCATATTATCTACATAATTAGGAATTATTTTAAATTACTTTAAATACTACCCACTTTTAACACACTTTGCACACCTTTATATTATGGTCATGTGGTACCTTGTATGACCGTATTTTATCTCAAAATGTCAAATTTCGATGAAAATTCATTTTCTTTGATTTGCTTACCCTTTCACCTTCACGAATTTACTCATCACTTGTTTGAAGTAGAGCCGTTATAGAATATGGTTGTTGTACTATCTCTCTTGTACCTCTGATATTAAGAGTGATTCTGCAGTGTCCCCAATCACGATTTCTATAATTTTCTAGGTCCAATAGTCAGACTCCCGATTTACTTTATTGATATAACTCTTTAGTTTCCTCTTCCTTCTAATTAGTCTTTATGTAGGCGTAAGCTATCTTCCGATCTGTGACTCATGGTATTACATTAGCCTTTCATGGATGCTATGGAAAACCATGATACAATCTTCTAATGATTCAATCCTTTGTCTATGACCTAGACCCAATTCCTTCTTTTAACTTATACCGGAGTCTTCTACGACTGATCATTAATCGAATAATTCCTTTCGTTCCATCTCAGCTTTCTTCAAATGTAAGCAATTGTTTTTCCTGGTCTTTTTGCCCCCTTGTTGGGTACATACTTACCTTATTTGAGTTCTCACGCATGCCGAAATTTTTGTGCAACTCATATGGTCTCGAATATTACTTTTGGTTTTATTCCCTGCTCATTAGCCATGGTAGGTGCCACTTTTTTTTGAGTGCATAAAAGTTTGTAGTGAGACTGTTGTTATACGACCATTTCCCCTTTAGGTCACTGTGCTTAGGTTGAAGCCTTCTTCCTTATTTCCTCAGCTAGTCTTTCATTGTAGTACTTAGGGAGAATCCTCTGACTCTTGTACGTATACTTGACGGAATTTTTGATGTTCTTCCCCGCCTATAATTATCCATAACACTCATACAATATCTTTATCTACCCCAACTCCTATCTGAATATTTCTCAAGGTTCACGATGTTATATCTGCGAGACTGAATTCCCCATGTTAGGGTTCACTATGTTTATCTTGCACAATCTATTGATTTGTCTGTATCCTCTTGTCTATCCATAACTAGGCTCTTCCTGAATTAACTACTAACTACTCGTTGGCCCATTCTCATATCAATATTCCGCGTAATCTTTCTTGTGTTATTTCCTTTGTCTTAACTTACCTCTCGCACAGGCTCCTTATTTATTAATAACAACTCGGGCAGGAACCCTTACTTCCTCTCCTTGACGTCGTGATTGTATAATAGTCTGGAATCGTAGCACATCTGTAGGATTTGAATAAGTGCAATCTCATCCCCTTTTCATTTTTGTCGCACTCTTCCTTTACCATTCCATAGTTACTAGGATTACTTAATTCCAACTTAATGCCACATAACTCCATATTTCCCCCTTTAGGGGAGCACTAAGATTTAGTGCTACGATGATCTACATATAGATGTTTTACCTTCTCATCTTTGGCATCTTTTCACATCATCGATGATCCTTACTCGCTTCGCAGTAATCCTTCTATACCAAGGATAACGAAATTCCTCACTCATGAGGGTGACACTTAGTATAACTGGCACATATAGTCCCTTAAGCTTAACTTTACTTACCTTTATTGCTTTAGGGAAGCGTCTTCCTGAATGACCTTTAAAGGGTATTCTTCTGTCGTCCATTCTATTATCGCCGGGACGCAATCTCTGAAATTCTCATGTTGCCGACTATTACTCAGTCCCTAGTTCATGTTTAGTTTATCTTGTTCATCAATCCATGCTGATTTCTTATTACTCTGGGGTCTAATTTTTTTCCTTTTGGTAATCACGTTGGAGTCACGAACTTATTTCTCGAAATGAGGATATGACTTTATGGCCTATACTCTTTTGTTGTCTCAAGGCCTGTCACCTCTCGTCTTTTCCTTCACCTGACTATAGACTCTGTAATACTGTCATTCATTTTTTTAATCATCCGTTGTCATCTGTGTATCACCTCTAACTCATAATGCTTCATTAACTCTTTTTTTTTTTCCTACTAACATTTATTTCTATCACTTTGTTTTGAAAACTTCAACAAGACATTCTTTTGCTTTTAGCTCCCCTTGCTCCATCCACTAGTTCTTCGAATTTCCTAACATTCTCTCCCTACTAGGGACAAGAGCCATACTAAAGTAATTTCCTAACATTCTCTCCCTACTAGGGACGAGAGCCATACTAAGGTAATATTTATCCCTTCAAGGCTTCCAGTGCCTATCTTTGTAGTACTCATATCTAGCTGTACTATTTTAGAATGCACCATCTGGGTGTCTCACAAGGAGATCTATTAGCACATTTGCAATATCCTTCGAAAATATCAATTAACACAAACAATCCATTCACCATTCTAGGTTACTCTAACCCCAGCCGGATCATGATATCCGTCCTTCTCTTATACTACTTCTGTTAGCTCCCATACGGCATAACTGAGATGGGTGTGGCCAATTATACATACCTCTGTTACTGTTGAAGGTAACTCAAAATGCTTATATTTATCTGCTTGAATTGTAAATACTGTTAATCTTTATTAACTGGGTACCTCGTACCCTTCTTCACCTTGCTTCTTTTACTTGCTGAAACTTGTGTCTACCTTTCGATTCTCTTATTCCTTTTTACCATAAGAGTGGATACGCATTCTTGCCTTAGGGATCCTTATCAAGAAGCTTACACATTTGAGTACACACATGATCTACTGAAGACCTTACATTTACTCATCATAAGCATTATGAAATATTGAGTTCCTCTGACTCAACTCTTATATAGCCACATTCAATCTCTTACCAATTGTCATTCTGGATGTAGGCATCCTCATAGTATGAATAAGATAGAGTTTAGGAAATTAAGTTCTTATAACTGAGCTCTACCACACGATCTAGAGTAAGAAGAAAGAGTGACAGACCTATAAACAAGACTCTACTAGACACGGCTTGTAGACTCCCTAGGACAGAACTGCTCTGATACAACTTTCATCACGCCCCGAACACAGGGGGGGAGGGGGGCGAGACCGGCACCCGGTGCCTCACCGATCCTTGCGTACCAACTTGCGACTAAGAGACTCTAAACATATAATGTCTGTAACATCCCGAAAAATTTTGAAGTACTTAAGCGCTATTAAGAAAGTCAATGTGCACTAATTATATTATTTTGTGTGAAGACGAGGTCTATTCATGGAATGGATATCAATTAGATATGATAATAAGTGTACGAGTCATATTATAAGTGATGTGGGGTCTAGGGAGAGCCCTCAGTGCAAGTCAAGTTGAGAATTCCATAATAGACTAAAGTTGCAAATGAGTACGCACAAGACCAAACTTTGGACGAGCATATATATATATATATATATAAGGAGTTATGTGGTGTATGACCTATCAAATTAAAGGTATCTGGGTATAGTTTCTAACGCTTCAAACCGTTTGTCATTTGGACATTCCTACAAGAAGTTATGACCAAATTACCAAAGGCTGGCGGAGGAGCCTGCGGATGCGAAGCATCCGAGGCCGCGTCCGAAAGAGAAGCTGGCAGTGAAGTGCTACCATAGCGTCCAGGTCCGCATCCGACCTTCAAAGAGGAGTGAAGTGGGGATGCGAAGCATCTAGGGCCGCATCCGAAACCCAAAAATCTGGGCCTATAAATACAAGGTCGGGTAAAGAGGGTATTTTGTGTATTTGGGGGTTAGGGTTCTTGAAGTGAAGGGGCGATTTTGAGCTCAAGTCAAGTCCAATCAACCAAGGTAAGTTTTTAATGATGTTTTGGGTTGATTATCACTCAATATTCATGAGTTCTAACATCATTTTTACATCCAAATACAAGATTTCATCATCAAATCCTCAAGAACACAAAAATCACCAAAGTTGTGATTTTTTAAGATTGATCTACTAGAGGTAATTCCAATGCTTCAAACTCGTTTGTTATGAGTAGTTAGAAGTATTTGAAGCATTTGTTAAAAGTGTTAATTGTTGAAGAATTGGATTATAAAACTCTAGTTCATGGCATGAATAGTACTTTTGAGAAAAATAAGAGAGAAGGTGAATGGTAATCTTGGCGATGAAATTTATGAATACAATGAACCTATGGGATTTGTTACTAAATTGGTCCCAATGGATGTTGATATTGTAGATTGAATTTTCTTAGTATAGTAGATCGTTGTATTATCATTAAGGGGTGAATTTCAGTTTCGGATCGTTAGCATTGAATTGAGGAGACAAGAGGGCATTCAGAGGTGGATACGCACGGAGTGGAAATTTCCTGAGTATTGATTAGCTTGCTCAACGTTGGGTTCATCTTATTGAGGTAAGTAATAGTTTTAACTCTGGCTTTGAGGGTATAAACCCGAAGATTTGACATCACGTGATTGTTTGGAAGTGATACCCACGCTAGGTGACGGGCGTGTGGATGTGCACCGTGAGGGATTGAGACTTGGTCCGTCCCATGAGGCCTAATGACTATTATATGTGGTTATGTGTTTAATTGTTGTTGAACTTGTTTGCCTTCATGATAGAGATCATGCTTAGGATTTATTCATGCTCACATTATTTGTACTCAGTCATAGAAATCATTGTACCTATTTACCTCAGTCTCTGTTATTTGCTAATATACGGTGATACTCGATGCGGGCTGTGTTCCCTTATTATTGATGATGGTGAGGCTAGTGAGGTACATGATTGAGTGACGCCGAGGGCCTGGTTGTGAGGATATTAATACCATAGTGCGTGAGTTGTCCGCGTAGCACGTGAGTTGACCGTGCGGATCCAGGTATTGATACCATAGCGCGTGAGTTGTCCGCGTAGCACGTGAGTTGACCGTGCGGATCCAGGTATTGATATTGATTGCGTGAGGCCGAGGGCATGGTTGTGAGGATATTAATACCATAGCGCGTGAGTTGTCCGCGTAGCACGTGAGTTGACCGTGCGGGTCCAGGTATTGATACCATAGTGCATGAGTTGTCCGCGTAGCACGTGAGTTGACCGTGCGGATCTAGGTATTGATATGATGGCACGTGAGTTGTCCGTGCTTAGCGCTTGGGCTTTGGGAGCCCCTCCGGAGTCTGTACACACCCCCAGTGAGCGCAGAGTGTTGAGTGTTTTGAGTATTGACTGCTGAGTGCGAGTGATGAGTGATGGAGTGACACTGCTGTGAGGTTGTATTTATTTGTGTTGTTGCTACATTTTTCTTTTAAACTTCTTTGTGGAATTTACAGAGTTATGGAATTTACCTATTTATTTCTGCTTATTTTTAAATTGTGAAAATAAATAATTGGACTGTTTTACTTAGCTCGTCGCTATTGCTCAGTTCCTTAGTTATTTCTGTTACTTGCTGAGGTGGTTGTACTCATGCTACACCCTGCACTTTATGTGTAGATTCAGGTGAGTTAGAGCGCGTCGATCGTTGAGTTCATGCCGGGTATCTGTGGAGATTGCAAGGTAGCTGCTAGCGTCCGCAGGACCTTGTTACTCCTTTTATCATTTCTTCTTTTGGATTGTATTGATAGTTAGACAGTTTCATTTCTTAGTTCATAGATTTAGACGCTCATGACTTAGTGACACCCCGATGTTTGGGGCTCATTTCCGTATTTTCTATATTATATTTAGAGTTGATTTAGTTTATGAGAAATTCAAATGTTGGAAATGTTTTATTAAATTCTTATGATCGGTTTAGTAGAAATATTTTGGAAAATAGGCTTGCCTTGTAACACGATAGGCGCCATCACGACCATGGTTAGATTTTGGGTCGTGACAATGTCATACTTTGGCCATGGGCCATATTGAAGGACAATTGCGAATGCTGACTAAACATCAATATAAAGCTAGGCTGACAAGGTCACCATAACTACTACGACTGGAAAACCAACAAAATATACATTAACGGCTTACAAGCCCAACATACTGTACTAACTGACAGGATATGTCTACAAGCCTCTACTGATGGATGTACTATGATCAGAATAGGGGCCCGACCTACTCATAGCATATATACATATATATACAAGATGTACATAAAGCTCTAGACCCGGCAACTCCGAAGGGCATGGAGCTTACCGATCAAGCTGAACTCGAGAAACACCTAATGAGGAGGTCTACCTGTCTGTCTGTGTGAACCTGCATGCATGAAATGCAGCGCCCCTAGAAAAGGGACGTCAGTATGAAATAATATACCGAGTATGTAAGGTAATATACTGAAAGCTGAAGTTGAACTGATAATATAATAACTGAAAGTAACTGGGAGTCAAAGATAATGTGAAGATATGCTTACCTACTGATACAGACTCAACTCTCTCAATATAGTAAGTAAAATAGTTGTCCGGCTTTATAAGGCTCGGTATATATATAACTGCTCTGCTGTAGTGGGATCGCTCATAGGCGCTCGACCACAGTAGGCTTGGTATATAACTTACCATCTAATCAGAGGTTGCCCAATAGGGGCCTGCCCATCGATTATAGCTCGATGGTAATGAAAATACTTTAATATTGTAAATATAAGCTCTTTGCTCTCTTGATTGGAAGAAGATAATACTCAATTAAATATGAAGTCCCGATAAGGAGAATACTTTAATTTATGGGACTAGGATAATGTATTTAAATTCGGGAGTATGAACTTCTCTTTATGCCTCGTTATCAAATATATGTAATTACAAGATCATGCCAACATGAAGGGAGGGCTTATCCTTAACATACCTGAGCCGGTTCTCTAGACAGCCCTTCTAGCATACGACAATTGTGACAAAATTCGTGACGGCAAGATCGCTGTAGGAAAATATCCGTATGATATTCTTGAGAAGATTGCACCGTACTCCCTTAGAATCACAAAATTCCGTTGCTATTACCTTATGAAATCTCGTATGAATTTTTGTAGCAAATTCTGTATGATCACTTTGTGAATTTGATCACAACCTTGCAAGATACCTACTGAAGCAATAACGTTAGAGTCTTTATGGCTTTTTTTGTGAATTCCATATCTTTGTGAGTAATGCAAATCTTGAATTTGAGAAGTCATCTTTCAATCATTTCTTTAAAGATTGCCACCTTGCAAAGTTGTTCAAGAGTCACTTAATGGCTCATGTATGTGGCTGCCATGTTAATGCCTTAGTCTTTGTCCAAAGACTTTATAATCATCCACTCATTATTAATTAACTTGTTAATTTTCTCATTATTCAATAATTATCATATTATCCACATAATTAGGAATTATTTCAAATTACTTAAAATACTACCCACTTTTAACACACACACCTTTCTATTATGGTCATGTGGTACCTTGTATGACCGTATTTTATCTCAAAATATCAAACTTCGATGAAAATTTATTTTCTTTGATTTGCTTACCCTCTCACCTTCACGAATTTACTCATCACTTGTTTGAAGTAGCATAGTGCTTATAATCTCCAAATAATCTCATTCCCGAACTTACGTCGATTAGCTTACGACGAAACTTTAACGTACGAAAATGCAGGATGTGACATCTTATTTCCGAGCTTATATCAATTTATTTATGGTGTACTTTCACGTACGAAAATATGTGGTGTAACAAATTGCTACCGTACGAACTAGATATCAAGAAACAATTGCGATAGTTGTGGAAGGAAATAAATCTCCCCGAGAATATAGAGAAGGTTGGGTAATCATCAACCAAAGAAATTATGGATGGAGATGATGATAATGTTGATTTGGCTGCAAGAGAGGCAGCCCAACAACGAGAAAAAACCGCATGAGATGCGGAGGAAGATGCTTTTTGAAATGCACAACTTGTCTATGAAGAGGAGAGGGATCGAAAAATTGTTCAGAATCAACCTTTAGGTGCTGGGAGACCACTTGGCGATAATGCTAGAACGGTCTACAACCGAAGCTTATAAAGTGTCAGACCACCTCCAGTGGCTGCGAACAACTGCGGATTGAAGCAAGGGTTGCTCCAAACTCTTCAGAATTATTGTATATTCAGAGGGAAGACAAACAAAGATCCAAATACACATCTAATGGACTTTGAGGAGATTATGAACACCTTCCAATACAATGGTGTTTCACAAGATGCAGTATATTTAAGGGCATTCCCCTTCGCACTCAAAGATGATGCAAAGCAGTGACTTAGAAGCTTGCCCTAGGGATCAATTAGAACATGGGAGGAGATGACCAGAAAATTTCTTGATAAATATTTCTCCTCAGCTAAAACGGGCAAGCTTAGAAGAGAAATCCATAACTTATGCCAGAAAGAGACTGAAATTGTGTTTGAAGCATGGGAGAGGTTCAAGGAATTAGTTCGAAAGTGTCAACATAGTGGAATTGAACTCTGAATGCAACTCCAGGATTTTTAGGATGGTTTGACACCGGCCTTACGTAGAACATTGAGTAATGCAGCTGGAGGTCCTTTGATGAAAAAAACACCAGAGGAGATAGTCACTATTCTCGATGAATTATCTGAAGATGCAAATCAGTGGCCCTCTGAAAGTGATGAAAGAAGAGGGGCGAATAGTGTTCACCAGGTTGATGCTAACACACCTCTTGATGCCATGGAAAAAGAGATAAGGAAGCTGACCTTAGCTTCTATACAAAATGTGAATCACGCAGCTTGTGATATATGTGGAAGAGGACACCCAACTCATGAGTGTCAAGCCTCAACTGGGCAAGTAAATGTTGTGGGAAATTATAACTTCAATGCAATGGGTCAGAAGCACCCCAGTGTTTCATGGAGTTCACCCAGGAGTACTGCAAATGCATGGCAACAAAACAACTCCAGATTTCAGGGATAAGGAGCTCCAGGCTTCCAAAATCAGCAAAGGCAGCAGTTTCAACATCAACAATCCAATCAGCCTGGGCTAGAAGATCTGATGAAGTCCTTCATTGTCAAGACATATGAGATGTTAGATTCTCATAGTGCAGCTATCAAAGAACTTGGCTCAGGGCTGCGAAACTTGGAGAAGCAAGTGGGACAAATTACTATAGTCTTATATGTGAGAATCCCATGTACTATGCAGCTGATACTGAAAGAAACCCTAGGGAAGCGGTAAATGCTGTAACTCTGAGAAGTGGACAAGTAGTGAAAGAGCCCACCCCTATCCAAAAAGAGGTGGTACTTGAAAAAGATAGTAGGGAGCAGCTGAAAATTGAAGTTGATAAGAAGAAGAAAGGCAAGAAGGGAATAGAGAAAAAGAAGAAAGAGGAAACTTGAAGAAGGGAGGAATCTAATGAGAGCGCGCATATGCCTGCTTTACCTTTTCCCCAAAAGCTTTATATAGAGAAGGTGGACAAGCAATTTGAGAGATTTCTGGATATGCTGAAATAAGTTAATTTAAATTTTCCATTCACAGAGGTGCTCTCCCAAATGCCAGCTTATGCTAAATTCTTGAAGTAGATCCTCACAAAGAAGAGAAATATAGAAGAGACATCAGTAGTCAAGCTCATACATCATTGCATCACAATCTTGCAAAACAAACTCCCACAAAAGTCTTTGTGTGATTATGGTGCCTCAATTAATTTAATGCCTTTGTCTATTTACAAGAAACTGGAAAATGTGCTTGGAGAGATAAGGTCTGCACCAATATCTTTGTAGCTGGCAGACCAAACAACAATAATACCCGAGGGGATAGTAGAAGATGTCTTAGTTCGGGTAGATAAGTTCATTTTTCCAGTAGACTTTATAGTGGTGAAGATGGAGGAGAACAAGGAGATACCCCTAATCTTGGGAAGACCATTCTTAGCAACAGATAGAGCAATTTTAGATATACATGATAGAAAACTCATGCTTAGAGTGGGTGAAGAGACTATGACATTCGAGATAAATGTAGAGACGGGGGTGATAAAGGAGAAGCCGGTTGCAAGTGTTGAGTGAAAGGACAAGGGTTCGAAAGAAAAGGCTACAACAAGTGGAAAAGATAAGTGTGAGGTGTACCCCAAGAGGGCTGAGAAGAAGCTGTTCGCATGGATGTGTGCATTGGTTCGGGCGCGTGGAATGGAGCCCGACTTCGACTCAGGCCAGGGAAGTTTCCTTTACCTTATTTTTTTTAATTGTGTGTCATGGGGACATGCGACAACTTAAAGTGTGGGGTGGGGAAAATTATATGTTGTATGTATCTATGTTAGTAATTTAGTTTTGTTGTTTTAGTAGTAAGAGATAGAAAAATGATAAAAACCATAAAAATTTAATGGTTTTCTATTTTTCCCGACGATGGATATCATTCGACGGGTTTCTTGAGTGATTAAAGTCGAAAGAAAAAGATAAAATGATTTTAGTTTATTAGGTAGTGTAATAATCCTCCCTTGGTTTTTCTTCGTGTCCCGGTTCTTTTCCAAGGGTTTTGTTTGAACCGAGCATAGTTAGTTTTTATTTTTGTTAGGTGTAGGAAACCTTGTACTATATTTTGAGTTAAATGCAATATCTCTTGACTTGGTTATGCCTTGAGAATAAGGAGTGCTTTAGTTGTGACGCTTAGGCTCAGTTTTTGACTCTTGTATAAGTATCTTAATTTGTATGATCTTAACTTTGCTTAACTGCTTTGACTAGAGTGTCTTGATAGCCCGATCCCACGTGAGTTATGTGCCATGTGTATGTGATGTTTGTGTTATTCTGTGCATTACATTTGATGTTTAGAACTTGCCCCGTATATTTGCAAAGCAAAATAGTAGTTTTATTCAGTCTTGGAAGTGATATAGGCATTTCTTTGTTGAGACAATTATATGTTATTACCCACCTAATTGTTGTGTATCTTAGTTAATCCCGTTGTGATTGTAATTCTATTTCTTTGGCAACCACATTGCAAGCCCTACCCATTTGTTTGAATTGACCATCTATTTAAACCTTGTGCCTCACTTGAGCACTTGAATTTGTTATGAACTTTGTAAAAGTTAAAGTGTGGGGTGGTTGGTTTGGCTTTTGAGTGGAACAAATGAAATAAGGAGAAAGGTGCAACTTTTTGAAAAAGTAAGAGCCACTTGAATTGAATAAGAAAGAGAAAATAAATAATAGTATTGTTGTGCAAAATATTCTTTGATAAGTGGTAAATCTTGCTGTAATTGTGCTTAAAGAAGTGGGAGTTAATGTATAATGATGTTAAGGTGGAGGGTTTGACATAAGTGTGGGATTTTGAATGTTAAATTATATGTATTAAAGTGCTTAGGGAGGTGTAGTCACTCTTATATCTAAATGTATCCTACCTGTCCCGCAGCCTACATTACAACTAGTTAAAGTCCTACTTGATCCTTGACTGAATGAACTCAATTAGTAGAGTAGTACACTACAGGAAAGCCTATGGTGCATCTTTTGTGGCATATGAATGTTGTTTCTGAGAGTGAATGAATTCTTTCTATTTGAAGTTCCTAATTGTTCTTAAATTTGATTGTGTAAGGAACTACTCTCTATTATTGTATGAGAGCACTAAATTCATGAAGGAAAGGAAATGCTTGACCTATATGTTGAGTAAGTGAGTGAGTTATGAATAATGCGTGGTACTTTTGAGTCAAATCTTGAGGCGAGATTGTTACGCTACTGTGCTTAGTCTATTTTAAATATTCTTGGTGTAGTGAGTTAGGGGAGTTGCTAAATAAGGTTGTGTTTATATAAAATGTGGTTTGATTGCTCGAGGATGAGCAATGGTTTAAATGTGGGGTGTTGATGGTAGGCTATAATCTCGTATTTTAGTCGGTTATTACACTCCAATTTACTGCACATTAATTGAGTTTCAGCTTTAATCACTAGTGTTTTGCATTAATTATGTGTTTTATGTGTTGCATGAGTGATTTCGAGCTATGTAGATGTTATGGAACGAATTCGAGTGATTTGTGTTATACCCCGCAGTATTACGTCAATGTTATGCTCCGCAGTATTATATTACAATGAAGTTACGCTCCGCAGTATTTTATTACGACGATGTTACACACTATAGTATTGTACGTTGAATTTGTCGTAAGATAATTGACATCAGTTCAAGGAGAAGATTATTTGGAGATTATAAGTATTATGCTATTTCAAACAAGTGATAAGTAAATTCATGAAGGTGAAAGGGTAAACGAATCATAGAAAATGAGTTTCGTTGAAGGTTGTCAATTTGGGATATAATACGATCCGAGCCATAATACCCGGTATTTATGGACTAGTGCCATACAAGGTACCACATGATCATGATAGTAAGATGTATAAAGTGTGCTAAAAGTGAGTAGTATTTTAAGTAATTTGAGATAATTCTTAATTATGTGGATAATTGATTAATTATTGGATTAGTGAGGGTTTAACAAGTTAATTAAGGAAATGAGTGGATAATTTTAGATAAGCCACCCCTCCCCCCCCCCCAACGTGGCATCACACTAGCCCAAATAAGTGACTCTTACTCCATGTAGCAAGGTGTCACATTTAAGAAATTTGTTGGCCAAGTCATACATAAGGTGGGGCCTACACCCAAAGACTTAATACTCCTCTAATTCACTTGGTGTCTCTACAAAATAATGGAGAGAGTTTCACCAAAGTCTTAAGAGACTTTGGTCCTCTACTTTCTTTGGTTTTCTAATGGCTTCAAACGTGAAAGGCTCTCTAAATTCACAAAATAAAAAGGGCTTATGACTTTGAGAAATTACAACAAACATGCAGATGAAGCTTCAACAAAAGTCATACACAAGATTATGATCCAATTCACAAAGTGAGATAGATTAGCAATGTGATTTTGCTTCAACAAAATTTCATACGAAGTTATACTGCATAATAGCAACGGGATTTGTAATTCTAAGGGAGCACGGTACAATCTTTCTCAAGAATATCATACGTATCGATCCCTATTTCGATCTCGCTATTACGTGTTTCGTCGCAATTGGCGTGTGTTAGAAGGATTGACAAGAGAATCGGTTCAGGTATGTTAAGGCTATCCCTTCTTTCCTTTTGGCATGATCCAAATGATACAAATGAAACGAGCAAAATACGCAACTTTCATAAATGACTCTATTCATAGAAATACTAGGGGTGTCTATATTGTTGATTCCCCATGTGTCTTATTATTCTATCATCTGTTCATGGGTCTCAGAAAATACGTAAGTTGATAAAGTTTATTTCATGATATTAATCAGAGGCATAATGGTCTAATGACATTCCGAGAGATTTTATTGATGTACTTGTCCTGCATTGCGTTCATTTATACATGTACATTTACCCATGACCAGATGGCGTTATACACGCATATATATATATACATTATATGTATATATGATATGGAAAAAGGTTACGGCGTTATATACATACCACCACCTGATAAGCTATTATATGTTGATGATTTGCCCACAGTGGCCGAGATGATATGATGGAATGCACTCAGAGGCTTGATGATGTTATGAACGCATATCACTATGCATGGTATGACATTATACGCATATGCATGACATTATAAGTATTAAATGATTCACAGAGCTATGCAGACTTACATGTCGAGTCTTTTACTCCATGTTTCTCTCATGTCTATTATTTGCTGATTTTTATTCCATACATACTCGGTCAATTATTTGTACTGACATCCCTTTTGCCTGGGGACGCTGCATTTCATGCCCGCAGGTCCCGATAGATAGGTCAAGAGTGCTCCAAGTAGGCTATCAGCTCAGTGGAAGGTGTTGGTATGCTCTATTTACTCTGGAGTTGCTATTTGGTCAATATGATTAAGATATGTATTGATTGGTATGGCGGGGCTCTATCCCATCCTTTATGACAATTATGTATTTTTAGAGGCTTGTAAAAAGATGTTATGTATATGAAAGATTGTATGGCCTTATCGGCCTATGTTCAGTGTACGAGTGATGATTTCGGTCTTATAGGCCGTATGTCTTAGGTATAAGTTGGTATTACATGTTTTATTCTAGTTATCTCACGGCAGCCTTTCCATCTCATTTTCCTATGATAGTATGATACGAAGAGATACGTTATGTTGGTACTCGACTGAGTAAGGTAACGGGTACCCGTCACGGCCAATCAGTTTGGGTCGTGATAAAAGTAGTATCAGAGCAGTTCTGTCCTAGGGAGTCTACAAGTCGTGTCTAGTAGAGTCTTGTTTATGGGTGTGTTGTTCACCACACTTATAAACAGGAGGCTACAGGGCATTTAGGACTGTCACTCTTCCTTTTTACTCTAGATTGTGTGGTAGAGCTCAATTGTAAGAACTCAATTTCCTAAATTCTATCTTATTAATAATATGACGATGCCTATATCTAGAAAGACGATCGGTAAGAGATTGAATGTGGCTGTGGAGGAGTTGATTCAGAGGAACTCGATTTTGCATCATTCTTATGATGGATAAATGTGAAGTTTTTAGTAGGCCATGTGTGTACTAAGACATGTAAGCTTCTTGATAAGGAGCCTTAAGGCAAGAATATCTATCCACCCCTATGGTGAAAGGCAATGAGAGATTCAGAAGATAGATACAAATTTCAACAAGTAAAAGAAGCAAGGTGAAAAAAGGGTACGAGGTACCCAGCTAATGAAAACTATCAATATTTACAATTCAGGCAGAGGAATATAAGCCTTTTGAGTTACCTTCAACAATAATAGAGGTATGTACAATTGGCCACACCCGTCTCATTTATGCCCTATGGGGGCTAACAGAAGTAGTATAAGAGAAGGCGGGATATCAGGATCTAGCTGGGATTAGGGTAACCCAAAATGGTGGATGGATTGTTAGCATTAGCTGACATTTCCGAAGGATATTGCAAATGTGCTAATAGATCTCCTTGTGAGACACCCAGATGGTGCACTCTAAAATAGTACAGCTAGATATGAGTACTACAAAGATAGGCACTAGAAACCTTGAAGGGATAAATATTATCTTAGTGTGGCTCCCGTCCCTAGTAGAGAGAGAATGTTAGGTAACCCGAAGAGCCAGTGGATAGGGCAAGGGGAGTTAAAAGCAAAAAAATGTCTTGTTGAAGTTTTTAGAATAAAGTAATAGACAGAAATATTAGCGGGGAAATAAGAAGAGAGTTAATGAAGCATTATGAGTAAGATGTGATACATGGATAACAACGTTAGATCAAAAAAAATATAACAGTATTATAAATTCTATAGTCAAGTCAAGGAAAAGACAAGAGGTGACAGGCCTTGAGACAACAAAAGAGTATAGGCCATAAAGTCATATTCTCATTTCGTGAAGTAAGTTCGTAACACCAACGCGACTACCAGAAGGAAAAGTTAAACCCCAAAATAATAGAAATCAGTATGGGATGGTGATTAAGATAAACTAAACATGAATTAGGGACTGAGTGATTTGATAATGGTCGACATCATGAGAATTTCAGATTTTTTTCCGGCGTTAATAGAATGGACAATAGAAGGGGATTCATGAGAAATTCAGAGAATGGCCATTCAGCAAGACGCTTTCCTAAAAATAAGCAATGTGAGCAAAGTTAAGCTTAAGGGACTGTATGTGACAATTATACTAAGTGTCACCCTCGCGAGTAAGGAAATTTGTTATCCTTGTTACGGAAGGATTACTGCGAGGCGAGTAAGGATCATCGATGATGTGAAAAGACACCAAAGATGAAGAGGTAAAACATCTATACGTAGATCATCGTAGCACTAAATCTTAGTACTCCCCTAAAGGGGGAAATATGGAGTGATGTGGCATTAAGTCAGAATTAAGTGGTTCTAGTAACTATCAAATAGTAAAGGAAGAATGAGATAAAAATTAGAAAGGAATGAGATTGCACTTATACAAATCCTACATATATGCTATGATTCTAGAACATTATGCAAACACGGCGTCAAGGAGAGAAAGTAAGGGTTCCTGCCCGAGATGTTATTGATAGAGATGGAGCCTGTGCGAGACGTAAGTCAAGACAAAAGAAATAACCCAAGAAAGATTACGCGGAATATTGATATGAGAATGGGCCAACGAGTAGTTAGTAGTTGATCCATAAAGAGCCTAGTTATGGCTAGACAAGAGGATACAAACAAATTAACAGATTGTGCAAGATGAACATAGTGAACCCCAACATGGGGAATTCAGTCTCGCAGATATGACATCGTTATCCTTGAGATATATTCAGATAGGAGTTGGGGTAGTTAAAGGTAAATAAAATAGAATGCCACTGGGAAGACAGTAAAAACTTCAGTTCAGAAGCAACCGTACGAGCACATGAGTGTGGAGGTAAGTAACTACAGATAATTATAGGCGAGGAAGGACATCAAAAATTCCGTTAAATATGCGATTTGATAAGCTCGCAGCTTTACAAGAGTTAGAGGGTCCTCCCTAAGTACTTCAGTGGAAGACTAGCTGAGGAAATAAGGAAGAAGGTTTCACTCTAAGCATAGTAACTCGAAGAATAAATGGTCATGTAAAAATAGTCTCATAACAACATTGCATGCACTCCATAAGAAAGTGACACCTATAGCGGCTAATGAACGGGTAGAATAAAAAAAAATTAAAAGTTGATATTCAAGATCATATGGGTTGTATGGAATTCCAATATGTGTGGGCACTAAGATAAGCCAAGTATTCATGCGACAAGTGGCAGAATGACCAGAAAATTGTAGAAATCATAATTGAGAACATTGCAGAATTACTCTTAATATCAGAGGCACAAGAGAGATAGTACAACAACCATATTCTATAACAGCTCTACGAGAAAGCTAGTTAGAAGAGTACCAGCCTCATAAGAAGTCAGTATGAAGCTCCCACCAGATTGTGTATGCACCAGAGGTGCAAGTATTATAATAGAGCTTCAAGTTGTGGATGTGAATTATACCTATGTGGAAGGTAGGTCATGAAAGAGCTAGAAGATGTGATGCGAGATTTTAATGTAAGGTAAAGGTGAGCAACGTACGAGATACTCACATGCAGAAGGTTGTGTATAATCTATACTTCAGATAAAAGGCTAGAAGCGTGGGGATTCAGTATCCAGGAATGTTAGCAACGCCGTCATTGGCATGTTTTCTAGCCTATGGTTTCTAAGCCTCGAGAAGTCTAATTAAGAGAGTAAAAAAGAGTTAGAGATAATGTGATGTCTCGCTTGATGTTCCAGAATGACATAAGAAAATCTATGATGCAAGCAAGTAGAAGGAAGGTTGCGAATAGTATAAATAGATATGTGTAGATCGCAAGCTAAAGTATGGTAGAGCGACCAGGTTTTAGGAAGACATTGGTAGTAGAATAAGGGTGTAACTGTGATAGACAAAGGATGACGTTTGGGCCTTCGATTGAGTAATGATTTGATTTCATGGACGGCATGGGATTAGAATATCCCCACCCATAAGATGAATCACGTTGGAATGCTATGAAATATGGTTATGGAAGTATGGTATCACCCCCAGGTGGGACAGGAAAATCACTTAAGATGTTCCCCGATAAGACCTGAGCCTTAGCGGCAATGTTACAAAAAAGGTCAAGTTATCGGTATTAAAGTGAATCAACAATGGATGGATAAAAGTTACAAAATATGAGATGCGATTAGACCATCATTCTTAAGAGGAACATTAATGAAGAAGCATTAAAGGACTTAGATTTATGCATATAGAATAAACAACGAGAGTAACCTGGAGTTTGGTAGCAGACCTCAGTAATGATAAATCGAAGTAAGAGTTAGGGTATATTATGACCTACCTAGATGCAGTAAAGTCATACGGATCTATGAGATAAGATATAATAATATTCGTAAGTTCAAAAAAGTACCGAGCAAAGAATTTCAGTATAGCTATAGATGTCCAGAGGGACATCTTGTCAAGCTCTGTATATATTTACAAAGTGAGGCCTAGAGATTGGCTAAAAACTGGAGAAAAATGCTGGACGGGAGAGTCGCATAGGTGCCCATACAAGGAAAAAGAGGTACAGGTTGCATGATAGAAGGTAAAAACAATTACGAAATTGGAAGGATTCTGACCAGAAGTCGTGGTATGAGAAAGAGGGATAGAGGGGGGAATGCCTTGGCCTATGGATTTATTCACAGAACAGTTGCCTAGATGGCAAGGAGAGAATACTAAAGTATTCGGAAGACATAGGTGATGAAAATGGTAAGTGCATCAGTCAACATTCGAGGACGAATGTTCTAAAGGGGGGGAATAATGTTACGCCCTGCAGTATTACGTCGATGTTACGCTCCGCAGTATTATATTACAATGATGTTACGCTCTGCAGTATTTTATTACGACGATTTTACACCCTATAGTATTGTACGTTGAATTTGTCGTAAGATAATTGACATCAGTTCAAGGACAAAATTATTTGGAGATTATAAGTATTATACTATTTCAAACAAGTGATAAGTAAATTCGTGAAGGAGAAAGGGTAAACGAATCAAAGAAAATGAGTTTCGTTGAAGGTTGTCAATTTGGGATATAATACGATCCGGGCCATAATACCTGGTATTTATGGACTAGTTCCATACAAGGTACCACATGACCATGATAGTAAGATGTATAAAGTATGCTAAAAGTGAGTAGTATTTTAAGTAATTTGAGATAATTCTTAATTATGTGGGTAATTAGTTAATTATTGGATTAATAGGGGTTTAACAAGTTAATTAAGGAAATGAGTGAATAATTTTGGATAAGACAAAATCCTCCCCCCAACGTGGCAGCACACTAGCCCAAATAAGTGACTCTTACTCCATGTAGCAAGGTGTCACATTAACGAAATTTGTTAGCCAAGTCATACATAAGGTGGGCCTACACCCAAAGACTTAAGACTCCTCTAATTCACTTGGTGTCTCTATAAAATAATGGAGAATCAGCAAAGTCTTAAGAGACTTTGGTCCTCTACTTTCTTTGCTTTACTAATGGCTTCAAACGTGAAAGGCTCTTTAAATTCACAAAATGAAAAGGGCTTATGACTTTGTGAAATTACAACAAACATACGGATGAAGTTTCAACAAAAGTCATACATAAGATTATGATCAAATTCACAAAGTGAGATAGATTAGCAACGTGATTTTGCTTCAACAAAATTTTATACGAAGTTATACTGCGTAATAGCAACGAGATTTGTAATTCTAAGAGAGCACGATACAATCTTTCTCAAGAATATCATACGGATCGTTCCCTATTTGATCTCGCCCTTACGTGTTTCGTCACAATTGGCGTGTGTTAGAAGTATTGACAAGAGAATCGATTCAGGTATGTTAAGGATATCCCTTCTTTTTTTTTGGCATGATCCAAATGATATAAATGAAACGAGCAAAATACGCAACTTTCATAAATAACTCTATTCATAGAAATACTAGGGGTGTCTATATTGTTGATTCTCTATGTGTCTTATTATTCTATCATCTGTTCACGGGTCTCAAAAAATACATAAGTTGATAAAGTTTATTTCATGATATTAATCAGAGGCATAATGGTCTTATGACGTTCCGAGAGATTTTATTGACGTACTTCTCATGCATTGCATTCATTTATACATGTACATTGACCCATGACCAGATGGCGCTATATACGCATATATATGTATATTATATGTATATGGGATATGAAAAAAGGTTACGGCATTATATACGCACCACCACCTGATCATCTAGTATACGTTGATGATTTGCCCACAGTGGCCGAGATGATATGATGGGATGCCCTCAGAGACTTGATTATGTTATGAACGCATATAACTATGTATGGTATGACATTATACGCATATGCATGACATTATAAGTATTAAATGATTCACAGAGCTATGCAGACTTACATGTCGAGTCTTTTACTCCATGTTTCTCTCATGTCTATTATTTGCTGATTTTTATTCCTTACATACTCGGTACATTATTTGTCCTGACGTCCCTTTTGCCTAGGGACGTTGTGTTTTTTGCCCGCAGGTCCCGATAGACAGGTCGAGAGTCCTCCATGTAGGCTATCAGCTTAGCGGAAGGTGTTGGTGCGCTTCATTTGCTCCGAAGTTGCTATTTGGTCAGTATGATTAAGATATGTATTGATTGGTATGGAGGGGCTCTATCCTGACCTTTATGAAAATTATGTATACTTAGAGGCTTGTAGACATATGTCATGTATATAAAAGATTGTATGGCCTTATCGGCCTATGCTCAGTGTACGAGTGATCATTTTGGTCTTATAGGCCGTATGTCTTAGGTATAAGTTGGTATTACATGTTTTATTCTAGTTGTCTCACGGCAGCCTTTCCGTCTCATTTTTCTATGATAGTATGATTCGAAAAAATACGTTATGTTAGTACTCGACTGAGTAAGGTGACAGGTGCCCATCGCGGCCCATCGGTTTGGGTCGTGATAATTTAGAGCTTTGAAGTATGAGTAAAAGCCCAAGGGAATAAGCCGGGATAGCGTTTAGGGGTCGAGAACAACGCCGGGATAGCTAAAATGCAAGACAAACCTGTACTTAGAGAAAGTCCCACAACCGTGGAGCATGGGACGGCGCGTGGCGCGCCGCGACTGCCTAATTTTCCTGAAGCCTATCAGGACAAGCTCTCTGAAGTTTCCCACAACCGCCCCGCGTGGCGTGTCGCCCCATGCGGTGTTCCTGTGTAATTTTTACAGAGTTATTATCCCTGTTCGCACAGGAAAATGTATTTTCGTCTGGGACCGACCCTACTTAGTATAAATACATGTAAAAATATTATTTTATGGACTTTTTGACACATCTAAGACCCTAAGGAGGCTAGAGAGAAGGTGGAGAAGTGAAAGCATAAGGTATTTATCATTCAATCCTCACTCAAGACAAGAGTTTGGATCGTTTTATGTTTTTCTTTATATTGTGATGAATTACTCCATATCTATGGAGTAGTTCTCTTTAGGGATTGATGAATTTGGTGTATTGATATTTGTTTATGGATATTAACTCTAGTTTTTATGTATTGAATCATTTTGGATGTTTTATATAGTTGCATCTATATTCACACGTTCATGTAATCGAGAGAGGCATAACTTGTGATATCTTTGTATTATCTTGTTGGTTGAATTTATTAATTCTTCTTAGTAATCGAAAGAGGCTAGTTGAATTTTTGATTAAACCTAGTTAGGAGGATAATCGAGAGAGGTTCTCCTAAAGACCAACCCACTACGAATTCTTGCATATCTTCACCGAGCTTAAACTGGTTCATATTGTGAGGTTGAGACTTAATCGAGCGAGGAGTTTCTACTAAATGCTTAAACTATTAATTGAGTGAATTCGAGAGACTCACTTGAACATTAGAAGTGGATTAACTAGAGTTAAATCCCGAACAATTATTTTGCACCTATCCAATCAACCCCTATTTTTTCCCATTGATATCTTCCTCACTTACTTTTGTTGCGATTGTCATAGTCAATTAGCTCTAGATTCATAGTTAATTTTAGTGTTTAATCACATAACTCTTAACTGTTGATCATCTTGGATAGCAACCAAGCTACAAACTACGAAAATACTGTTTAACTCCAATCTCCGTGGATACGATATTATATTATACTATATTCGACTAGCGAACATATTTAAGTGTGTGTTTTGCGCTCGTCAAATTTTGATACATCCATCTGGTTGTAAATTCGATTTCTTTTTTGCACTTTAATTTGATGCAAAAATACTTTTATACAGGCCATCGCATATGGTTCCGGTGGCCAATAAGTGTTATCACTTAGTAGTTGAATATAACCACTATAGGTTCTTGCATAAGCTTCGATATTACATTCTGTACCTACATACCTCGTGACAGGAAATCCAGCACAATCGAAATACTTCTATGCATGTGGACGTGGCATGTGGTAAGTTGTCCATTTGTTATTCGTGTTAGCTCAAACATTATGTGGAGGTTAATTTCATTCCTTGATGCAAATTGGTTCGAACACAAAAAATATGACGATTACTATACTATTCAACATATGTATGCCATGATGCTTGCTTTCTACACTTCTCAAAATATTTCATCAAATTTGCGTATGTTTTATGCCCCTTTCAACAAGGGCTGACGCAGTGCATGATCTACCCACAAATCACTCTGCAAGTTATTTGAATGATATCCTAACTATTGCAGTAAATGGCAGTCCCAAGCAGACTTTAACAACCCATTAAAGAACTGTGTTTGTTGCTAGTATGCCCCATATTTTACCATCATCCTTATGCAATATCTATTTCTCCGATTCAATCCTTGACTGTGATGACCCGATATGTCGTTTTGAATTTTAGACCTTATTTTTTTTATTCCGATACCTCTATTAGCTCCATTTAGTATTTCTCAATTTGTGTGCACAGTCCGTGTCTTTTTTCGAAAAGATTTTATGTGAAAATTTGAAGAAAATATGATTTTTGGCTTTAAAAATAACTTGACTTGACTACGATTAACATTTTGTATAAATGACCCCTGATCAGTATTTTGACGATCTCGGTGGGTACGTATCGTGATTTGAACTTGTGCATGTACCCGGAATTAAATTCGGAAGTGTCTAACTTGATTTGACTTGATTTATCGAAAGCTAGTAACTGAAGGTTCAAAGATTACCGTAGGTTGACTTTATGGCTACCGGGTTCAGATTTTAGTTTTGCGACATGGTATTGGTCCATTTTACTATTTAAAACTTGTCTATAATATTTTGTGCAAAACAGAGTTTGTTTGAAAGTATTCAAACACTCGATTTTGATCGTGCGAACGAGTTCGTATAATGTTATTATACTTGTGTGCATGTTTGGTTTGGAGACCGAAGGGTTCGGGTGAGTTTCGGATAAGCTACAAATCATTTTTAGACTTAGAGTTACTGGTTTCAGCTATTTGCTGGTGTCTGATGCTATGTGCTTCGCGATTGCGAAGCCATTCTCGTGATCGTGTAGGGGAAAGTGGGCTGGGGCAGAACTTTTTCTTCGCGAACGCGGGGACTGGGTCGCGAACGCGAAGTAGCGGGGGGCTTACCCTTCGCGAACGCAACCATCCTCTCACGAACGCGATTAGTTAATGGGTCTGGGTTGGGGGCGGGGGGGTAGTAAGGCAATACTCTACGCGAACGCGAGCCTAAGCTCTCATACGCGAAGGCCAGGGGTGAGGCCATCGGCAACGCGGAGGGTATCTCGCGAACATGTAGGCTATTTGGGCCGCTGTGCATCGCGATCGCATCAGGTGCTTCGCGAACCCAAAGAACACCTGATGCCCAATGATTTAAACATCTAAAAAAATCAGTTGTTTTCCTCATTTTTCACTATTTTGAAGTTTGAGCTCGTCCTAGAGGCGATTTTGAAGAGATTTTTCATCCCAACTTTAGGTTACTAGATTTTAACTTGTTTCCTTATATCTCCGCAAATGCCCATTGAATTTAACCTTTAATGGTAAAAATTAGAAATTTAGGTAGAAAATAGAGATTTTAAAATTTTGAGATTTAGACCTCAAATTGAGGTCAGATTTCGAATCTAATCAAGTAATCGGGCTCGGGGGTCAATAGGTAATCGGGTTTCTGTCCAAATCTCGAGTTTTGATCAAACAAGCCCGGGATTGACTTTTGTTGACTTTTTCCAAAATTATTAAAGATTGAATCTTTTCACTCGTGGATATTTTCTAAAGTCTATTTCGAATTATTTGAACTATATTTAGTTAGATTCGATTGGTTTGGAGGCTAATTCTAGAGGAAAAGTGGCGGTTGAGCATTGATTTGGTTGTAGAGTGAGGTAAGTGTCATGGTTAACCTTGAATTGAGGCATTAGGACTTGTTGGTTTATTTGCTACGTGAATTATGTGTGGAAATAAAGTATATGTGAGGTGACGAGTACATATGTGTTGTTATTTAGTTAAAGCATGTGTGTGGAAATTATTTCTTTGTTCTAAGTTATTTATTTGACTTTGTTTCTCCATGCTTAGGTTAGATTATTAATTATTCGTCTCATATATATTGATTATTTTAAAAATGTTGGAATTTTTTTGAAAGTTGAGTTTGATATTCTGGCACTATAATTGAAGTGAAATTATTTTCCGCCTTATATTTATTTTATGGATTTGTATCTTCATTTCATTGCCTTATTTGATTTCTGTTTTTGGTGATTTACTTGGTTATATTGTTGCTTATTCCGGAAGATAGTATTTTGTGATTTCGTACTTGACGTTTTATGATATTTTCCCTGTCTTATATCCCCTCCCAGTTAATATTTATCGTTCTACTTGTTAGTTTGCTGCTTTATATATATATATTTGTACATGGTATTTTATGTAAGTGCCTTGTCATAGTCTCGTCACTATCTCGTCGAGGTTAGGCTCGACACTTATGAAGTACATTGGGTCGGTTGTACTCATACTACACTTTTGCACTTCTTGTGCAGATACTGGTATTGGTTCTAGTGGTGCTTATATGTGTGTCTGCTCGGATCACATTGCTTCAGAAACTTGAGGTAGATCTGCTGGCGTTCGTAGACCTTGAAGTCACCTTCTATTCTTATCTTTACTGTAAATAGTTGTATTTATTTCAGACTATACTTGTAGACTTCTAGTTGCTCATGTACTTGTGACACCAAACTTCTGAGGTTGAGTTAGACCGCGTTATGTTATGGGTTTGTTTCATCTATTTCAGTTTTAATCTTCATTAATAATTGTTATTAATCTGTTTTGAACTGTTTAATTATTAAATTATTTAACTAATGTTGGATTGCCTAGCAATTTTACGTTGGCCGCCATCACGACCCCAAGGTTGGGATTTCGGGTCTTAATATTGACAATCAATCATATGCTTCATCGTCTGTCTCTTTAATCAATTGCATCCGTTGCAAGAATTTCTTTTTCTGATTATATATTTTAGTTTTCCATGAAAGGTTGTGTAGGCGTTGGTTGAGATATGCTCTCTGAAATATTTTCTTTAAATGCCTAACATAGTATTGGTGGTAGACGTAGGGATCCTTTCGTTCATCTAAAGCACGAAAACAACTCAAAATACCACAATATCGATCATATATTAGACAAATATGTGAATGCTGCTTCACACATGCATCTTTAAATAGTTCAAAAATTATGTCCAAGTCTCGGTACTCTCATTGGTGCAGATAGAATATGGAAGAGGGAATATTTGACTATTTACATCCATTCCAACTACAATCAACAACTTTATGTCGTACTTCCCATAGATATGTGTACAATCTATGGAGATGAGTTGCCTATAATGCACAAAACCATCAATAAATGGTTTAAAGGCCAAAACCACATATCTAAAGATATTTTATTGAATTTCAAGACGACAATCGTGTACCTATTTAACAACTATGCTAGGATGGTAGTGTTGCAAAGAACCCATGTACCTCGATAAAATTGAGAGTTTACGCCTGAGAAATTCCTTTGTTTCAATGGTACAACCATAAATTTGCTGTACTGATGTTACACACTGCCTCCCCTTGTACCATATAGACTCTTCAATGATCGAAATCAACACATAGATAATCATATCAGTATCCAGATCAAAATAATTACCATTGTATGAATTCATAATACAAGTATGTCTGCCGATGTATTTGCTAATAACCCACATACTGCTTTCACACCTTGCACGAAGCATCAAACAACAATCTTTCTCCCGGCAATGACAAACCACCTTTCAAGTTATTTTTATCGACTCAAAAATCTTAATTCCCGGGAAGTTTTGATGCTAAATTTTTTTACAACCCTTTGCAGGTGATTCTTGTTGTTGAAAAGCATACCTTTTCGAATATCAAGTGGCATTTCTTCATCCTACATTGTTGTTCGAATCTTATCCATATCTCTAGTGAAAGAATCATCATAGGTGATCAAGGAAGGGAATCTCCTTAGAACGATATTGCACACGAACCGTATATAGCGATGGCTGAATAGTCTGACCAGGCTGTACATTCATAATCATCTCGGTGGTGGCGTCATGCTCCATTGTCAACATCATTTCCTCTTTATGATAATCATCTTTATCATCCATAAAGAGTAATTTCCCTCTTTATGATAATCATCTTTATCATCCATAAAGAGTAATTTCTAGCATGACTCATCATCGTTATTATCATAGTCATTATCATCTTCTTCACTATGTGTATCTGCGATATACCTAGTGAGATGTACTTTAAAATGTGTTAAACTATGATCGACTTGTTGATTATTTTTCCTACACTAATAATCAAATAATTAACATTCTACAACTATAAAATATAATCTATTTAGCTCAGGATTTGAACCTATCATTCATTATTTATATGCATCATCAAATTATGCACTTGTTGTTTGCTAGTGCATGTACTAACACAATCTGTCCTTCCAAAATTCGAGAAAGTATCAACATTGTACAATTGTCCGTAACTCGTAAAGTCTTCAGTTGAAAAATCAATAAAGGGGCGATACCCACTATAGAAAAATACATTATTAATAAAAAGGAACACAAAAAAATATTAATGTAATAGTACAACTGGTAGTTTTATGTATTTGAGACTTGTTTCCCCTTTTGAAGCTTCTTGTATGTGTACTTGTGGTTTTATGACTTGGGGGAGTGGTTGGTTTCGTTTCGGGGAAGTTTTGGATTGATTTGGAATAATTGGTTCTTAGTTTGGAAGCTTAAGTTGGAAGCGTTAAATGAGATTTGACTTTTGTGAAAATGGCCCCGGAATGGTATTTTGATGGTCTGAATATGTTAGTATTGTGATTTCGGATTTAGGCTTATTCCCGGAATTAGATTAGGAGGATCCTTGGTTGAGTTTGCTCATTTTGCCGAAAGTTGGCAATTTGAAGGTTTCGAAATTTTTTAAGTATGATAATAGGTTGACTTTATGGCTATCGGGTTTGGATTTTCGTTTCAGGATTTGAAAAAGGTCCATTTTGTCATTTAGAACTAGTCTGTAAAGTTTGATATCATTCTGAGTTGGTTTAGTAGAAATCAGACGCTTGATTGTGATTTTAGCGATTATTAAGTTTTATTGTTAATTCTGTGTGTTTTGGTATTTTGAGCTTGCGGGAGAGGTTGTATGGTGTTTTTATACTTGCGTCGATGTTTTCTTTAGAGCCCTCGGGGCTCGGGTGAGTTTCGAACATATTTCAGGCCACTTGGAGTTGGATTCTAGGTTACTGGTGTGCTGGTACTGCGGTTGTCGCAATAGCGAGCACCAATTCGCTATTGTGAAGTTGGCAGGGGTCTCAGGCATAGCAATTGCGATGCCTTGATCGCAATTGCATAGAGGAATCTGGGTCTGGGCTGGTCGCTTTTGCGACCACTTGGTCGCTTTTGTGGCCCGGGCGGACTTCACAAATACGATGTCTTAGTCACATTTGCGACATTCCCTAGGCATGTGAGGCACTGCAATTGCAATCATTTGGTCGCATTTGAGAGGATTCGGATTTGTGGACCCCGGGTTGCATTTGCGACTTTTGCAGCTGAACAAATAAGTGGGAGGTCGGGGCATTTTCCCCCAGTGCCAGTGTTGCTAGAGGTCGGGCAAGGGCGGAGGCCGAGGCGGATTACGTGCTGCTGTAACGGAGCACGTGTTGCAGTAAGGGCCCATGCTAGGACCGCGACCGAGGAGCCACCAGTAGCTCCAGTTGTAGAGCAGGCACTTGAAGCGCCTGTTGCTACCCCTGGACTCCGAGAAACCTTAGCGTACTTCCTGAGTATGTTTGGTACCTTGGCTCTTGCAGGATTGATCCCAGTTTCGCCCGCTACTTCTCAGGACCGGGGAGAAGTCTAGACTCCCGCCGCCCGTACTCCAGAGCAGTGGGCTTATGTTGATCGGGCTCTGACTGTTATGCTAGTGCAGCCTGTGATTGCGGGTTAGCTTGAGGTCGGGCTAGCGGCGTCAGAGGAGGAGATAAAGAGGTTAGAGAGTTTCAAGAAGCATCATTCTCTTACTTTCAGTGGCGCAGATTCTGAGGATGCACGGGGTTTTCTAGACCAGTGTCACCATATTCTTCGTACTATGGGCATAGTGAAGTAGAGCGGGGTTGACCTTACTACCTTCCAGCTGACGGGGTCGGCATATAGATGGTGGCACACTTATGATGAGAGTAGTCCACCTGACACAACGCCACTTACTTGGGCTTAGTCCACTAAGCTCTTTTTAAAGGAGTTCATTCCACAGACCCTTAGGGATGTGTTGCGCATCGAGTTTGAGCAGTTGTACTGGGGGACTATGACAGTGTCCGAGTATGCTACGAGGTTTAGTGAGTTTTCTCATCATGCACCTGCTTTTGTTTCCACTGTTAGAGAGAGAGTCCGCAGATTTATTGAGGGACTCATTTACGGTCTCAGATTTTGGATGGCACGGGAGTTGGAGACTGATTCTCCATTACAGCAGGCTGTGGAGATCGCTAGGAAGTTGGAGTGTATCCGCGCCCAGGAGAGGGAGGATAGGTGAGGCCAAGAGGTCTCGAGATTTTGTTGGATATAGTGGCTCCCGTTTTATAGTTTCAGCTCGTCATGGCAGAGGTTATATCAGTCAACCCGTTCAGTCTGTACTTTAGGTTTCTCATATTGCTCTAGCTATTTAGGGAACTCAGAGTACCCATTTTGGACAACCATCTTCCAGTGCACCTCCTGCACGAGATTCCTACAACAGTTATTTCTGTCCGGGGTCAGTCTCAGCACCAGCAGCCACGCCTGCAGAGAGGTTGTTTCAATTGTGGTGATACTATGCACATGGTTAAGGATTGTCCCAGATTGCGGAGGGGTGGGCCTCCGCAGGGTTTTCAGGCTATGGTTGTTGCTCCACTTGCACACCCAGATAGAGGCAGAGGACAGACGGGTAGAGGGCGTCCTAGAGGGGGAGGCCAAGCCCGTTGTTAAGCTTTTCCTGGTAGGATTGAGGCTTTTGCATCAAATGCTGTCATCAAGGTATTTTTCGGTTTGTCATATGTATGCATCCGTTTTATTTGATCCGTGTTCCACTTATTTGTACGTGTCATCCTATTTTGTTTTATATTTGGATATGTCTCGTGATTCTTTGAGCACCCCTGTTTATGTGTCTATACCTATTTAGGATTCTATCATTATAGACCGTGTCTATCATTCTTATTTGGTCACTATCGGGGGTTATGAGACTAGGGTTGACTTTTTGTTACTCAATATGGTTGATTTTGATGTGATTTTAGGCATGCATTAATTGATACCACATCACGCTATTATTGATTGTCACGTTGAGACTATGACATTGGCTATGGCAGGGTTTCCAAGGTTGGAGTGGAGGGGTTGATTAGGTCATGTTCCTATTAGGGTGGTGTCTTTTTTGAAGGCATAACAGATGGTTGAGAAGGGGTGTTTGGCATACTTGGCCTTTGTGAGGGATGTTAACGCTGATACTCCTACCATTGAGTCAATTCCGATAGTGAGAGAGTTTCCATATGTGTTTCTAGAAGACCTACTAGGCATGCCACCCGATAGGGATATTAATTTTGTTACTTCTTGGTGTAAGGGCACTCAGCCCATATCTATTTCACCATATCGCATGGCACCTGTAGAGTTGAAGGAATTAAAGGAACAACTTGAAGGGCTGCTTGATAAGGCTTTCATTAGACCGAGTGTCTCACTTTGGGGTACTCAAACAATGTTACCGTCAAACAATGTTACCGTCAAGAACAAGCACCCACTACCATGTATTGATGACTTATTTGACCAGTTTCAGGGTGCGAGTGTATTCTCGAAGATTGATTTTGAGATCATAGTACCATTAGTTGAAGATCTGGGCTTTAGATATTCCGAAGACGACTTTCAGGACCTGCAATCGACACTATGCATTTTTGGTGATGTCTTTTGGGCTGACCAACGCCCCATCAACCTTTGTGCACTTGATGAACAACATGTTCCAGCCATATCTTGATTCCTTCATCATTGTTTTCATTGATGATATACTGGTGTATTCTTGTAGCCGAGAGGAGCATGAGCAACACTTGAGGATCGTGCTCCAGACTTTGAGGGAAAAAAGCTATATGCTCAATTCTCCATGTTCGAGTTTTGGCTTGATTCGATGGCATTAATGGGCCATGTGGTATCTAGTAAGGGGATTAAGGTGGATCTGAAGAAGAATGAGCTAGTTCAGATTTGGCCCATGCCTTCTATCGCTACTAAGATCCAGAGTTTTCTAGGCTTGGCCGGGTATTATCTTTGTTTTGTGGAGAGTTTTTCACCCATCCATCTCCTTTGACTAGATTGAATCAGAAGGGGTGCCCCATTAAGGTAGTCTAATGAGTGAGAGGAGAGCTTCCAGAAGCTCAAGATTGCTTTGACTACAACTCTAGTTCTGGTTTTGCCTTCAACATAGGGTTCTTATACCGTTTATTGTGATGCTTCACGTATTGGCATTAGGTGTGTGTTGATGCAGGAGGGTAGAGTGATTGCTTATGCTTCGCGTTAGTTGAAGCTCCATAAGAATAACTACTCGGTGCAAGATTTGGAGTTGGTAGCCCTTGTTCGTACGCTCAAGATTTGGAGGCACTATCTCTACGTCGTGTCTTGCAAGGTGTTCACGGATCACAGGAGTCTACAACACATATTCAAACAAAAGGATCTAAACTTGATGCAACAGAGGTGGTTAGAGCTACTAAAGGACTATGATATCACAAATCCTTATTATCCCGTGAAGTCCAATGTGGTGGCCGACACTTTGAGTAGAAAGGGTTAGAGTATGTGGAGTCTTGATTTTATTCAAGTTAGGGAGAGAACGTTAGCTTTAGATGCTTAGGATTTTGCCATCTGGTTCGTGAGGTTGGATGTTTCAGAGCCTAGATGGGTTCTTGCTTGTGTGGTTTTTCGGTCTTCTTTGTTTGAGCGCATCAAGGCGCGTCAGTATGATGATCCCAACTTGCTTGTCCTTAAGGACATGATGCAGTACGGTGATTCCAAGGAGGTGACTGTTGGTGATGATGGGGCATTGAGACCTCAGGGTCGGATTTTTGTGCCCAATGTGGATGGGTTACGGGAGCCAAATCTTGAGGAGGCCTATAGTTCGCGGTATTTCATTCATCCGGGCACCGCAAATATTTTGCATGATTTGAAGCATCACTATTGGTGGAGAAGAGTGAAGAAAACTATTGTGGAGTATGTGGCTCGGTGCTTAAATTATCAACAGGTTAAGTACGAGCATCAAAGACTGGGTGGTTTGATTTAAAGGCTTGATATTTCGTAGTGGAAGTGGGAGTGCATCACTATGGATTTTGTAGTTAGACTTCCAAGAACCTTGAGGAGATTCGACACTCCGTGGGTCATTGTGGATAGACACCAAGTCTGCACTATTCATTCCAGACATGACTACCTACTATTCAAAGTAGCTGGTTCAGATTTATCTTCGTGAGATTGTTTTCCTTCATGGTGTGCCAGTGTCTATTATCTCAAATCGAGGCACGCAGATCACATCGCATTTTTGGAGAGTCGTGCAGCGTGACTTCGGCACATAGGTCGAGTTGTGTACAATAATTCATCCACATACGGATGGGCAGTCTGAGCGCACTATTCAGACCTTGGAGGACATGTTACATGACTGTGTCATTGATTTTGAGGTCTCATGGTATTAGTTTCTATCGCTAGCAGAGTTCGCCTAGAACAATAGCTATCACTCGAGCATTTAGATGGCTCCGTATGAGGCCTTATATGGGAGGCGATATCGTTCTCTGGTTAGTTGGTTTGAGCTTGGGGAGGCTAGGTTGTTGGGCACTAATTTGGTCCATGATGTTTTGGAGAATGTGTAGTTGATTCAGGAATGGTTTCGTACAATGCAGTCCAGGAAGAAGAGTTATATTGATTGGAGGGCTCATGATGTGGCATTCATGGTGGGTAAGAGGGTATTACTTAGAGTTTCACCCATGAAGGGTGTGATAAGGTTTGGGAAGAAAGGAAAGTTGAGCCCTCAGTATATTGGTCCTTTTGAGATTCTTTAGAGAGTTGGTGAGGTATCCTACAGACTTGCATTGCCACCCAGCTTATCGGGAGTTCACCCAATGTTCCATGTTTCCATGCTCTGGAAGTACTATGGTGATCCGTCACATGTGTTAAATTTCAGCTTGGTCCAATTGGACAAGGATTTGACCTATGTTGAGGAGCTGGTGGCTATTTTTGGCAAGAAGGTCCGAAAGTTGAAGTCGAAGAACATTGTATCGGTGAAGGTTCAATGAAGAGGTCAATCGGTCGAGGACGCAACTTGGGAGCTTGAGCATAATGTGCAGAACCGTTATCCTCATTTTTTTGGCACTTCAGGTATGTCTCTATAATTGTTCGAGGATGAACATTTGTTTAATAGAGGGGAATGTAACGAACCAACAGGTCATTTTGTGTATTTGAGCCCCGTTTTCCCTTTTGAAGCTTCCTATATGTGTACTTGTGGTTTTATAACTTGCGGGGATGGTTGGTTTCTTTACGGGGAGGTTTTGAATTAATTTTGAACAATTGGTTCTTAGTTTGGAAGCTTAAGTTGGAAATTTTGACCGATGTTTGACTTTTATGAAAATGACCCCGGAATGGTATTTTGATTGTCCCAATAGGTCTGTATGGTTATTTTGGACTTAGGCATATTCCCAGAATTGTATTCGGAGGTTCCTAGGTTGAGTTGGATCTTTTTGCCGAAAGTTAGCAATTTGATGGTTTAGAAATTACTTAAGTTTGACCATAGGTTGACTTTCTGGCTATCGAGTTTGGATTTCGATTTTTGGACTTGGAATAGGTCCATTTTGTCATTTGGAACTAGTCTACAAAGTTTGGTGTCATTCCGAGTTGGTTTGGTAGGAATCAGACACTTGGTTGTGATTTTAGCAATTCTTGAGTTTCATTGTGAATTCTATGTGTTTTGGTATCCGATTCGTGATATCGGATGTGGGTTGATTGTTCAGATGTAAATGAGATGCACATACGGCAAAATAAGGTTTGTGTGTATTGATGCGCATACGGCGAGATAAGGGGGCTTATGCACGTGTTCCAAGTAAGGGGAATACATCATTGTGATACACACGCAGCAAGATAAGGGGGCTTATGTGTGTGTAGCTGTATAGGGGAAATATTTCAATGTGAAGCTCACGCGGCATCATAAGAGGTTGATGATTTGAACGTGTCATTGATTTCTTGAAATGATTTCACCTTGTGTTTTAGGAGTTTTGGTTAATTTGCTATGTTATCACATGCCTATTCCTTGTTGCTATCTATTTGGTTATGCTTTCTGTTGATTGTTTTATATTGATATTCTGTATAGGTTATTTGTCTAGTGAGTGTCTTGACTTGAATCTCGTCATTACTCACTATAAAAAAATGGTGAGTTTGCGGAGGTTTAATTGTGGCGGTTATTGTAACCTCTGCAATTTATATCAAAATGGGGGTTTTATACAACCCCACAAATATATTATATTTGCGGCGGTCAATAACCTCCACCAACCTTAAAAAAAAAAAAGCGCGTACTAACCCCAATTTTTTCCTCTTTTTTGATCATTTCCCTATTTTTTTCCAAAACCCCTCCCTCACTTTCACGAAAGAGAAGCTTTTCAGCTTCCATTTTCTTCCACTTGAAAAATTAAAAACCCTCACTTGAAGAATAAAAAAACTGAAAGAGATTCACAAAATATTTTTTGTATGGTAATTCCTTTCTTCGTGATGAAAGAGATGCAAATTTTTGCTTTCTTCCCCATTCTTTGATTTTGAGCGATGTGGATTGTGGGTTCATATCTATGGTAATTTCTCTTCCCCATTATTTGACTTTCCTTTTCTGTGTTTCTTTCTTCTTGCATGTGGGTTTTAGGTTTATTTCCTATGTTAATTTGTGTTTTTCCTTTACTTATTTTTCCTCTAATTTGTGGCTTTTCTATTTTTCGATTCTCTACTGAAAGTAACAGAAATTTTGGTTGAATCGGTGTATTTTGAAGAAGGATATAACACTCTCTTTTGAATTCGAGATGTAAGTCCTCTTTCTCCTTCTACATTAGGTATTTTAGGTTGTAAAATTTAGCTTTTTCAGTATTTTTGTAGGTTAATTTATACGATTTTGGGTCTACTTAATTGACATATTTCCTCTTGCATGTGTATTTTAGAACTCCCGAGGACCTTAAGAGAAGACACAATTGTCACTAGCTGCTATTCCTCTTTCTGCTCTGCATGGTGTTCTGAAACAAGAATCAATCTCAAGGTACAAACAAATTTTTAGTTTTCTTCGTAGTATTGAATATTATTTTTTTTCTTTCTAGGTTTGTAATACAAAATGTGCAGACAATAGATTAGGTTTCCTCAACATCAATTCCGCTTTCAAGGCTAATGAATCAATAATATATTTTCAATTTTATTTGTCAAGTGATGAGGAATATATTAGAAGCTTCTAATCTATATAAATATATAAAGGAGGGACTTGGCAAAATGACGTGGCATCTCTTAAAAATTATCATTCATATTTATCTTTTTTCTTATATTTTTGTCTTTTCCCTTTATTAAGTCTCAATTAAAATTCTGAAAAGTCATTTTTAAAAGTCATCTTAATTGAAAAGACACTTTTAAAAGTCATCTTAGCTACTACATGTCTCATCTTCTTATCCCTCCTCCTTCCACGCCAGAGGCCCAGGGCTTCTTTTTTATTAACGTCTCCTTCTCTTTTCTTCTTTTTTTATTTGCTAGATCTAAATCTCTCTCTTCTCTTCTTTCTCCAAACTACCCAAGGTTAATCCCTTCGTCTTGGTTTCAAGATTTGTTTATTCACCTTTATGTTTTGTTGGTATTTTATCTAGCTTTCTATTTACTAATGGTTAAGACATGATATTATTTGCAGACCGTTTTGACATAAACTTATGTTTGTTCTCTTGTATCTTTGCTGCTATTTTATCTCTCTTTATAGTTAGTAATGGTTAACTCTTGATATTATTTGCAGATTATTTGTACAGAAATTTATCTCTAATTTTGTTCTCACTTTTATCGAATTTTCCTCATAATAGTCCTTTACGTTTATCCGGAGCGATGAGCCTTGCAACAATATTCTCTCTTTCATCTTCCTTTCTTTTGATATATTTAAATTTTAATTTATATATACCTTATGAAAGCAGCAACATGGTTAAATGTTGATATTATTTGCAGATTATTTGGACAGAAGTTTATCTACGTTTTGCTCCTTAGATGACTTGGAACTGGAGCAAGTAATTGGCTTAATCCAAACATTTGACTTTTATTGCATTTTATTCTAGAATTGACTTTTCATTTTTTATTGCCGATAGGGTTTATGAATTGTAATTACTTTTATTACATGTTCTTTGTGAATGAATGAAATTTTCCTTTGATTGCCTATTTACGTAGATTCTTTATTCCTTCTTGATTTTCTCATCCTCTTTAATTTTTAGGATTAGTTTGTTCTCTTTCCTATTTTAATGAGGTGGTAAGAACACGCAGGTAAATTACTAACCACCATGCTTACTAACCTTACAAAGGCAGAGGTGTGAATTATCTTCTTAATTCACATGGCTTCATCCTGTTAATGTGGAACTCCTCCTTTTTGGTGTGTTAATACTCTTTACGGATCCAATTTATCTTTTCTTTCTTTTTTTAATCTTTCTACCTTTTTTTGCTTTATGTTATTTATAAAATTAAAAATAAAAGTAGTCATTATTAAAAACACCAACAATCTTACTGAAGAAAACTAGACGGTAGTCAAAACATAGCCAAGCCCAGAACCAACTGAAAAGTTTTTGTCAAACGAAACCAAATTGCTGTGCTTTTAGTATGTCCTTTACAAGCTTCTTACGGTCTTATGGTTTATTCAGAATATGAATTATTCCATCAACAAATTGAGACGTGAAGTTACACGTTAGAGTTGATGTCATGAAACAATCAAAATTGATCTCATCGTACAAGAACTCAATAAACTAATCTCTTTTTTCTACAGTTTTGCTCTACTCAAGAAGAGAGGAGTGCTATTAAGTCATCACTTATTCAGTATGAGAGCTAAGTGAAGAAAAAGGGTATGTAGAGGTTAAACACTAAATTCAATAAGTTGGTTTAGAATAACCAAATCATTTACTGAAAATGGCTTGAATTATCAGCTTTGTTTGGGTTCTCTTCTTCCTTCTTTTAAATTAAAGTGGTGAACATTTTGTTTGGTCTAAGAGTAAATGAGATGGAATACAACAATGATATTATCCTTTTTCTCATTTTTGTCATAAATATTTTAATAGAATTTAATGTTTACTCAATGTTGAGATTAATATACCAATGAGGACAATAAATAATAGTGAAGATAATAAAGGATTGTAGTAATAAGGACAAGTCATATATAGCATTGAGTCCTCTCCCTTAAGAAGATAAATGCTTACTAATGTGTAATATTGAATCATTGACTAGACTGGTTCAGGCAAATTATTTCTGCTTCAGGCATTTTTTTTTTCCGATAAGAAGAATTGATTTCTCAATGACTATTAAACTTCCTGTTTTTCTCCTCCTCTCTATGGAACTTATGGTTAAGAAAGAACATCACGGAACATAGCGAAAGAAACTGATTTCATCCCTTTAAGATTTCAAGTTTATGGATTTGGTATTCTAATCTTTTTAAGTTACTGGGTTTTAAGTTAATTATTTGTGCATAATTAATAAATTTTTAAAAGAAAAATACAAGATTTAAACAAAAGCTAATGGGTTCGGGTGAACTCATAGCCTGCTCTGTGGCTCTGCCCCTATTCATATTGAATGATCAAAACTTAATTGTACATCTAATCAAGAGAGGAAGTTACTGCAGAATGTTGTATTATACATTGCAGTTACTACAGAATGTTGTATTAATCAGTCCATCATTTACAAAACCTGAAATTATATTACGTATCAATAGATTATTATTTACTCTTCTAGATATTGTTGGAGGAAATATATATTAGAGAAATTTTTCAAAAATAGCCTAATCGGAGCAAAGTGGGATTTAGGGCTTCTACGTCTTTCTCTTTTACTTTGAGAAATGATGGACTCTGTAATTTGCGTAGAAATAGTGCAATTGCTATGAACGAATAGCCTATTCTTTGATGTTTTTACCTTGATTGTTTATTTATATTCTTGAAATTAAGATAATATCATAAAAATATTAATTACATAAAAAATAAAATTTTTGTTGATTTTTTTTTAATATTTAAAAAGTGACATTTTCTCAATTTTTATTTAGTGTTTTAAAATTTAGGTTCTCTCTCATTTGGATATTGTCTTAATTAATTAAACAATACTATTTTCATATGTCAAGGAAGATATTGCACTATAATTTCAACCTTCATTGATAAGATTTTTGGAAAGAGTATAATGTATGTTGTGGATTTGAAGGTTCTATACAACCATACGAATAAAAATAAAAAAAGCTACGCAGGAGGATATAAGAGTATAGCAATTAACCTTGAGGATGTAATTATATCAAGAACAACATGTGACATTATCATTAAAAAATATAGATTAATTTATTATTATAAAAATATAACAACACTGAAATTATTTGATAATATTATATATAATTTTTAACGATCGCGCGAAGCGCGGGCATACTCACTAGTATATCCATAATATGTTGATATTCTATCAAATTTCTATCAGTTTGAGCTGCTCCAGGTAAAATCTTTCAGCTACCTCATTGATCGGCACATTGTTGCTTCAAATATTACAGGTAGGAATAGAGATTTCTCTTTTGTTTCTGCACAATCTTGGGAGGAGACTCTCATTTTACCTCACTTCTGATCTATGATATTTTCGTACTGGATAACTTTAATTGTTAGCTGGAGCTATTATTTCATTGTTGTAAAAATTATAAGGAACAATATATGTAATTAAAGAAATTCCTGTTTTCTTTCTCTGGCTTTGGAAAATTCCAATTTTGTCGTGTTAGAACTTATCAAGGAATTTGCTATAGTAATTTTTATTTTGTACACGTTCTGCTATAATCTATGAATTGAGTATCTTGCGTCATTCTCACTGATTCTTATAGAATTGACTATTCTTATAACATTGGTCATTAAGAGTGTGTGTACAATTAGTGCCTTTGTATATGTGTTGTTCGGCAAAGCTAATATTTTATACTTATCGTTACTCCTATTTATAATTTGACGATCTTATTTCCTCCTTTCTTTAATGCTTGAGTTGTTTGTTCTCTTCTTTGCCGTTTCATATCAAAACAAAGTAAAAATAATAGTTCCAACTTTTATAGTGTTGGAGCAGGGCCAGCTCCACCTAGATAATGAAGCTTGCTTGCTTTACATAGATAATGAAGTGCTTGCTTGCTTTTATTATCTTCTTTAGGAATGTTTGTATTATCTTTGTGCTAAACACTGTTTTGATTCCAACACTAAAGTAAACTAGGTAATATTATTTTGTTGCATATACTAGAGAGCCATAATTCTCTTAACTAAACTATAAAATATCAGTAAACTGCCATCCTATATAATTATCAGAACTTTAACTTCACTTTTTATTATCTTACAAAATTTTATAATGTTATCGCATTGATAGCTTACTAAATCCTCCTTTCTCATGGAAATATTGTAGGTTATAGTAAATACTCTTGCTCGGAGAAGTCCTTATCGGTGACACACTAATCTGATTGTGGATCAGTTTCACTTCTGAAAGGTTATATATCAGACCCTTCCAATGGATAAATCTTGGATTGGAATGCCTAGAAATACAACAAAATATTTACTTGGTTTAAATCAATTTCTAAATTTTGCATTTAACAATGCAGCTATAGGAGATAGAATAAAATGTCCATGTCCGAAATGTGGTTTTGAAAAGTGGCAGACTAGAAGGATAGTGCACGATCATTTGATTAGCAAGCCATTCCCTCAAACTTATGTCACTTGGATTCTTCATGGGGAAACAAAAATGTTGGAGAATTCTAGAAGCACAGAGGTTATCCCAGATGCATTGTCTCTTGAAAATCCTATGGAATTATTGATAAATAAAGTATTCCCGGGTTTAAGGCATGAGGGCAATGATGCAGGTCCGTCACAAGTAGTTTGAGAAGAAGAAATGTTAAATGATATGCCTTCTTCAAATAACAAAGACTTTTTTGAGTTGCTTAGAGATGGAAGTGAAATATTATATGAAGGGTCCATGTACTCGAAGCTTGAGTTTTTGTTAAAGTTGTATCACATAAAGTGTTTATCTGGGCTCAGTGACAAGGGGATGACTATGTTGCTAGATTTACAGAAGGATGCATTTGGATTTGCAAAGATACCTAATTCTTTTTATGAAGCCAAGAATTCCATCAAAAAGCTTTGTCTTGATTATATCAAGATAAATGCTTGCCCAAACGATTGCATGTTGTACTGGAGAGATGATGCTAATGATAAAACATGCAAGCATTGTCATACTTCTAGATGGAAGCCATCTAAGAAGAGCAACAATAATCAGATGTCTACTACAGGAAAGAAGAAAAAGAAGCAAAAGATGACTGCAAAAATTTTACATTACGTTCCACTAAAACTAAGGTTGCAGAGATTGTTCATGTGCTCTAATATTCAGAGCATATGAGATGGCATGTGAAGGATAGTAACAGAGATGGAATCATGAGGCATCCCAGAGATGGTGAGGCATGGAAAAGAATTGATACTATTTTTCCTGAATTTGCTTCTAATCCTAGAAATATTCGATTAGGCCTAGCTAGTGATGGTTTCAATCCTTTTGGGATGATGAGTACTAATTATAGCATTTGGCCAGTGATTTTGGTTCCATATAATCTTCTACATTGGTTGTGTATGAAGAAACCAAATTTTATCCTCTCAATTATCATTTCAGGTCCACGTACGGCAGGGAATAATATAGATGTATATCTACAACCGCTTATTAAGGAGTTAAATGAGTTGTGGTGTGAAGGTGTGGAAACTTTTGATTCATCAAAGAATTAATGTTTAGAATGCGGTCAGCTCTTATGTGGACAATCATCGATTTTTTTGGACTTGAAATTTTATCTGGTTGGAACACACATACCGGTTTTGCATGTCCTTCTTGTAATTTTGACACAGAACCTTGCCGACTTTGTCATAGTAGAAAGTGGTGCTTTATTGGTCATCGCTGATTTTTGGAAAGAAATCATAAATTTAGATTGACAACGCTCCATTTATTTGGCAATTTGGAAGAGAGGAACCCTCCAAAGAAGTTAACTAGGTCAGATATTTTGAATCAAGTGGAAGAAATTGATGTTACATTCGGAAAACCAACAGAATTGAATGAAAGAAGGAAAATAAATCGATAAAAAGGTAGTGGGGAAAGTGCAACTCAACAATGGAGAAAAAAAAGCATATTCTTCAATCTTCCATATTGGGAATTCAACTCGTTGCGCCATAATTTAGACGTTATGCACATTGAAAAGAATGAGTTTGATAATATTATATACTCTTTGCTACATGATAAAGACAAATCAAAGGATCATGTTAAGACTCGAAAAGATCTACAAGATATGGTTATAAGTCACTATCTTGTAAACTAAGTTTTCTGAGAGCTTTAAACTAACCAATCTCTTCACTTAGTGTGCCACTTAGCCCTTTTAATGGAATCTTGATTACAATAACTTGACCTTGAGCACATTTAACACCAACCCAACTTCCTGAATAAGCCCAAATTGTAACGATCCGACCGGTCGTTTCGAGAGTTATAGCCCTATTTCTCCCATTTCTGCTTCTTTATGTGTTATTCAGCTGTATTGTATTGTATCAGGTTGGTTGGTTCACATTCGTAGTAGTTTCAGAGTGGAATGAGACGCTTAGTCTCCTATTTAGAAGCTTAAGTTGGAAAAGTCAATCGGATGTTGACTTATATATAAACGGTCTCGGATTCAGATTTTTATGGCTTGGTCAACTCCGTTAGGTGCTTTTGGAATTAGGAGCGTGTCCGGAATGTGATTTGAAGGTCCGTGGTAGAATTAGGCTTGAATTGGCGAAAGTTGGAAATTTGGCAATTTTGGTCGGCAGTGAAAAATTTGATATCGGGGTCGGAATGGAATTCCGGAATTTGGAAGTTTAGAAGTTTTTAGACTTGAATCCGATGGTAATTTAGTTTTTAGATGTCGTTTTAAGTGTTTCGAAGATTCGACTAAGTTCGTACGTTGATATATGACTTATTAGTGTGATTGGTTGAGATCCCGAGGGCCTCGGGTGAGTTTCGGATGGCTAACGAATTGATTTTTGGTGTTGAGAGTTGTTGATTCTACTGGTGTTGAGGCTGCTGGTATTTTTCGCACCTGCGGATGGGGAGCCGCAGGTGCGAGGTCGCAGGCACGCACGGGAGTTCGCAGGTATGGACGGAGTTGAAGTAGACTGGGTCCGCAGGTGTGTAGGGGAGGTCGCATCTGCAGGTCCGCAGACGCGGATAGGTTCCCGCAGAAGCGGAAGTGAGGAGGTCAGACAGCGTCCGCAGGTGCGAGGTCTTTTCCGCACCTGCATGGTCGTAGATGCGGTTATGGAGTGCAGGTGCGAAGTTGGGGGAATTAATGATTTTCCGCAGGTTCGGAGTTTCTTGTGCATATGCGGCACCGCAGGTGCGCATATTTGACCGCAGGTGCGAAAGCCCTGGGCAGAAAGTATAAAAAGAACACTTCGCGAATTTTGATTCATTTCCACCATTTTCAAGTCAGTTTTTGGAGCTTTTGGAGTGAGTTTGAAGAGAGATTCAGGGGGTGTTCATTGCGGTAAGTTGCTTGAGCTCTAATACTTCTATCTATGGTGATTTCCCGTTGTTTAGTCATTTAATTAATGAAAATTAGGGGTGAAAATGAGGGGTTATGGCTTGAAATTTTGGAGAGTTTGATGGGAGGATTTGAGGGATCAAACGATGTCGGATTTTGATAAATTTCATATGTATGGACTCGTGAGTGAATGGACTTTCAAGTTTTGTAATTTTTGTCGGATTTTGAGACGTGGGCCCGGGGGCGAGTTTGAGCCAATTTCGAGTTTTTGGTCTAAATTGGTGGTATTGTACTGATTGTGAATAGATTCGGAGCATTTGGAGGCCGAATCAAGGGGAAAGAGCATCGCGGGGTAGGAATATGATTGGTTTGAAGTAAGTAGCGATTGTAAATCTGGTGCTGAGGGTATGAAACCCCAGAATTTTGTATTATTTTACTATTTGGAGGTGGCGCACATGCTAGGTGACGGGCATGTGGGCGTGCACCATTGGAGATTGTGACTTGGTCCGTCCCGTATTAACTGTAAAGTTGAATATTTTGTTGAAACTATATGATTCTTATGTGTTTTAGAAAGAATTTCTGTAAATTGGGTTGGATGCCATGTTTAGGCCTTATGCCAGTGTTGTTTGGACCTTTCGAGTTCTTTTCTTGCTATCCTCTCATTAATTTTGATTGAAAATCTATACTCAGTCATGTTTGTACATATTAACAGCATAACTCAGTCTCTATTAGTCTATTTTGATGCATCATATAAATGTTGTTTGGGCTGAATACTTTATTTTTTTAGAGCCCGAGAGGCTGGAGAGGTATATGACTGAGTGAGGCCGAGGGCTTGATTTGTGAGGATACTTAAGGGATCGGGTTGCATGCCACAGAATGTTTGATATAGGTCGAGGGCCTCATTGATTTATGTCATGATTGGTTTGATATAGCGCTTGGGCTGAAGGAGCCCCTCCGGAGTCTGTATACACCCCTAGTGAGCGTAGGTACCTACTGAGTGTGAGTGCCGAGTGTTGAGTGACTGGGAGGCATGAGTGATGGCGAGGTCTGCCCGAGGGGCTGTATATGAGTGATTGTGAGGTTTGCTCGAGGAGCTATATATGAGTGATGTTGCTCGAGGGACTGATTATGATTTCATTATTTTTTCTCATCTTTGCATTGAGCCTTTGTTTGAAAACTGTTGAAAGATGTCTTTAAATGATTTTACTGGAACTGGATTTAAAAGAGCTAATTTGATTCAAACTCTGGTTTTAAAAGCATGCTGTATTTTACTGAATTTTTGTGATATGAACTTTACTTGCATTATTGCTCGTCACCATTTCTCAGTCTTTATTTACTGATGTTACTTAGTGAGTTGGCGTACTCACATTACTCCCTGCACCTTGTGTGCAGATCCAGGCGTAACTGGACATGGTAGCAGCTGTTGACTATCCCGATTGTAGATTTCTCGGGGATAATAAGGTAGCTGCTTGGCGATCGCAACCCTGCTCTTCTCCCTCTTATCTTTCTTTAGTTGTATTTAGCTATTTTTCAGACTATGTTAGTCTCGATGTTGTCAGACAATTTGTAGTAGATGTGCATGACTAGTGCACCCTATGTTGGGCTTTTCTTTTCCGCACTTTTGTTTTGATTTGAATTTCTTTACGAAGGTTTTTATGTTAAATAGCCTTGAAATTATCTTTGAAATGAAAATATCGGTTTGTTTTGGAAATGAGTCGGCTTTCCTAGTTCCACGATAGGCGCCATCACGATGGGGTTAGTTTGGATCGTGACAAGTTGGTATAAGAGCCTATGTTATATAGGTCTCAAAAGTCATGAGCAGGTTTAGTAGAGTCTTGCGGATCGGTACAGAGACGTCCGTACTTATCTTCGAGAGGGTGCAAAACCCTTAGGAAGAATCTCACCTTCTTGAATTCTTGTCATGCGAATCCATTGATTCAGGTAACTAAACTTCTATTGTTTCATTCTCTCACAGATGGTGAGGACTCGTACTACCAGACAGGGTGACCAGCCACCAGTACCACCATCCAGGCCCGGTCGAGGCCGAGGCCGCGGTCGAGGCCGTAGTAGGGGTAGAGGTGCAGCCCGCACAACTGCCGGGGCAGTACCTGTAGACCGTCTAGTTGCTCCAGACCAGGTCCCAGTCATTGATGCTTCAGCGGGACCAGCTCAGGCACCACTTGTGCCTATTGTGATTCCTAGCCTTTAGGAGGCCCTAGCTCAGATCTTATCAGTATGTACTGGCCTTGCTCAGGCGATCTCTATTTCAACGGCCACAGCTACTTCTCAGGCCGGGGGAGGCACTCAGACTCCCGCTGCCCGCACACTGGAGCAGGTTGTACAGGGGCTTCAGACACCGAGGGCACCACCAGCCCAGCCGGTTATAGCTTCTTAGGACTATGTAGTTCATGTTATGCCTGAGGATGAGCAGTGTAAATTGGAGAGGTTTGGGAGACTCCGGCCTCCATCTTTCAGGGGTGCAGAGGGCGAGGATGCACAGGGTTTCTTTGATAAGTATTAGAGGATGCTCCGGACAGCAGGTATTCTGGAGACCAGTGGGGTCTCATTCACTACTTTCCAGTTCTCTGGGGATGCATTCAGTTTGTGGGAGGCTTACGAGAGGCGTAGGCCGGTTGGCGCAATACCTCTTACTTGGCAGGAGTTCTCCGTTCTCTTTCTGGAGAAGTTTGTACCTCAGTCCCGCAGAGAGGAGCTGCGTAGATAGCTTAAGAAGCTTTGTTAGGGTGATATGTATGTGACACAATACGAGATGCGGTTCTCCAAGTTGGCCCGTCATGCGATCTGGTTGGTTCCCACAGACCGAGAGAGAATCGGGAGGTTTATAGATGGCCTCGATTTTTAGCTTCGAGTTCTTATGACCAGAGAGAGAGTGTCTGGTGCTACTTTTGATGAGGTTGTCAACATTGCTCAGCAGATTGAGATGGTTCACGGTCAGGAGAGGGTTGAGAGGGAGGCCAAGAGGCCTCGTGGACAGGGTGGATTCAGTGGTGCTCCTCATGGGGGTCAGTTCCAGCACGGCAGAGGCCGTCCATTCAGGCATGCTCAGTCAGGTCGCCCAGTTCACTATGGTGCATCATCAGGTCATGGTTCTCACAGTTCTCATCAGGGCCACTCATCACTTAGTGCCCTCCCAGCCCAGAGTTCGTCCCGTGATCTATCTGTTTAGGGCTCCACCATGCCAGGTTATTCTACCAGTTATCCTGGTACTAGGGGTTCCCTTCACTCCCCGTCTCTACCACACAGGGGTTGTTTTGAGTGTGGGGAGTTTGGGCATATGTGGAGGCAGTGTCCTTATCGTCATGGGGGTCTGCCACAGCAGAGGAGTCAGCCATCGACTTCAAAACCAGTTACTTCACCACCCGCCCAGCCAGCTAGGGGTGGTGGTCAGTCAGCTAGGGGTCGCCCTAGAGGGGGAGGTCGATCAGGTGGTGGTCAGGCCCGTTTCTATGCACTCCCGGCTAGACCAGATGCTATTGCTTCAGATGCCGTGATTACAGGTATTGTCTCAGTTTTTCATAGAGATGCTTCCGAATTATTTGACCCTGGTTCCACATATTCATATGTTTCCTCATATTTTGCTCATTTTTTGGATATGCCCCATGAGTGTTTAGTTTTATTTGTTCATGTATCTACTCATGTGGGCGATACTATTGTTGTGGACTGTATATATAGGTCATGAGTGGCGACTATTGGGGGTCTGGAGACCCGAGTGGACCTTTTGTTGCTCAGTATAGTTGACTTTGATGTGATATTGGGTATGGATTGGTTAGCTCCATGCCATGATGTTCTATATTGTCACAATAAGACCGTGACATTGGCGATGCAAGGATTCTTTAGGGTTGTGTAGAGCGGTTCTATAGATTATGTACCAAGTAGGGTGATTTCATACTTAAAGGCTCAGCGTATGGTTGAGAAGGGTAACCTATCATATTTGGATTTTGTGAGAGATGTTAGTGTAGAGACTCCTACCATTGATTCTGTTTCGGTAGTACGAGATTTTTCGGATATGTTTCCTGCAGACCTGCCGGGCATGGCGCATGACAGAGATATTGACTTTGGTATTGATTTGGTGCCAGGCACACATCCCATTTCTATTCCACCATATCATATGGCACCGGCGGAGTTGAAGGAATTGAAAGAGCAACTTCAGGAACTCCTTGATAAGGGGTTTATTAGGCCTAGTGTGTCACCTTGGGGTGCACCGGTTTAATTTGTGAAGAAGAAGGATGGTTCCATGAGGATGTGCATTGATTACAGGCAGTTGAATAAGGTCACCGTGAAGAACAAGTATCCCTTGCCTCGTATTGATGATTTTTTGACCAGCTTCAGGGAGCGAGGGTGTTCTCCAAGATTGATTTGAGGTCCGGGTATCATCAGCTGAAGATTTGGGATTCAGATATTCTTAAGACAGCTTTCAGGACCCATTATGGCCATTATGAGTTCTTGGTGATGTCTTTTGGGCTGACCAATGCCCCATCAACGTTGATGCATTTGATTAACAGTGTATTCTAGCCCTATTTGGACTCCTTCATTATTGTATTCATTGATGACATCCTAGTGTACTCTCATAGCCAGGAGGAGCACGCTCAGTATCATAGGATTATATTATAGAGATTGAGGGAGTAGAAGCTTTATGCAAAGTTCTCCAAGTGTGAGTTTTGGCTCGGTTCAGTAGCATTCTTGGGGCACGTGGTGTCCAGTGAAGGTATTCAGGTGGATCTAAAGAAGATAGAGGCGGTGCAGAGTTGTCCTAGACCGTCCTTGTCCATGGAGATTAGGATCTTCCTTGGTTTAGCGGGTTATTACCGTCGCTTTGTGGAGGGATTTTCATCTATTGCATCGCTCTTGACCAAATTGACCCAAAAGGGTGCTCCATTCAGGTGGTCGGATGAGTGTGAGGAGAGATTTCAAAAGCTCAAGACTGCTTTGACCACAACTCTAGTGTTAGTTCTGCCATCAGATTCAGGTTCTTATATAGTGTATTGTGATGCTTCGAGTATAGGCATTGAATGTGTTTTGATGCAGGAAGGTAGGGTGATTGCCTATGCCTTTCGCCCGTTGAAGACTCATGAGAAGAACTATCATGTCCATGATCTTGAGTTAGCAGCTATTGTTCACGCCTTGAAGATTTGGCGTCATTATTTGTATGGGGTTCATTGTGAGTTCTATACTGATCACCGGAGTCTGCAGCATGTGTTTAAACAAAAGGATCTTAATTTGCGCCAGAGGAGATGGTTGGAGCTTCTTAAGGACTATGATATTACTATTCTATACCATCCAGGGAAGGCCAATGTGGTAGACGATGCCTTGAGTCACCGGGCGGAGAGTTTGGTGAGTTTAGCATATCTTCCAGCAGCAGAGAGACCCTTGGCATTGGATGTTCAAGCCTTAGTAGGTCAGCTTCTGAGATTGGATATTTCGTAGTCGAGTCGGGTATTGGCTTGCGTGGTCTCCAGGTCTTCTCTTTATGACCGTATCAAGGAGCGTCAGTATGATAACCCCCACTTGCTCGTCCTTCAGGACAGGGTCCGGCGAGGTGATGCTAGGGATGTGACTATTGGTGATGATGGCGTGTTGAGGATGCATGGCCGAATATGTGTACCTAATGTAGATAGTAAATTTTGTGTTACTAACTGCAGTGCGAAAGTTTCAGCACTTGTTTTATAACAGAAAAAGATATTATTCTTCTATTGTTTTCCCTTTTTAACTTGTCAATCACTGATTGAAGTAAGCACACTGGCTTTTGGTGTGTAATGTTTTTAGGAAAAAATTGAACTAGCATTGAGCTAAAGCACCGTAGATGAGTCTGAAATTTTGCCTAATGATATTGTTGGTAAGGTGTTGGGAAAAGAGCACTCTGGAAGGGTAAGGTGCTTAGGATTAGGAGCTGTTCCTGGCAGAGCTTTTAGACAAACAAGACCTCGTTATAGTGATTTGAATGCTTCAAGTTATAATAATGGTTCATGTTCTTCCCATGCCAAGAGAAGTACAATCAAATATTGAATGCTCACAATCAAAGCCAAGAGAACTACAGAGAAATGATGAATGTTAACACTCAAATGATGAATGTTTTTAAGGCGTATATGATAATGAAAGAAAGGAAGATACCTGAAGAATTTGCAGGGAAATTTGTTTCTCCTCCTCGTTCAACGGTAAGAATAATTCATAACTTTCTTATTTAATTTTGTAAAGTATGATTGATCAGTCCAAGTATTACTCTAAATTATGATACCTGAAGAATGCTTTCTTGCTTCTTAGATTCACAAACTTTGCAAGTCAATTTAATCTTTTCCATTTACATATTAGAATAAAAGAAGTTTATAGTTCCACAAAGCCAACGTCCTTTCTTTCTTTCTTTCTTTCATTCATATTCCCTCTAGTTGTTCCGCTTTTTTGACATCCACTCTCTCGAGGCTTGTCAATCTTGCGCTTTTACTATCAACTGGAAAGATATTTCAGTAGCCAATTCTTTTGAATTGATCACTAAAAGTATGAGCCAAAGACATTTAGCTATTTGTGTTGCAGGCTATCTGAAATTGTTTTCTTTATGAAACAAAAGTGTGGCAGCATAAAATTTAAGAATAATCACTTTTTTCAACCTCCAGTTATAGTTTACTTACACTTTTGTGCTATGTGATGTTTGACATACCTAACAACATTAGATGTGTCCTAACTTTGTGCCATAAATATTCTCTTGACTCATAGATGGCTTAGATAAGCTACTGATACTTGACTGAAGCTAAGTGATTATTAGTTACGATATTATTGAGGTACTTTTTGTTAATTATATTTTATTTTGATTGTTTTGTAGCCAAGTGATGCGGCTTGAAGATCCATTTCACCCATGGATATAAGATGATCATCCGGTGGAAGTAATCCTAACGACAACCATTGAAGTTGCTTCCAAATATATTAGATAATTAACTATCATACTCGATTGAATGGTCATAGTAGATCTTTTGTCCATAATGGTTGGGGTGGATGTTCTATTTAAAGTTAGTTTTAAGACTAATTATAATATTTATGTTTTGTGTTTAATAGTTGGAGTAGTTGTGTTTAAAGCAAAATTTTGAGACTAATGATAATTTACTTTAATGTACTTTGTGGTTTATTAATATATTGATGTTACTTTTTCCAGTAAGCAAATTATATAATTTTTTGATGCTTCATTATATTAATATAATTGAAATTGGATTAGTTGTGGAGTAACATTGCAAAAAACAAAAAACTTCAATGAATAGCGGAGGTTATAACTGTCGCTATTTAACCAATAATAATAATGTGTTCTATATTTATGGGGGTAAAATAAAAAACTTGCGGGGGTTTAGACCTCCGCTATTTTTTTAATATCTAACAGCCAAACTACCCAATTGCGAAGGTTATACCGCCGTTAAGTACCCGCCGCTATATGATAACGGTGGTCTCTCAAAAAACCCCCGCAAATTGGTTGCAGCGAATATTATTGCGGAGGTTTTGGAAACCGCCGTAAAAGTATATTGAGGAGGTTTCTGACCGCCGTAATATGTAAATAAAACCTCCGCAAATTCAGCATTTTTTTGTAGTGACTCCACCGAGGTTAGCCTTGATAGTTACTGTGTACCGATTGTGGTGTACTCATACTATGCTTCTGCATATTTTTGTGCAGATCCAGGTATCTCGGATCGTGCTGGTCGCAAAAGAGTTGATCCAGAGTTGTGAAGACTTTAAGGTATACCTGTTGTTTTCGCTCGTAGGCCTCAAAGTCACCTTCTATTATTTCTTTATTGTTGTTTATGTATTCCAAGCAGTGATGTACATTTTGAGACTTATTATGTACGTCTTGCAGAGCTTATGACTCCGTATTACCGATTTTGGGATATGTGACTTTTGCATTCCGCTTTTGGCTATATTATGACATTTTCCATTTTTTATTTAATAAGTTGTTTTATTCTGTTTATCTCATCATGCAATAGTCTTACCTCGTCTTAGAGACTAGGTGCCATCACGATTCTTAAGGTGGGATTTTGGGTCGTGATAATTAACAATAAATAAACCTTTACCTATTATCAGAGAATATGTCAATTTATTGTCCCACCGTCATTTAATTGTTCATGTATTAGTGAGAAGTTTGTTCTGGCTGCTCATCCGGCAAAGTTATTTCCACATCAGGCCAGACTCTTTAGCATGATACTTATTTTAATAAAAAAGCTCAGAAATATCCTCAGTGGGTTGAGTGTTAGTCGGAGTAGGTAGAACTTCATTCTGACTCACATTCTCTGAGCTTACATACAATTCAAGCATCCTTATCTCAATTAAGTCCTCATGTTCGTTCGGAGTCCTTAAGAGATCTTGTAAAGTTTCATTATTATGAATATTAAACTCGACATAACAAGTGACACCTTGTGTAGTAACTAAATATGAAAATCTTTCAGTTACCTTAAGTCCCATTGAATGCATGTTGACACTCATTCTTTTACACAATAGAGTTACCAGTGTAGTGGTACTCCATTAAAAGCGGCAACTTAACACTAGTTGCAAGAGAACAACTGTCGTGCACCGAGGTATTCTCCAACACAATCTCATTGACCCAATATAAAGTTATCCTAATCTGTCTCTCATCTGTCATTGTTGAAATATTCAAAAAAATAATATTTATAAAGATGAATTACAAAGGAAGACTTTTTATCACAATACTAAATGTGAATTCTTCATGTAACATAGTCCAATTTAAGTAAATGTGAAATTGCACGGACATGACTGAAAAGTGCAACAACCGGATAGGTTATTTTGTTTCGAGATTATTCATAGCTCAATTTGATGATCTATGATTTGCGTGCATAGCCCGTGTCATTTTTCGGAAAGTTTATATGTGAAATTTTAAAGAAAATGTAGTTTTTGACTTTAAATATGGTTAGAGTTGACCACGGTCAACGTTTTTGGTAAACGGCCTCGAATCGGTATTTTGACGATTCTGATAGGTTTGTATGATGCTTTTTGACTTATACGCATGTTTGGTTGGGTCTCGGGTGACCCCGATGCCGTTTCGGCACATTATTTGAAAAGTTGAAAAAATGAGTTTTGAACTTGAAAATCTTGAGTTTTAATGATCAATTCTTGAATTTTGATGTTATTTTAATGACTTGAGCTAGAGAGTGAGTTTGTATGATGTTATTACACTTATGTGAATGTCCGGACTGGAGCCCGAGGGGCACGAGCGAGTTTCATATGTGTTTCATTTTATTTTGGCAGCTGAAGGCAATAGCTAGTGTGCATGATCTGCAGGTGTAGCATTTGCGAAGACCTATTTGATAATGCGAGATTTGCATTTGCAACGTCAGGCTGGCATATGCGAAGTGGGACTGGGAGTTGGGGATTTCGCTTTTGCGAAGAACAGGTCATAGGCAGCTTCTTAAATGCGACACTGGTGGTTTAGGCAGCTTCTCAAATGCGAAGCATTCACCGCATTTTCTATGGATGAGAACTTCGCAAATGCAAAGGTTTTGTTGAATTTGCGATAACATAGTTGCTCAGACACGATTTGCTAATTCACTTTTGCATACAACGCAATTGCGAATAAGAGTTCACAATTGCGACTTCTACAACATGAAAAAATGTGGGGATTTCATGACAGCTCATTTTACACCATTTTAAAACCTTAGACTCCATAGATATGATTTTTAGAGCAATTTATTCCTAAATTCATTGGTTAGTAATCTTAACTTATTTTTGTTCAATTCCCATTGCTTTTTCATGAATTTCATCATCAATTCTAAGAATTTTAATGTAGAAATTCGGGATTTTGGGTAGAATTTAGGGATTAGGGATTTTATAAAATTGAGATTTAGTCATCAAATTGAGATCAGATTTCGAAATAAATCACGTATTCGGGCTCGGGGGTGAATGGGTAATCAGGATTTGGTCTTAATTTTGGATTTCGACCACGTGGGCCGGGGCAGACTTTTGTTCACTATTCTCAATTATGTTAAAGATTGAACCTTTTTCATTCGAGGGTAGTTTCTAAATCTTGTTTTGACTTGTTTGAACAATATTCGACTAGATTTGATTGGTCTAGAAGCTTGTTCTAAAGAAAAGGTCGTGTTAGATTATTGATTGTGTTTCTGAAAAAGGTACATGTCTTGGTTAACATTGATTTAAGAGAAATAAGGTATAATTGAGTCTATTTGTTAAGTGATCTATGTGTTGGGGGCGGCGTATATGCAAGGTGATGCGTGTATATGCGTTGACCATGGGGTAAGCATGCAGGTATAATTAGCCTTATTTGTACTATGTTATTTATGTATTATGTCTTCCATGCTTTAGATAGATTGTTTAATTATTTAATTTCTCGTATTCATGTTATTTTCTCTGTTGAGATTATTGAGATATTGGTGTTGAGATCGTTGAATTGTTGATTGGTTGTTGGTGCTATTTGTTGCAAGATTTTCATATGATGAGTTGTTTTCCAATACTATTGTTGATGTTGAATTCACTTCCCACCTTGCTTGGTAATGTGTTGTATGTGATTGCTTGGTGAGGAAGAGTGAAATGCATGAAGGGTTTTGTCGTGCTTGTGAGGAAAAGTGATTGTGCATGAAGGGTGTTTCTGTGCCTTATTTATATATTGATATTATTGCTTGAGTGAACGTGAACATATGCACGAAGGGTGTTTCCGTGCTTGTTATTATTTTATAATGTGAGAGTGAGAGTAACATCACGAAGAGTGATACAGTACAATTATTTTTATTTTATAATATAAGGATGGGAGTAAAAGCACGAAGGGTGATGATGTGCAATTATTTTTACCTTATAATGTGAGAATAAGACTAAAAGCATGAAGGGTAATGCCGTGCAATTTTATTGGTTTCTTTGCTCTTTACTTTGACATTTTGGAATGTGGATTTGGCTTTATGATTTCATTATTTACTTTTGAAAGAGGCTTACTTAGTGACACTTACTTTATGTTTCCGTTTTATGTCCCATTTTCCAGTGTACTTGTTATCCCTTTCACTTGTCATTATCCAATTGTTATATTTGATACTCTATCTGCTATTTTACTACTTATTGATATATATAACTGCACAGATTTATTGTTGGTGTCTTGTCTTAGCCTCGACACTACCTCATCGGGGTTAGACTCGACACTTACTGAGTACATTGAGTCGGTTGTAATTATACTACACTTTTGCACTTCTTGTACAGATCCGGATATCGGTACTAGCGGAGTCCTAAGATGTGCTTAGTAGATATCAGGCAAGTGATTCGCGGTAGAGTTGCATACTGTTCGCAGACCTTGTGTCATCTTCTTATTTCTATTGTACGGTTTACATTTTTTCCCGGACAATGTTGTATTTCATTCAAAATGGTGTATGCAGTAAATTCTAGAAGCTTATGTACTTTGACTCCACATATTGGGATAGTTTGCGTTAGATGTTTAGGTTCCATCGCGACCCCGATTGTTTGGGATTTTGGATCGTGATAAGTCGGTATCAGAGCCCTAGGTTGCATTGGTCTCACGAGTCCTGAGCAATCTTAGTAGAGTCTTGAGGATTGATACAGAGACGTTTGTACTTATCCTCTAAAGGCTACAAGACTTTAGGAATCTTCACTTTATTTCTTTCTCTACCGTGCGACTTTGTTCTATCATTAAGTTTGAATAATTCTTCTCTTATTCTCTCACAGATGGTGAGGACACGTACGTCATCCACAGTGGATCAGGTGCCGGAGCCCCAGATCATAGCCACTACCAGGGGTAGGGGCTGAGGAAGAGCCAGAGGTAGAGGTAGAGCTTAGCCTAGAGCACACACATCGACACCCATTGTCAAGCCTCAGATAGAGAAGGATGATGAGATCCATGTTCTGACAGAGCCAGTAGAACTAGCTCAGTGCTTCAGGATGCCTTAGTCCGCATGGTTGGTCTCATGAAGAGTATGGCTTAGGTAGGTGTGTTCCCTGTGGAACCTGCCATTTCTAATTCCTGGGGAAGAGTTCAGACTCCCACTACTCATACTCCGGAGCAGATGGATCCTGGCTATTAGACCCCCAACAGTTCTACCAGTTGGGGTGCTTCAGCCTATTGTTGCTACACAGTCGGGGGACAAATTCGCGATGTCAGCTGATGAGCTGAAGAGGTGGGATAGGTTCACCAAGTTGTGTCCCCCTCACTTTAGTGGTACACCTTTTGAGATGCCCCATGACCTTTTGGACTATTTCCATGAGATCTTGCACAACATAGGTATAGTGGAGTCGAACAGAGTTGATTTCACCATATTCCAGATACCAGGTTTTGTCAAGAGGCGGTGGCAGGTGTATGAGCAAGGCAGGCCAGCAGGGTCACCTCCTCTCACATGGGTTCAGTTCTCTTTGTTGTTCTTGGAGAAATTTATTCCCTTTACTCATAGAGATGAGTTACGCAGTTAGTTCGAACACTTTCAGTAGTGTAGCATGACCGTTACTCAGTATGAGACTAGGTTTGTGGATCTATCACGCCATGCAGCTATCCTAATCCCTACTGAGAGGGAGAAGGTGCGAAGGCTCATATATGGACTTACACATGGCATCAAACTTCAGATGGCCAGAGAGACCAAGTCTGAGATTTCTTTTACTCGAATAGCGGAGATCACTAGGAGGATCGTGCGCATCAGAGGTCAGGCAAGGGAGGCAACCCCTAACAAGAGGCCCCATCATTTTGGAGGCCACCCTATCAGGCCGGTTCAGTTAGCTCTACAAGACACCCATGGTACTTCAGGCAGCCACATTGCTTAGGGACCTCGTCCCGAGCTGCTAGCATATAGTGCACCTCCAGCTCCAGTTAGTTCACCTACGATATAGAGTCACCAAGGTTGTTATGGAGGTTGACAGTGGCACTCCCAAGTTCACAAGTCACGTCAGCCAAGGGCTTGTTATACATGTGGGGATCTGAGAAATGTAGCAAAGTTTTGACCCAGGTTATAGAGCAGTTTGCCACAGTAGGGTACTCGTGCCAGGATTGTGACACAGATAGCCCCACCACCCGCACAACCAGCTACAGGCAGGGGTCAGGTATCCCAATGTGGCGGCCAGTCAATTAGAAGTGGAGGTTAGTCAGGGAGAGGTTGTCCTAGAAATAGAGGATAGGTTAGTGAGGCTCAATCCCATTGTTATGCATTTCTAGCTAGACTTGAGGAAGAGTCGTCCGATGCAGTTATTACAAGTATTATCTCAGTATGTCATAGAGATGCTTCCATGTTGTTTGATCCGAGTTCTACATATTCTTATGTGTCTTCATACATTGCTTCGCATTTGAGAATGCCTTGTGATTTTCTTGATGTTTTTGTTTCTGTGTCTACACCGGTTGAAGATTCTATAGTAGTTGATCGTATGTATCAGTCTTGTGTTATTATATTAATTGTTTTGATATTGTAGTTGATCTTTTGTTGTTGAACATGGTGGATCTTAGGTCATTCTTTCTATGCATTGGTTGTCCCCATATCGAGCTATCTTGGATTGTCATGCCAAGACTATGACTTTAGCCCTGTTAGAGTTGCCTAGATTAGAGTGGAGAGGGACTCTCAGTCACTCCACTAACAGGGTGGTTTCATATTTGAATGCTCGGTGTTTAGTCGAGAAGGGGTGTTTGGCGTATTTGGCTTATATCTACGATTCTAGTACATAGGTTCCTTTTATGGCTTAAGTATCATTTGTGAGTGCGTTTCCTACATATTTTCCAAGTATGTCACCCGATAGGGATATCGTCTTTTGCATTGATTTGGTTTTGGGAACTCAGCCTATTTCTATTCCACAGTACTGTATGGCTTCATGTGAGTTGAAAGAATTGAAGGATCAGTTACAAGATTTGCTTGACAAGTTCATTAGACCGAGTGTTTCACCTTGGGGTGCGTCGGTGTTGTTTGTTAAGAAAAAGGATGGATCGATGAGGATGTGCATAGATAATCGGCAGTTGAACAGGGTCACTATCAGGAACAAGTATACGTTTCCTAGGGTTGATGATTTATTCGACCAGCTTCAGGGTGCCAAGGTGTTTTCCAATATTGATTTGAGATCGGGCTACCATCAAGTGAAGATTAGGGCATAAGATGTCCCCAAGATAGCTTTTTGGACTCGGTAAAGTCCTTACAAATTCTTAGTGATGTAATTTGTCTTGACTTTGGATTCCTTCATGATTGTCTTCATTGATGATATTCTAGTTAACTCTCGCATTAGAGAGGAGCATGAGCAGCACCTGCAGATTGTACTTCAGACCTTGAAGGATTGCCAGTTATATGCCTGGTATTCGAAGTGTGAGTTCTGATTAGAATCAGTTACCTTTTTGGGTCATGTTGTGTCTTCCGAGGGATCAAGGTGGATCATAATAAGATAGAGGCAGTTCAGAACTTGCCTAGACCTACTTCAACTATAGAGAATCAGAGCTTCTTGGGCTTGGGGGGTTACTATCACCGATTCTTGGAGGGGTTTTCATCTATATCATCCTCATTTACTAAGTTGACTCCGAAGGGCGTTCTTTTCAGATGGTATGACGAATGTGAGGAGAGCTTTCAGAGGCTCAAGACTGCCTTGACTTCAACCCCAATGTTGGTGTTGCTCAAAGTTCAGGATCTTACATTGTGTATTGTGATGCATCACGTATTGGACTTGGCACGGTATTGATGGAGGATGGTGGGGTGATTGCCTTCGCGTCTCGTCAATTGAAGGTCCATGAGAAGAACTACCTTATGCTTGATTTGGAGCTAGTAGCCATTGTTAATGCGCTCAATATTACACGATCCCAGCTTAATCTCTTAGGCTTTTACTCAGATTTCAAAGCTCCAAATAGATCGAATTACTTCCACAACATCTACATACCTCGGAATCACTCATACAAGGCATAAAATACACAATAAGTGCAAAACACTACCAATTAAAGCACAAAACAAGTAAAGTGCAGTGAATTAGAGTGTAATAAGCAACTATAACATGAGATTATAGCATACCATCAACACTTCACACTTAATGACGAGCGCAAAACACACACTAAAATATGCTCGCTAGTCGAATATAGTAAATTAAAATATCGTATCCACAGGGATTCGAGTTAAACAATATTATCATAGTTTGTTGCTAGATTGCTATCCAAGATGATAAACAATTTAGGGTTATGTGATTAAAACTTAATTTAACTAAGAATCTATACTATTGGCTAATGACAATCAACGCAAGTATTAAGCAAAGGAAGGTATCAATTGGGAGAAGATAGGGTCTATATTAGGTAATTCACTTTTAATGTTCAAGTGAGTCTCTCGAATTCATTTGATTATTAGTTCAATTGATTAGTATAAACTCCTCTCTCGATTAAGTCTCAACCTCACAAGATGAACTAATTTTAAGAACGTGAAGATATGCAAGAATTCGTAGTGGATTGGTCTTTAGGAGAACCTCTCTCGATTATCCACCTAACTAAGTTTAATCAACAATTCAACTAGCCTCTTCCGATTACTAAGAAGAATTAATGACTTCAACCAACAAAATATAATGCAACAATATCACAAGTTATGCCTCTCTCGATTACATTAACAAGTGAATATAGATGCAATAGTTAAAACATCCAAAATGATTCAATACATAAAACTAGAGTTACTTATCCAAAAACAAGTATCAATACACCAAATCCATCAAACCCCAAAGAGAACTACTCCATGGATATGGAGTAATTCATCATAACAATGTTTAAGTTAAAGGAAAACATAAAACAATCCAAACCCTTGTCTTGAGTGAGGATCGAATGATGAAATCCTTGAGCTTTTTCGTCTCCACCTCCTCCTTGGCTTACTTAGGTCTAACATGTGTCAAAAGTCCATAAAATGCCATTTTTACATGTATTTATACTAAGTAGGGTCGGGCCCAGACGAAAACATATTTTCATGTGTGAAATAGGAAATTTATCTGTAAAAATTGCACAGGCGCGTCGCCCCATGCGGGGCGGTGAGGAGAAATCCAGAGGGCTTGTTCTGACAGGCAGCAGGAATTTTGGGTAGCATCGGCGCCCCACGCGCCGTGGCTGTGGTGAATTCTCAGAGTAATTTGTTTTGCTTGCTTTTTGATATCCAGGCGCGGTCCTTGACCCTCGAACACGATCCCGTCTTAATTCCTTAAGCTTTTACTCATACTTCAAAGCTCCAAATCACTCGAATGAGCTCCATAACATTTACATAACTGAGAATCCTCCTACAAGGCATAAAATACAAAATTAGTGCAGAACAATAGCAATTAAAGCTCAAACTTAATTAAAGTGTAGTAAATTTGAGTGCAGTAAGCGACTAAAACATGAGATTATAGCCTACTATCACTTAAACCATTGCTCGTCCTCGAGCAATCGAACTACACTTCATATAAACACGACCTTTTTCAACAACTCTCATAACTCATCACACCAAGAAAATTTAAAATAGATTAAGTACACTACCGTAACATCCTTGCTTCAAATTTTGACTCAAAAGAACCACACATTTTTCACAACCCGTTCACTTACTCTAACACAGAGGTCAACAACATTACCTTTCCTTCATAAATTAAGTGCCCTCACACAACAATAGAGAGTAGTTCCACACACAATAGAGATTAAGAACAATTAAGAACTCAAGATAGAAAGAATTCACTCACTCTCAGAAACAACATTCATGTGCCACAAAAGACGTACCATAAGCTTGCCCGTAGTGTACTACTCTTCTAATTGAGCACATTCAGTCAAGGATCGAGTATGACTTTATTTGGTAGGAGTGTAAGCCGCGGGATGGGTAGGATGCATTTGGATATAAGAGTGACTCCACCTCCCTAAGCACTTTTAATACATACAATTAACCATTCAAAATCCCACACTTATGTTCGACCATAACTCCACATTTACATCAATATATATTAACTCCCTACTTCTTCAAGCACAATTACATCAAGAGTTACCACTATCAAAGAATATTTTGCACAATAATACAACATTTCTTTTTCTTTTCTTTTTCAATTCAAGTGGCTCTTACTTTTTTTCAAAATAGTGCACCTTTCTCTGTATTTCAATAGTTCCACTCAAGAGCCAAACCAACTACCCAACACTTTAACTTTTATAAAGTTCATCACAAATTCAAGTGCTCACGAACGGTACAATGTTCAAATAGATGGTCAATTCAAACTAATGGGTAAGGCTTGTAATGTGGTTACCAAAGAAACAGGATTACAAGATCAAAGGGGTTAACTACAATACACAACAATTAGGTGGGTAAAAGTATATAACTGGCTTAACAAGAAAATGCCTATATCACTTCCAAGACTAAACAAAACTACCATTTCGCTTTGCAAATACACGGGGCAAGTTCTAGACATCAAATACAATGCACAGAATAATACAAAACCTCACACACACTTGGCACATAACTCACTCAGGATCAGACTCATCAAGACACTCTAGTCAAAGCAGTTAAGTAAAGTTAAGATCACACAATTTAAGGTACTTATACAAAAGTCAAAAACTGAGCCTAAGCGTCACAACTAAAGCAGTCACTATTCTCAACGCATAATAAAGTCAAGAGATATTGCTTTCATTTCAAATCATAGCACAAGGTTTCCTACTCCTAAAAAAAATAAAAACTAGCTACACTAGGTTCAAATAAAACCCTTGAAAAAGAATAGCGGCACAAAGAAAAACCAAGGGGGAATTTTTACACTACCTAACAAAAGAAAATCTTTTTGACTTTTTTTTTCCGACTTTAATCCCTCAAGAAACCCGTCGAATGATATCCATCGCCGGAAAAAATCAAAATGTTTTCAATTCTTATGGTTTTTTCAATTTTCCAACTACTACAACTAACAAAACTAACATAAAACCTCATACACACATGGCATATAACTCACTCAAGATTGAATTATTAACACACTCTAGTCAAAGCAGTTAAGCAAAGTTAAGATCATACAATTTAAGGTACTTATGCAAGAGTAAAAACCTGATCCTAAGCATCACAACTAAAGCACTTACTATTCTCAAGGTATAATAAAGTTAAGAGATGTTGCCTTCAATTCAATTTATAGCACAAAGTTTCCTACTCCTAAAAGAAAGTAAAAACTAACTACACCCGGTTCAAATAAAACTCTTGAAAAAGAACCACGGCACAAAGAAAACCAAGGGAAAATTATTACACTACCTAACAAAAGAAATTCTTTTTTTTCTTTTTCTTTCGACTTTAATCCCTCAAGTAACCCGTCAAATGATATCCATCATCGGGAAAAATCAAAAAAATTTCAATTTTTATGGTTTTTTTCAAAACATTATTTTTCTATCTCTAACTACTAAAACTAACAAAAAGAAAACTAATATACATATATACATACAAATATCCCCCACCCCACACATTAAGTTGTTGTATGTCCCCACTATACACAATTAAAAAGCATAAGATAAAGAAAACTTCCCTGAACATCTAGTCGGGGTCTAAGTCGAAATCGGGCTCCATTCCTCATGCCCGAACTAATGCACATGTTACAACCCAAATTCGCATACCATAGATCGTGCCGTAAGTTAGTCGACGTAAATCCAAGAAGAGATTATCTTTGAGATGATAAGAAGTTAATCCTATTGGTCTTAAACGATACAAGGGTGTATAAGAGTGGTTAACAAGTATTTGAAGTTAAACGAATCAAGGATGTTGTAACCCGTATTTTCGAGTAATACTAGATGTGATTAATTGTCCCAAGAGGTCTTCTTTTAATGTATTTGAATTATATAATATCCGCATCATAAGTCTTGAAGTCAAGCGAGTTATGAAACAAAAGTCGATAAAAGTTGTCGCAACTTAGGTTTATAATTTTACTTAAACTTTAGGTCAAATGTTACTGAATTTTTCTCCCAATGTGCTTGGAATTATGGTGTGATCTACCTATAAAATTGAATATCTATGAGTCTAGTTTCCAACGCATTAAACCGTTCATCGATACGATCTCGGAATAGAGAGATATTCGCATTTTCGCGAGAGTGCGCCAAGCTGCTCTCTATGGGGCCCACAAAGGCGGTTTAAGACATATGGACATATATAAGATACCTCAACCCCGTTTTAAGTCATTATTTTTCAGTATATTCAGACCTTATAACCCTAAAAACAGTCTCTCAAGGTTCTCTCATGATCCAAGACCCAAACAAAGGGCAAACAACACAAATCAAATGTCGGGAATCCCGTGGCGCTAGTAAGTTTCTTGTTCTTCTTGTTGTTGCTGATTTTTGTGTTGTTCCAGCTCGTGTGGGAGGTTGTTTTAAGTGTTTTATGTCCTGTAAATACACCTTCAAGTTTTTAATATCAACCCTAGGTGATTTCAAGTCTTCTAAAGTAATTCTAGTGCCGAAAAACCCGAATTAATTGCTAGTTTCGCTTCCTTGTTCTTGTGGCAGAATTGAAGGGATATTTCGTGGAAAATTAAGGTCAAATTGGAGTTGTTCTTTCTGTTTAAAGGTAAGGAACCTCTTACTCTATATATATTTAAGATTATCCAAGTTGCAGCTAAGTCGTTGAAGCTAGAACTTGTGAAATATATATCGAAAGGCTTGGTAGTAATGTTGTTGGTTGGTGGACTGTTTTGGAGGCTCAATATGATTATTAATGATGTTGTTTGGGCTGTTTGGTGATTGTATTGACTTGTGGGAAGTCATATAAATAGGGGAGGTGCTGTCCGTTTCATCGTAAAATAGGTTGTGGTCGATACATAATAGTTACGACGCTTAAACGATAATGATAGTGTCATTTGTCTTATTATAGACTAAGGAGTCGTGACATTTGCATAGCTTGAGGTTGGGTAGTATATACAAGGTATGTGAGGCTATCCCCTTCATTCTTTTGCACGACTCCGATTGTACATAATGTAATGAACGAGCTCCCAAAGATACTCTACTCTTAGAAGCTAGCAGTACTTACATTGCTGTCCTTCTTATGAAACGATTGATATTGATGTTACTTCTCTTATTCTTATATTATCAATGTTGTTGGTAGTTCCTGATTCTTATAAGATTCTTGATGAAGAGTTAATCCTAATAACGTGTACGAAGGATACCAACCTTATGTCACTCCAAAAGGTTCAAAATGTGATTCCAATGAGTCCAGCATGCATCATATATATGTATCTATTTTACTCTACCGAGCCGCGCTATAGTCGGCCGGGTACGGCACCTATTGTGCAACCACTGATCAGTTGGGTTTTACCGAGCTCCACGTGGCCGGGTACGATTCTACCGAGCCCTATGATGGCCGGGTACGTTTTACCGAGCCTATTATGGCCGGGTACGATATGATGATGGTGATGCCCACAAAGGCATATGTTTTAAAAGTTTATGTATATATATGTATGTATCATGTATTTCATGTCAGTAGCCCTCAGAGGTACCCAGATGTCACAGGTTGTATATTCTCTATCCCTATTTACATTACTGTTCTTACTTATGCTTTCTTGCCTCACATACTCAGTACTTTATTCGTACTGACGTCCTTTTTATTTGTGGACGCTGCATGTCGTGCTGCAGGTCCTGATAGACAGGTAGACGTAGCTCCCCCACCACAGTAGGCTGTCCAGTTCAGCGGTTATTGGCGAGATCCCTTCTCCGGACTTGCCGTGGTCTTGGTATGCATTTTTGTTATAGACATTATGGGTATGTCGGGGCCCTGTTCCGGCAATGTTGTAGCACTTATGTTCCTTTAGAGGCTCATAGACAGGTGTCGACTTATGTATGGTTTAGAATGCCTTTTCGGCTGATTTTTGTTGTATAGTCTTTCATGGCATCATGATAGCTCGTACCTTATATATAGTTTCTTGACAGTCTTGTCATCCCATGTTATGTATGTTCATGACATTATCTTTCATTATTGGATGTTCATGATCCATGTCTACTATTTATATTGATCTTGTCGGATCTTAAAGATAATAAGGAAGGTTAGATAAAATGTACGTTGGTGCTCGGTAAGTATGGCCCGGGTGCTACACGGCTGAAGATTATGCGAAGTTGTATATCAAGGAGATTGTTAGGCTTCATGGTGTGCCGGTATCTATTATATCAGACCGAGGAGCTCAATTTACGGCTAACTTTTGGAGGTCTTTTCAGAAGGGTTTAGGCACACAAGTAAATCTCAGCACTGCATTCCATCCGCAGACTGACGGACAGGCTGAACGTACCATCCAGATGCTTGAAGATATGCTACGAGCATGTGTTCTAGATTTCAAGGGGAATTGGGATGACCATCTGGCACTTATAGAATTTGCCTACAATAATAGCTACCATTCCAGTATTAAAATGGCCTCGTATGAGGCACTGTACGGGAGGAGATGTAGATCACCAGTTGGATGGTTCGAAGTCGGTGAGACAGAATTATATGGGCCAGATTTGATTCACCAAGCCATTGAGAAGGTGAAAGTGATACAAGAGCGACTGAGGACGGCACAAAGCAGGCAAAAGTCTTATTCCGACGTCCGACGTCGTGATCTGGAATTTGAGGTTGGTGATTGGGTTTTCCTGAAGATCTCGCCGATGAAGGGTGTTATGCGTTTTGGGAAGAAGGGTAAGTTGAGTCCGCGGTATATTGGGCCGTACAAAATTCTTCGACGAATTGGACAGGTTGCTTACGAGTTAGAATTGCCATCTGAATTGGAATTTGTCCACCCGGTATTCCATGTATCTATGTTGAGGAAATGTATTGGAGACCCTTCTCGGGTCGTCCCTATCAAAGATGTACAAGTTACAAAGGATCTATCATATGATGAAGTGCCAGTGGCTATATTAGATCGACAAGTCCGCAAGCTGAGAACAAAGGATGTAGCTTCCGTGAAAGTATTATGGAGGAAAAAGAATATAGAAGAAATGACATGGGAAGCAGAAGAGGAGATGAAGTCTAAATACCCTTACCTATTCCAGAGTGAAGATAACGAGGATGCCGGGGGAAAGAAGGACGCATTATAAGGTGAAACGGCTCTATGAGGTAAGCAATAGCTTGTGAATACTCTTTTTTTAATACAAAATGGTAATATGCAGATAATGTACATATCCATAATGCTTTGTATAGTCTTGTTAGGCCATAGGTTAGGTTTAACTGCTTGCAAGTTTGGCTAGTGTCCATTTTATAGGGGAAACTCAACCGGAAATCTCCGTCGGAATCCACAATGAGTTAGACACCCCATAAACCCTTACATTCGAGGACGAATGTTCCTAAGGGGGAGAGGGTGTTACAACCCAAATTCGCATACCATAGATCACGCCATAAGTTAGTCGACGTAAATCCAAGAAGAGATTATCTTTGAGATGATAAGAAGTTAATCCTATTGGTCTTAAACGATACAAGGGTGTATAAGAGTGGTTAACAAGTATTTGAAGTTAAACGAATCAAGGATGTTGTAACCCGTATTTTCGAGTAATACTAGAGGTGATTAATTGTCCCAAGAGGTCTTGTTTTAATGTATTTGAATCATTTAATATCCGCATCATAAGTCTTGAAGTCAAGCGAGTTATGAAACAAAAGTCGTTAAAAGTTGTCGCAACTTAGGTTTATAATTTTACTTAAACTTTAGGTCAAATGTTACTGCATTTTTCTCCCAATGTGCTTGGAATTATGGTGTGATCTACCTATAAAATTGAAGATCTATGAGTCTAGTTTCCAACGCATTAAACCGTTTGTCGATACAATCTCGGAATAGAGAGATATTCGCGTTTTCACGAGAGTGCGCCAAGCTGCTCTCTATGGGGCCCACAAAGGCGGTTTAAGACATATGGACATATATAAGATACCTCAACCCCGTTTTAAGTCATTATTTTTCAGTATATTCAGACCTTATAACCCTAAAAACAGTCTCTCAAGGTTCTCTCATGATCCAAGACCCAAACAAAGGGCAAACAACACAAATCAAATGTCGGGAATCCCGTGGCGCTAGTAAGTTTCTTATTCTTCTTGTTGTTGCTGATTTTTGTGTTTTTCCAGCTCGTGTGGGAGGTTGTTTTAAGTGTTTTATGTCCTGTAAATACACCTTCAAGTTTTTATTATCAACCCTAGGTGATTTCAAGTCTTCTAAAGTAATTCTAGTGCCGAAAAACCCGAATTAATTGCTAGTTTCACTTCCTTGTTCTTGTGGTAGAATTGAAGGGATATTTCGTGGAAAATTAAGGTCAAATTGGAGTTGTTCTTTCTGTTTAAAGGTAAGGAACCTCTTACTCTATATATATTTAAGATTATCCAAGTTGCAGCTAAGTCGTTGAAGCTAGAACTTGTGAAATATATATCGAAAGGCTTGGTAGTAATGTTGTTGGTCGGTGGACTGTTTTGGAGGCTCAATATGATTATTAATGATGTTGTTTGGGCTGTTTGGTGATTGTATTGACTTGTGGGAAGTCATATAAACAGGGGAGGTGCTGTCCGTTTCATCGTAAAATAGGTTGTGGTCGATACATAATAGTTACGACGCTTAAACGATAATGATAGTGTCATTTGTCTTATTATAGACTAAGGAGTCATGACATTTGCATAACTTGAGGTTGGGAAGTATATACAAGGTATGTGAGGCTATCCCCTTCATTCTTTTGCACGACTCCGATTGTACATAATTTAATGAACGAGCTCCCAAAGATACTCTACTCTTAGAAGCTAGCAGTACTTACATTGCTGCCCTTCTTATGAAACGATTGATATTGATGTTACTTCTCTTATTCTTATATTATCAATGTTGTTGGTAGTTCCTGATTCTTATAAGATTCTTGATGAAGAGTTAATCCTAATAACGTGTACGAAGGATACCAACCTTATGTCACTCCGAAAGGTTCAAAATGTGATTCCAATGAGTCCAGCATGCATCATATATATGTATCTATTTTACTCTACCGAGCCGCGCTATAGTTGGCCGGGTACGGAACCTATTGTGCAACCACTGATCAGTTGGGTTTTACCGAGCTCCACATGGCCGGGTACGATTCTACCGAGCCCTATGATGGCCGGGTACGTTTTACCGAGCCTATTATGGCCGGGTACGATATGATGATGGTGATGCCCACAAAGGCGTATGTTTTAAAAGTTTATGTATATATATGTATGTATCATGTATTTCATGTCAGTAGCCCTCAGAGGTACCCAGATGTCACAGGTTGTATATTCTCTATCCCTGTTTACATTACTGTTCTTACTTATGCTTTCTTGCCTCACATACTCAGTACTTTATTCGTACTGACGTCCTTTTTATTTGTGGACGCTGCATGTCGTGCTGCAGGTCCTGATAGACAGGTAGACGTAGCTCCCCCACCACAGTAGGCTGTCCAGTTCAGCGGTTATTGGCGAGATCCCTCCTCCGGACTTGCCGTGGTCTTGGTATGCATTTTTGTTATAGACATTATGGGTATGTCGGTGCCCTGTTCCGGCAATGTTGTAGCACTTATGTTCCTTTAGAGGCTCATAGACAGGTGTCGACTTATGTATGGTTTAGAATGCCTTTTCGGCTGATTTTTGTTGTTTAGTCTTTCATGGCATCATGATAGCTCGTACCTTATATATAGTTTCTTGACAGTCTTGTCGTCCCATGTTATGTATGTTCATGACATTATCTTTCATTGTTGGATGTTCATGATCCATGTCTTCTATTTATATTGATCTTGTCGGACCTTAAAGATAATAAGGAAGGTTAGATAAAATGTACGTTGGTGCTCGGCAAGTATGGCCCGGGTGCTAGTCATGACCCTCCAGTTGGGTCGTGACAGCACACATCCATGCAGACAGTTTCTTCTCAGCCTTTTTGGGGTACACCCCACACTTATCTTTCTCACTCAGTGTTGCCTTCTCTTTTAAGCCCGTTACCTTCCACTCAACACTCGCAGCTTGTTTTTCTTTTTGCACTCCCTTTTCTACATCCATCTTGAAAGTCACAGTTTCCTCACCTATTTTAAGCATGAGTTTTCTCTCGTGTATATCTAATATAGCTCTACCCGTCGCTAAGAATGGTATTCCTATAATGAGGGGGACCTCCTTATTATCCTCCATATTCACCACTATAAAGTCTACATGAAATACAAACTTATCCACCCGAACTAACACATCTTCCACTATCCTCTCGGGTATTAGAGTCATTTGGTCCGCCAGCTGCAACGATATTGGTGCAGACCTAATCTCTCCAATCTCCTTCTCTAGTTTCCTGTAAATAGATAGAAGCATTAAATTAATTGAGGCACCAGAATCATATAAAGACTTATCAAAATTTAAAGTTCCTAATGAGCAAGGTATAGTAAAATACCCTATATCTCCACACTTTTGTGTGAGTTTATTTTGCAATATCGCGCTGCAATACTCTGTGAGCTTCACGTTCAAGAATTTAGCATAAGACGACATTTCTGAGAGCATTTCTGTGAATGGTAAGTTTACATGAACCTGTTTCAACATGTCCAGAAATCTCTCAATCTGCTTGTCCAGCTTTTCTCTATATAGCTTTTGAGGGAAAGGTAGCGCAGGCCTATGCTTACTCTCTTCATGTTCCTCCCTTGTCGATTTTTCTTCCTTCTTCTTTTTCTCGGCGTTCATTGGGCATTTCTTCTTCTTGTCATCATCACTTTTCAGTTGCTCCCCACTTTCAATTTCATGTATCACATCATTTTGGATCGAGGAGGGATATTTTAGCACTTGCCCACTTCTCAAGGTAATAACATTCATTGTTTCTTTGGCATTTCTTTCCATATCAGCAGGGAGAGTGCCTGGAACCCTCTCTGATAATACTGTTGCAATTTATCCCACTTGCTAAGGTCAGCTTCCGTATTTCTTTGGCCATAGCATCAAGTTGTACCTGCACAGATGTATTAGCATCAGCCTGGTGAACATCGTCGATCTTCTTCTTTCAGTACTCTTAGAGGGCCACTGATTTCCATCTGCAGATAACTCATCAAGAATTGTGACTATCTCCTCTGGAGTCTTCTTCATCAAAGGGTCTCCAGCTGTATTGCTCAATGTTCTACGTGAGGCCGATGTCAATCCATCCCAAAAGTCCTGAAGTTGCATCTAGAGTTCAATTCCACTATGTTGACACTTTCTAACAATCTCATTAAACCTCTCCCATGCTTCAAAAACAGTTTTAGTATCTTTCTAGCAGAAGTTATGGAATTCTCTTGTAAACTTGCCCGTCTTAGCTGAGGAGAAATATTTATTAAGGAATTTTCTGGTCATCTCCTCCCAAGTTCTAATTGATCCCGTGGGCATACTTTGAAGCCACTGATTTGCATCAACTTTAAGAGAAAAGGGGAATGCCCTTAAATACACCGCATCTTGTGATACACCATTGTATTGAAAGGTGTTCATTATCTCATCGGAGTCCATTAGATGTGTGTGTGGATATTCATTTGGCTTTCCTCTGATGACACAACAATTCTGAAGAGTTTGAAGAAACCCTTGCTTCAATTCAAAGATGTTTGCTGCAATTGGGGGTGATCTAGCACTTGATAATACTTGATTATAGACCGGACTATCATAATCTCCAAGCGGTCTCCCAGGCCCGGGAGCTATCTTTTTGAAGTGGTCTGCAGCCAAGGATTGATTTTGAACAATTCTCCGACCCCTCTCTTCATAGATAATCTGCGCATCTCTAATAACTGCTTCCTCAGCATCCCATGCAGCTTGTTCTTGTCGTTGGACTGCTTCTCTCACAGCCAAATCTACATTATCTTCACCGTTTCCAACCATAAATTCTTTAGTTGAGGATTGCCCAACCTTTTCTACCGTCTCGGTGAGATTTCTCTCCTTCCTCAAATGTCGCGGTTGTTTTTCTATCTTTGACTCGTATGGTAGCACTTCTTTAGCAGAAGCTCGAGTCAAGCAACAATTTAAACCTATAACATGCACACAGTCAAAGAACATCAACCGTAAAAAAAGAAAAATAAAATTAAATAAAAAGAAAAAATTCCTGAATTAGCACTACAAACTATTTCAAATACTGTTGATTGCCAATCTCCGGCAACGGTGCCAAAATTTGACGAGCTCAAAACATACACATAAATTCTGCTTGCTAATCAAATACAGTATAGTATAATATCATATCCACAGGGATTGAAGTTAAACAGTATTCTCGTAGTTTCTATCCATGATAATGAACAGTTCAGATTTATAAGATGTCTAATTAGAATTAACTAAGAATATAAAGCTATTGACTAATGACAATTGAAACAAGGAGTAAGCAAGAAAGTTATCAATAAGAGAAGATAGGGTTTTGATAGGATAGGTGCAAATAATTATTTGGGATCTAACTCTAGATAATTCACTTCTAATGTACAAGTGAGTCTCTCAAATTCACTCAATTATTAGTTCAACTGTTAGGCAAAACGCCTTTCTCGATAAAGTCTTAACCTCACAAGATGAACCAATTTAAGCATGCGAAGATATGCAAGAATGCATAGTGGATTGGTCTTTAGGAAAACCTTTTTCGATTATTCTCCTAACTAGGTTTAATCACTGATTCAACTAGCATCTTTCGATTACTTAAAAGAATCTATGAACTCAACCAACAATATAATGCAAAGATATCACAAGTTATGCCTCTCTCGATTACATAAATAAGTGAATATAGATGCAACAATTAAATCATGCAAAATGATTCAATACATAAAACTAGACTTATAATCCACAAACAATCATCAATACACCAAATCCATCCTACCCTAAAGAGAACTACTCCATAGACATGGAGCGATTCATCACAAATAAAATTAAAGTATAGAAAAATATAAATTCAATCCAAACTCGGGTGTTGAGTGAGGAAGGAATGATGAAATCCTTGTGCTTGTGTTCTTTTAACTCCTCCTTAGCCTCCTTAGGTCGAATATATGTCAAAAGTCCAGAAATTAATATTTTCTATGTATTTATACCAAGTAGGGTCGGGCCCGGACTTTTCCATGTTGAGTGGGGTTTTCTCACAGTACGGCTCAAACTTCAATTTTTGATATCCAGACTTGGTCCTCGACCCCCAAACACGATCCCGACTTAATCCCTTGGGCTTTTACTCAGACTTCAAAGCTTCAAATAGCTCAAATTGGTTCTACAACATCTACATAGTTCGGAATTACTCCTACAAGGCATAAAAATACAATAAGTGCAAAACACTACCAATTAAAGCTCAAAACAAGTAAAGTACAGTGAATTAGAGTGTAATAAGCGATTAAAATACGAGATTATAGACTATCATTAAATAGCAAAGTCTAGATTTTCTATACTGTTCATACGCTTCACTTATGAGTTTGTCCACTGTATCAAAGGTTCTCCACGAAGAAAGGATATAGGTTTGATTGGGATTATTTGGTCAGTGATATTTTTGTTCGACATAGACTACATGGGGGCATTTAATGAACTAGGTTTTAAGATGTTTGAATACTCTAATGGTCGATTAAGGTTAGGACTAGTGTTTAAAGGTAGTAGGGAGGTAGAAGGAGGCAGACCAACCATGGAGGATGGCTAGTCGCCGGCCAAATTGGCCATGGGAGGGCTAGCGATGCGAATTGCCTCAAAATCGCTTGTGAGTCACCAGAGCTAACCATAGTCTCCAAGAAGGGTTCTTGATTTTTGTTTTTTAATTTGTAAACTTGAAACATGAAGTTGAAAGAGAAAATTTGGGGCTTTTGGGTTAAATTTTTGAAAGTAAATAATTGAGATTTGGACACCGATTGGAGTTAGGTTTTTATGAAACTTGTATATTTGGACTCGTATTCGGATGCATAGTAGGGTTTCAAGAAGAAGGTATGTATTGACTTTTTGGTTGACTTTGTGGAATTTATTAAAGATCGAGTCTTTATGCTCCGTACTTATTTTCTTTAGCATTATTTGACATCATGGTGTACTATTTGACTAGATTCGAGCCGTTCGGGGGTTGATTCGTGTGGGAAGGCATTTTTGGAGTATTGAATTGGCTCGTTTGAGGTAAGTATCTTGTATAGTTTTGGAGGGACTTGTTGCTTGAATAGTTGATGTTGACTACATGCTAGGGGTGGCATAGATGCGAGGGGTCAAGCCCATGTGCGTGCACCAAGTTTATCCATATTCGGGGTAGTCTTTAGGCTATATCACGCCTTGTTTAGAAAATTTGTGATTCTTGCTACCATGCTTTATATATTGTACGACTACGTGATTTAGTGAATAATGCTAGATATCATATGTAGGCTTACTTTTCATGTTTGAACATTGATGCTCATTGTTGTGTGGCGTATCCGCCAAATTTGAGCTTTATTTGTACATTTCGCACATGCATACACCTTAGCATGCCATTTTATCATTCTAGAAGTATGTCATTTTACATCCATTGACGGTATACATGTATTCTTGTATACACCTTTTGTGTTATGGACTGGTTTGACAACATGTGAGTTTGTCTATGCAGGTTGAGTTGACTGCGAAACGTGAGTTGTCCGTGCGGTTGTTATAGCACGCCAATTGTTCATGCATCATGTGGATACGGAACAATCCCTTTAGGCTCGTCCGCTCATGTTTCTCCTTGATGACATACATGCGGTTATGGAAAACTTATCAGTTGTTTGTTTTCATTTATCTTCTATATATGCAAACTCCTTGGGTGTATACATGATGTTTGCTGCATATCTCCGGTATATGTTAGCTCCGAGATTATATACATGCCTTTTTACGAATATCTCCCTATATGCTGCTTAGTTGATGAAAGGATAATCAGTATATATCTTTTCTATATGTCTCTCTTTGTGTAACTTGACTTGTCCATTTATGCATATCTTCTCTATATGCTGAACTATTATTCCGTTTTGATGTTAGGTATCTTTTCTATTATACTATAGGCCTTATCCATATTTTATTTGTAGATTCCAGTATTATTCCTGCGTATATTTGTATTCTTGAGTTGTACAAATTTATTACATGAGTACCATTGGGGATTCCCGTCACTACCTCTTCAAAGTTATTCATGATACTTACTGAGTATATGGGATCAATTGTACTCATACTACACTATGCACTTAATTGTGCAAATTCAGGAATTTGACCGAGCTCAGCTTTTGGTGATTATTATTATTGTTGTGGAGATCGAGATTGAGTTCCACCCTGATCGCAGTCCCTGGCATCTCCTTCTATCATTTTATTATTGTATTTGATTCAGATAGTACTTTGTATTAATAGATTTGTACTCATGTGGTACAGCTCATGACTCAATATTTCCAGTTCTGGGGGATTTATACATTGTCGCAGTATTTATCTATGGTTATTTGATTCTTAAACTATTTAATTCTTTAATTTATTATCATGCTTTATTATTGCTTTATGATATGCTTGCGTAGCAAGTGGGTTAGGCACCATCAGGGTCGTTGATGGTTTTGGGCCGTGACAATACAATGATTGGATTTTGATGTGGATTCTCTCAAAATCGTCATATCAAGGAGTTGGTATGTGGGATAATCAAGTCATGGGTTTAGCAGTATGGCGTATACAAATTTATACATCTTCTTGTGTATTTCCTTTCTCCATGATTATGAGAATCCAAATAATTTACACGATTGAATTTTATTTTATTATGGTTGTTTCATAGTCTTGTAATGACCCGACCGATAGTTTTGAGCTTTAGCATTCCGTTTGGTGGTTTTAAGTCTTGAGTAGATTCATATGATATATTAAGACTTGTGTGTATGATTGATTTCTATGTTTGAGAGGTTCAGGATTGATTTGGAATAAAAATTTTCATATTTGGAAGCTTTAGGTTGAAGAGCTGACCAAGGTTTGACTTTTATATAAATGATCTCGGATTCGTGGTTTGAGGGTTCTAATAGGTTCGTATGGAGATTTTTGACATGCGCGTATGCCCGGGTTTTGATGTGCAGAGTTTGGATTCATTCGGAGTTGGTTTGATGGGAATCCGACGCTTAGCTGTGATTTTGGAAGTTCTTGAATTTTCTAACGATTTTTATGCATTTTGGTATTCGATTCACGGTTTGATATGTTATTTTTAAGGTCCGAGAATGCGAGCGAGTTTCTATGAGGTTTATGTATTTGCGTATATGATTGAGCAGGGCCCTAAGAGGCTCGGGAGAGATTTAGATTGGTTTCAAATTTTTTTTGCTAAGTTAAGTGTGATGGTTCTGGTTTTCTCGCATTTGCGATGAGGTGGTCATAAATGCAACCATCGCATTTGCGAAGGTGTGGTCGTAATTTCCACTTAGGGATGTTGGGAAGGGACCTTGCATTTGTGAGGATAACGTCACATTTGCAATTGCTGGGGTGTCCGCTTTTGCGAGATTTTGCGTCTCTTTTGTGACTGGTCGCATGGGGGAGGGGCTACGCATTTGCGAAGAATTTTGTCACAAATGCGACATTAGCAGGGACTCTCAGGGGTCGCTTTTGCTGGCCTATATTCGCTTTTGTAGAGGTCGCATTTGCGAACACATGGTCGCAAATGCGACATTTGCAGCTTATCATATAGCTGAGATTTTTGGGAATTAGTCTCATTTTATAACATTTTGAGCCCTAGACTCGGTGGGAGGCTATATTTAATGGATTTTTACACATAACTATTGGGTAAGTAATTTTGACTCAATTTTGATATTATTTCTTGATTACTTATGGATTTTAACATAAAAAAATATAAAATTTGAAGAGAAGTTTTGGGCATTTATGACTATGTTTTGAAAACTGTAATTTTGAGATTTGAGAGTTGTATTGAACTCTGTTTTGAAAACTAATCATATATTTTAACTCGTGGGGTTATGGGTAATAGAGATATACCATTTGACTCAGGTATTGATCGGGCGGGCCCGGTGTTAATTCTTGTTAACTTTTTGGGATTGGGTAAAGATTACAACTTTATTAATTGAAATTTATTTCGTTTGCAAGTTTTTTGTTTTTGCTAGATTTGGGTCGGGCGGAGGTGATTTCAAAGGGAAAGGCTATTGTTGAGTATTGATTTAGCTTATTTGAGGTAAGTATCTTGTCTAGCTTTGGTGGAGGGAATGTTTTCTACTACTTGGTGTTGTTTGCTACATGCAGCGATGATGTATATTTGAGTTGACGAGCGTATATATATGTGCCATGGGTATTCATGCACGGGTAGATTGCAATAAGGCAATCTTTAATTTGGTTGTGTACTTTACTTGATTCAATGTGTTATTAAATTAATTGACTCTGTGAGTACTATAAACCATGCTAGAGTAATGTTGAGGCTATTGGTACTTTATGTTGAACATGATGAACAAACCTTGAGACTTATGCTATATTTGCCTTGGGGATAAACACATGTAGGCTTTGAATACACATCCAGACTTAATTTTGTAATGTGCATTGAATCCGATGCATATGTGATCCTTTGAATGACTGCTTGTACTTGGTTGCTATACTTGATTTAACCATGATTATGCTATATCCACACTTTTGTTTTTATATGTCCTTGTGTACTTTTGATGAGTTATGAGAATGTGCCTCTTTATGATAATTTGTTCTTCTGCATTTTTCTGTAATTGTGGCACATGTGGACATGTTGTGCGTATTGATTTTAGATGCACATGCAACGACATAATGGAGGTATTTTATTTGTAAAGCGCATGTGGCGAGATAAGGGTGGCTAGATGCGCGTGCAATGGCATAAGAGTGGTGTTATTGATGTGCACGTGGCGAGATAAAAGCGGCTTATGTGCGTGTATCAATATAAGGGGAAATCTTCATTTTGAGACTCACGCGGCGGCATAAGGGTGACATTGTGATGATGTTAGTGATAGCCAGGGGGAGATTTTCATTGGTTATGTGTGTGTGGTGGTACAAGAGGAATATTCTTGTTGTGTTTATGACTTATTTGTGTGTGTCATGCATTGTTACATGAGTTGTTACGTTATTTCTAACATGCTAATCTATGCTTTCATTACTACTGGATGACTTGGTTGCCAATATGGATTTTTACTACGTGGAGTTGTTATCTCATATTCTATGAGTTGCTGCTAGCATATTGGATTGATGAGATGAGGAAATTGTTGTGACGTACTACTATAATTGATTCTTGAAAAGTTTCCTTGAATGTGTTATTTGGAAATTGATATGAAATCGGATTATAACGTGGCACGAGGTCTTTACCGTGCGGGTGTGATATGTGTTGTGGCATGAGGTCTTTACCGTGCGGGTGTGATATGTGTTATGGCACGAGGTCTTTGCCATGAGAAGGTAAGTGATAATGTTGGAACAAGTTTTCACATGTGTGTGTTTCTATTTGATGACTTGTTATTGAAGTTTAGCCTTTACTTGTATCGAATTGTTATCACTTATTTTATTGAGATTTTAGTTACTGTATTTCTGCTATACATCTTGTTGCAAGTTTCATATATATTGCACAAGTTATTTGACAAGTGAGTATCTTTGACTTAAAATCCTCGTCACTACTTCTGTGAGGTTAGTCAAGATACTTACTGAGTGCATGGAGTTGGTTGTACTCATACTATTCTTCTGCACCTTGTATGCAGATTTTGGAGTTGGGTAGCTGTGAAGAGGAAGCTTTGCATTGGAGGCGTACCCACATGCCGAATTCATGATACTTGTAGTTCCTGGTAGCTTAGGACTTTATTCTGTTTAAGTGATTTTTGCAATATAGGTTGTTTTTAAATTATTTCACCAACTTTGTAAATCTACATCATAGTGGCTCATGACTTGTACTACCAGTCCTTTGGGTAGTTGTATAATGAATTTCGTTTCAATTTTATTAATATATTGATGAATTCTTAGTTTAGTAGTAACTTATATTATCTGGTTTACCAAGCGGGCTGATTAGGCACCATCACGACATTGGTGGAATTTTGGACCATGACAAGTCTCTTGCACCTATGCCATGACCCGAAATCCCACACTCGGGACCGTGATGACACCTAACATTTCACTTGCTAGGCAAGCCAACGTTAGCTAAATTTCTTAACCAGATTTAACAATTCAAATAAAAAAATTAATAATAATAAACTGTAAAATTCTGAAGTAGTTTGATAAAATACCAAAAGACGTGATGTAAACATATCCCAAAATACGGAGTCACGAATACATGAGCATCTAGAGTACTATAGATAAAGTTTGAACAAAATACAACTGTTTGAAACTAAATAAATAGTAAACTGGATAAAGAAGGGGACTTCAACGCTGCAGACACCGTGTAGCTATACCTTAAGTCTCCAATGCAGCTAAATCCAAGCAATGACACCAATAAATTCCACTGGGACCAACATCAGTATCTGCACAAGAAGTGCAGAAGTGTAGCATGAGTACAACCAATCCCTATGTACCCCGTAAGTGTCGAGCCTAATCCCGACGAGGTTGTGACAAGGTTACGATAAGACACATACGTAAATCCTAAACAGGTATATACATAAAGCAATGAGATAACAACATGCAATTAAATATTAACTAGGAGGGAACATTTAGAAAGGGAAGTACAAAAGAACGTCAAGTACAAAATCACTGAATAACCTTTTTTCCAGTAAGAAACAATAATAATCTAACCAATTAAATCATCAATCTGGAATCTATGTAAAGCAAAGAAATTAAAAATGGCACGACATTACCTTTCATGGATTTACTATTGTCCTCACCATGTAATATCATAAATAAAATGGTACGGCATCACCCTTCGTACTTCCACACTCAACCTCACATGATGTGATAAATAATAATAAGCAATCAAATTCACGGCATCACCCTTCGTGCTTTAATCCTCACAATCTCTCAAATAAATGATATTGTATGCAAATAAGGCATGGCAACACCCTTCGTGCTTTTTACTCTACCTCACCAAGCAACAACATTAATTCAAAATAGAAAAATAATGTGAGAAGCTATTTCACTTCAATCTTAGTGTAATGATAATTCAACTCAACTTTCAAAATTCCAACAACTCCAAAATATTCAATCGATATGAAGGCGAACAATTAAAGAAGTAATAATTTTGCTACGAAATGGAAAACATAGACATGGAAACAACATAATACAATAAAACAATTTCCAGCCACATGTTTTAACCCAATAATAACGTATATATACTCGTCACCTTATATATATGCCATCCCCACACATAATTCACATAGCAAATTGAACATCAAGTCCTAATCTCTCAAGTCAAAGTCAACCACAATACTTACCTCACCCTGCAAATAAATCAATGCTCAACCGCGGCTTTTCCTTTAGAATTAGCCGCCAAATAAATCAAATCTAGCCAAATATAGTTCAAATAATTCAAAATAGCGTTTAGAAACTACCCACGAGTGAAAAAGATTCAATCTTTAATGAGTTTGGAAAAAGTCAATAAAAGTCAACCCTGGAGCGGCTTGGTAAAAATGCGAGATTCGCACCAAAACCCAATTACGCATTTCCCCCCGAGCCCAGTTATGTGATTTGTTTCGAAATCTGACCTCAATTTGATATCTAAATCTCAATTTTACAAAATCCCCATATTCTACCCAAATCCCTAATTTCTACCACAAAAAATCTAGATTAAAAGTTAAAATCAATGGGTATTTATGGAAATTTAACAAAACAAGTTAAAATTTACTAATCAATGAAGTTGGGATGAAAAACCTCTTCAAAATCGCCTATACACCAAGCTCTAACTTCAAAATGGTGAAACATGGTTCAAACCCCGACTTTTAGATATTTTAATTCCTAGGCGTCAGGTGTTCTTCGCGTTTGTGAAGAGAAGCGGCCAAAGGACTTCGCGTTCGTGAAGGGTTAACTCCCCCCCTTGCCTTCGCGTTCGCGAGGTTCCTTTTGCGTTCGCAAAGGCTTAACTCCCTCCCTTGCCTTCCTGTTCCCGAGCCAAGGCCCGCATTTGCCTAGAGTACCCAATTGACCTTCCCCCGGATCCCACAACTTTTCGCCTTCGCGAGAGGCCTGTCACGTTCGCGAAGGGTAAGCCCCCCTCTGCTTCGCATTCTGACTAGATCCTCGCGTTCATGTAGAACAAATCCGCCCCAGCCGCAATGATGTTTGGCTGTAAATGTATATTTTTAGTGCATTGCTAACCTTACAGTTTGGTGCTTAGATGTTAAATTGTACTATATTTGTGTTTAATTGAGTTTATATTATGTGTAGGTACTTTACATATGAAATTGGGAGCAAAGTAGAGAGTTTAAAGTGTATTTTATACCCTACAATGATAGGCTCATGATTAGTGATGATGAAGACATAATGATGGGGTGAATGATTAAAATAAGAAAAGAAGACAAGAAATAAAAAGAAAGAGAATATAAACGAGAAATAATGCAAAAGCAGTTAGGAAGCACACAGGGAAAAGAAGTCAGGCGACGCGAGGATCGCGTTAGAGCTCGCGTCGCGTAGCCCAGCGCGATGTTCATCGCGCATTCCGTGTGGTCACGCGCGGGTCCAGATTTCGAGCCTATTTTGTCTCATTTTTGGTTTTGTGCTTGGTTATTTCATCGCGACCTTTTCCCTACTCCTATAAATAGTCATTAAACACGATCTTTACACAACTTTTGACCAAGGGAGAGCACAGAGCAGCCGTGGAAGCCGAGTTTTATCTTCTCTTTTACCAAACTTAGTAATTTTTATGTTTCTTTGTATGATTTTCTGTTTTGCTACCATGCCTATGTAGAGTTAAACTTCATGTTCTAGGGTTGTGGTTCTTTCATGAATATTGTTATTCGAATATTGATTTTGCTTTCTTGATTTATCATATTGGTTTATTTATTCAATCATGCGCTTAATTATTTGATTTCTTGATCACCAATTGAATACTATATACGGATCTAGAATTGAACTAGAAAGTGAGAATTCTAGATTGCATATAGGATTGAGTAGAGCAAGTTCTTGAACTCGAACATCGGGGAATGGATTCGCGGTTAGGATTAACATATGATTATTGTCTTGCTTGGTTATTATACGGGAATTACAAATACATTCTTATTGATTCTAACTCTATATACATATAGGTGATAGGTTAGCTCGGCGAGTAAGATCTCGATAGATTCTTATGAGCAATATTAATTCTGTTAACTAATAAACCAAATAAATTAATTAGCCAATTCAATTGAAGGATACAATATGATTGTTAGATAGCCCATGACCGTAGATTGTTTTCATCGCATTGATAAAATAAAAATTTGCTCTTCGTTTGTTCAGAGTTCACTACTTGTTTTTCTTTATTTTAATTAGTTTAGAATCAAATACTTCTATGTTCAATTCTTGTTTAGATAATTAGGATAGTCTAATTTAGTTAATAGCTAATCACAAGTCCTCATGGGTTCGACATCCAACTTTTAGTCACTTTATTACTGACAACTAGGTATACTTGCGTGTGCGTTTGGTCGCAAAAGTTCTTTTTGCCATTGTCGGGGACTTAGAATTAGCTATTTTTCTAGATTATACATTTATTTATCTATTCAATTTTTTTTAGTTTAGTTAGTATTTTTTATTTATTTTAACATGTCATCTTGGAATGAAAATATTTTCAATGATGGTTATTCTTATTTTGATGATCCTTGTCCATATTGTGGAGGACCCCACTGGTGGAAATATTATCACAATGTTTTCGGGAGGGAGTTGTGGGCAAAATCTCAATCCTTTGAGTGAAATATTTGTAATATGAGTGGTGGTCAAGATGACAATTGGGATGGTTATCCTAATTCTTTTTATCCCTCTGTGAGCCCTTATATGATCTTTCTAATGATGTTTGTGAGTTTGATATGAGCAATGAAGTCCAGGATATGGAGTGTGATGCTTGTATTAGGGATATATTAAAGCAAGTAGCAGAGCAACATGACGAACTGGAAAAATCTATTAAATGTATGAGTGTAGCAATCACGATAATGAAGGCCAATGAGTCAAAAGTTGCTGAAGAGAGCGAGTTCCAACAAGAGGAAAATTTTGAAGAAGAGATTTTGAGCCAAACTTGGCTAAGGGAACAAGCTAAAAAATTGGAGATATATGAGGCTCAACGTGAGAAAATTACAAACGAGATGAGACACTTTATAGAAGGAAGAGACGGACTAGGACAAGAGATCTAGCAAGTTGGCACTGCTATTCACGACTTGAAATCTCAATTGAGTGCAAAGGTTGATGCGTCTAACGCCCAACAAAATAGTTATGAGTTGTGTAAAACTTAAAAGGAGCTTATACGCCAAATTGAGGAGCTAAAAGTGGAGAGCCAATCAGTCAACTATATTTTTGTTGATGATGCCCATGTTGAGAAAAGTACATTAGAGTCATGTGAGAAAGTAGATAATGTTATATTTGAAGACTCTAGGGCATGTAAATATGAGGATGTAAATAGTAATACAATTCCAGCGTTGGGCCGTGTTAGTTCTCATTCTAAATATTTATAGACATTATGTTTGGATGATGACATAAAAATGGAGTCATCTGAGCCTTTGGAGGAGTCAATGGAAGAGGAACAAGGTGCTTACATTCTTGGATTTTTCGTGCTAGAGAGACAAAGTTACATTCCTCATCTAAAGGATGAGAAGTGTAGAGTGAAAAATTTACTACTTGGCCTGGTTATCTTTATAGCCCCACCAAAAGAGGATAGCCATAGACTTGATGCCCTGTTAGGGGTACAACCCATAAGTTCAAAGTGGAGGTAATAAATGGTTTAAGTTGTGATGCGACTTTAAATTAGGCACTTGTTCGGAGGCAACTCAACTTTGCTGATTTCTTTTATTTTTGTTTTTTTATATTATTTTTGTAGTGTTTGTTTTTGTTTCATAGGATTATGAGTAGAGGAAGTAAAGACATAGGAAGTATGCAAAAGAGAGCTAGATGGTTAGGACTAAGTGTGGGGTGCCTATACAAAAGGCCATCCTTGGGAGAAGTCTGAGTACCCCGTGAGCTACTATTGCTTTGGCCTTTGGCCTTCCAAGGAGTTTATCTTACCCTCTTGATTTTATTTATGATGTACATTAAGGACACTGCACTCTTATAAGTGTGAGGTGGGAGATTTCCTTTCGACAATTAGCTTTTTATTATTTTAGCTTCTTATTTTTTATTTTTGTAGTAGTGTAGTAGTTTTAGTAGCTTAATTTTTTTAAAATATGAAAAAATAGAAAATTGAATTATTTTTAGAAAAATTGGACTTTTTTCAACGATGGATCTCCTAGATATTTTTCTTGAAGGATTAAAGTCTAACCAAAAACACAAAAAATGTTGAAAAATTAGGAAAACACAAAAACGTGTCTTTTGTTTTCCTTTAGGTAGTAATAATCCCTCATCATTTTTGTTTGTACCTCGGTTCTTTTTCATGGGATGTAATTTGAATTGGGTAGTAGGTTTTTGAATTTTTAGAGTAGATTAATATTTAGGAAATAAATGGAGGAAGAATAATGAACCTCGGCGTCTTTAACTTGTTTGATAGTAGCATATTTAGGCTTTGGCATGTGTAAAATTTCCCCTATGTGTTGAAGTCGTTCATATTCCCTTGTTTATTTGGATTACATGTCTTGTGACGCCTATGTCTCACTTTCTTGACTTGTGTTCACTTTGTGCTAAATGCTTAATATCTTGCGTCTCCGTGAGTACTTGCATTGTTTGAGAGTCGGAATGGGACCGTCCTTAGTGAGTCATGCACCATGTGGTGTGAGATTTTTGTATAGTCCATGTTATTGTACTTGTGTCTAGAACTTGTCCAGTATGTGAGTTGAGGCAAAATTTTAGGTGATGCTCGGTTTGAAAAATGATGTTAGGCCTTCTTTGATCTTTTTTAGCTTAATTGCTTATCCCAAATAAAATATATCCCTAGTAAACCCTTTTGAGCCTTTAAACTTTTATTTAGCACCAACATTATAAGCCTATACCTTTTTTGTTCTTAATTGATATTTTTTTATCCGTTTACCTCTTAAAGAACTTTAATTGTAAAATGAGCGCTAGAAGAAGTAAGGACTAAGTGTAGGGTGGCTTTCGAGTGGAAGCAATGAAAGAAAGAAAGGTGCACTTTTTTTGTAGAACAATACACCACTAGCGGAAATTGAAAAAAGAAGAGGCAAAATCAGTAAAAAAAAAAAAACAAAGAAGGAAAAATATAGGCGAATAAATTGTTGCCTTGTTCTTGCTAGTGGGGCATAAAGTAAAGTAGTACTTAAAGAAAGAGAGAATAATTTTTGGGGAGTGATCTTGGTCGTGAATTGAAGAATTTGCGCTTAAAGTTTATTATATAATGTATTAAACTGCTGAGGAGGGTGAACCACTATTTCTAAATATATCCTACCCATCCCTTAGCCCATATTACAACCATGAAAAAGTCCTAATTAATTTTAGATCGAGTGAGCGTACATTAGTAGATGTCGCGATACCAATCAGCCTCTGTAGAATGTCGTGATGGCACCTAGTTTCTAAGAGTAGGTAAGCCTAACATACATAAAGAAATAATAGAAATAATAAAAGAACTTCAATCTAAACCAATCGGCTATAATAAAATATTTCCACAACACCGCTCACAACAATTCTCCAAAATCTGGTGAGACAGAGTAATAAGCTTTACATGAGTATACTGGAACATCCCTAATTCATCAATATATATAATGAGAGTATGCAATAGAAACTAAGACAGGGGGTGACTCTGAGGCCTGTGAACACCGGCATGTATACCTTGAAGTTTATGATCCAATGCTCAACTCACGAATGCCTAGCCTGGTATGAAGTACCTGGATCCGCACAAAATGATGTGCACAAGTGTAGTATGAGTACACCACAATGGTATCCAGTAAGTATCAAGCCTAACCTCGATAAAGTGGTAACGAGGTCAGGTCAAGACACCTACTGGAATAAATAAAGAAGCTGAACATGTATGGTACAATACAGTAATGGAAACACTAAAATGATACAATAAAGAAATACAACAAGATAAGCTATGTTGAAATTAAGGCAATGAAGGCATCAAGGGAGGAACACATAATAAGAATACCAAGGAAACAGTGCAGACAAAACAGAAGTGATGTAAATGAAAGATAACAACAAGAAACACTACTGACGTACCGCCTCGTAGTCTCATTTCAAAATTAATATCAAAATCTTTCGTTATATCACCGAGGAAGCCTTACATTTAGTTTTAAAAATTATTTTTTCCGAAATAGCTACTCGCGTTTTAGACCATCATATCACACCGCGTGGCTTCAAGTAGTTCCTTTACAAGCAACACGTAACAAGCCCACCTTATCTCACCGCATGCGTATTAACCCCTATCCTTATACCACTGCATGCATATTAATATCACAACATATCACAAATCCAACATCAAGTGCCCAATACCACAACTTGCCAAAAAAGTCAACAATAACAATGTTCCCACAATAAACAACCCATGGCTCAACCACAATGTGTGCAAGAGTATCAACAATAGCAATTGAAGTGAACAGTTCAACAAGAATGATATTTCAACACTTTACAACTTTGCCTCAATGTGATCATGGCTTTTACAACTTCAACACCAAAACTCAACAATAAGATATTCCATGAATAACAACTTCAAGTAAGGTAACTCATAGTTAAATATTTAACAAGGCAATAAGGAAACAGTAACTTCAACTAAGCATGTAAGGCAAATAACAAATAAGAGATGGGATAAGAATTTAACAGTGTCAAGTAAAACATGTAAGGATGAATTAATGATGAAAGACTTAAAATGTTATGACAATGTGATTAAAGGCATACAAAGAAGCTAAATAGCCTAAACCGGTCAATTACCACATATAGCCCGTATACCCACTCGTCACGTTGGAGTAATTCGCTCACACAAAGTTAGGCAAGATATTTACCTCAAACACGCAAACTCAATCCACTAGTAAGCCTTTTCTACAAATATCCAACTCCGAACGGCTCGCAAACTCAAAATAACTTTATACCATTAATACAAGTCATAGAAAACTATTCCGGATAATAAAGTTACAATCTTTAAAGAAAATAAAAAAGTCAACTCAAAAAGTCAACCTCGAGCTCATGTCTCGAAACCCGACCAAACATCAAAATCTGAACACCCATTCAATAACGAGTCCAACCATACTAAAATTACTCAATTTCGATCTCAAATCGACCTTCAAATCCTCAAAATATAGTTTATGAAGTTTTCACAATTTTTTCCAATTTTTCCAACTCAAAACACTAATTAAATGCTTAAAACAATGATGGATTCATCTATAATAATCAAATCCGAGTTAGAATCACTTACCATGATCAACTCCTTGAAAATCTCTCTCAAAATCGCCCAAATTCGAGCTCTCTAAGTCAAAAGACGGTGAATGAAATAAAACCCTTGATTTGCCCCTTTTCTGCCCAGCGATTTCGCTTCTGCAGACCTACAGCCGCATCTGCGGCTACGCACCTGCGAAACTTTTGTGACTCTCCCTTAAGCCCCCTGAATTTTCGCTTCTGCAGAGACAAAAGCGCATCTGCGCTCACGCTTCTGCGGGAAGTGGCTCGCTTCTCTAGCACTGCTTCTGTGGCATGTTAACCACACCTGCGGTCCCAGTCCCAGTTCTACAGCTCAATGGCCGCTTAAAGTGTGTAGGTGCGATTCCACCAAAACCTCTACAGCTTCACCAATCAACTAAGTCCAAATATGATCTGATTTAAATATGATTCACACCCGGGCCCTGTCTGAATATACCAACAAGTTTCAAAACACATAACGAACCTACTCGAGGCCTAAAATCACATCAAACAACATCGATTCTACAAATCGCAACCCAATTCAAACCTATGAAAACCATGAACATCCAACTTCCAAAACTAACATCGATTCATACCAAACCAACTCCAATTGACCTCAAATTTTTCACACAAGTCATAAATGACGCAACAGACCTATTCCAACTTCCAGAATCGGAATCCAACCCCGATATCTATAAATTTAACTCCCGGTCAAACTTTTCAACCTTCCAAACCTTCAATTTTATAACTTTCGCCAATTCAAGCCAAAATGACCCATGAACCTCCAAATCAATATCCGAACATGCTCCTTAATCCCAAATCACCATACGAAACTCTGGGGGACCGTAAAAACTCCATTCTAGATTCGTCTATATGAAAGTCAAACTCCGGTCAACTCTTTCAACTTAAGCTTCCAACTTTGGGACCAAGTGTCCCAATTCACTTCAAAACTCAGCCGAAACTAAAACCAACCACCCCGGCAAATCAGATAATCACAATATAACATAGAGGAGGTAAGAAATAGGGACGTGGCTAAGATATTCAAAATAACCGACCAGGTCGTTACAATAGAGATTTACATTATGGGTGAGTATATGGTACCAATTGAATGCATGTGAATTCTTTGTGTGAGAGAGAGATTTTCTTTGATATATGTGAGTCCTCAAACTATATTTGATCATGAGATTCAAATGTGTGGATTCAACCTACTCTCTTGTTCTTGTTGTGAGGGCACATGGTTTGACGAGGAATAGGTAACGTTATTAGACTTCTCTGTGATGTTGGGTGTTCTATCCATTAGTGCATTGTGACATTGAGTTGGTTTTTGAGGCAAGGGTGGTTATGAGCATGTTATCTCTATTTTTAATATTCTTAAAGTATGGCATAAAATTAAGGGGAAGTGTGTAATTAATGCATATGCTCTGGCTTAATTGTTGCTATCAAACATAGTCATTGGTGTAGTATGCCTCAATTGTGTAAATATAAAGTGCTCAAAGATAATGCAAATTGTTGGTTGGCTTGAGGACGAACAACGTTTAAGTGTGGGGTAGTAATGTTTGACTATAGATGTCTATTTTTAGTGCATTGCTTACCTTATATTTTAGTTCTTTGATACTAAATTATACTATATTTGGGCTTAATTGAGTTTATTTTATGTGTAAGTACTTTACAGAAGAAATTAGGAGCAAAGTAGAGATTTTAAAGTGTATTTTATACACTACAATGATAGGCTCATTATTATGTCATGATTAGTGATGATGACGACATAATGATGAGGTGAATGATTAAAATAAGAAAAGAAGACAAGAATTAAAAAGAAAGTGAACATAAATGAGAAATAATGCAAAAGCAGTTAGGCAGCACACGAAGCAAAGAAGTCAGGCAACGCGAGGATTTCCTCTCGCGTTTGAGCTTGCGTCGCGCAGTCCAGTGCGAGGTTCGTCGCGCGTTCCGCGTGGCGACGCAGGGTTCGGATTTCAAGCATATTTTGTCTCATTTTTTATTTTGGACTTGGTTATTTTGTCTAGTCCTTTTCCTTACACGTATAAATAGTCATTAAACATAATTTTTCTCATTTGCGACCGTGAAGCACAACGCATCACACACCAGAAATAGCTGTAAACTAATAACTTCTTAAGTCCGAATTGGTCCTTAGCCTATCCGAAACTCACCCGAACCCCTCAAGCTCCAAACTAAACATGCACACAAGTGTAATAATATCATACGAACTCGCTGGCGCAATCAAAACACCAAAAAATCACCTAGAACTAGGAATCGGATCTCAAAATGCATGAAATAGCAAAGAATACTCCAGAACTTCTAAAATCACAACCAAGCGTCTGAATCCTATCAAACCAATTCTGAGTTGCACCAAACTTTGCAAACTAGTTTCAAAATAACAAAACAGACCTATACCAAGTCCTAATATCAAATTCCAAACCCGATAGCCGTAAATTCAACATACGGTCAAACCTAGGAAATTTCCAAACTTTCAAATTAACTTTCGGCAAAACAAATCAAATCAACCTAGGGACCTCTGAATTCAATTTCGGGCATACACCCAAGTCGATAATCACAATACAGACCTACTGAAATCATCAAAACACCGATCCAAAGTCGTTTACACAAAATGTTAAATGTAGTAAAAAATCATATTTTCTTCAAATATTTACCTAAAAACTTTCTGGAAAAAGACACGGATTATGCATGCAAATCGAGAAACATCAAATGGAGCTAATAGAAATCTCGGAACGTGGAAATAATGGCTAGTACTCAAGGCAACCTATCTCGCAACGTGAAAATAAGGGCCAGTACTCAAAATGACCTATCGGGTCATTACATTCTCCACCTCTAAAATAAACGTTCATCCTTGAACGGACATAGAAAAGTACCTGGACTGGTGAAAAAGTGTGGGTATCTACTCCACATATTGGACTCGGAATCCCACGTAACTTCCTTGATCGACTGACCTCTCTATTGCACTTTCAGAAAAACTCATAGATCTCTTTTGAACTTGCCGGGCTAGAATAGCCACCGGCTCCTCCTCATAGGCTAAATTCTCATCAAGTTGAACCATGATGAAGTCCAAAACATGTGACGTATCACCATAATACTTCCGGAGTATAGAAACATGAAACACTGGGTGAACACCCGATAGTCTAGATGGCAATGCAAGTCTGTAAGCCACCTCTCCCACTCTCTCAAGTACCTCAAAAGGACCAATATACCGAGGGCTCAGCTTTCCCTTCTTTCCAAACCTCATCAAACCCTTCATTGGAAAAACTCTAAACAAAAACTTCTCACAGACCATGTATGCAACATCACGAACCTTCCGATCAGCATAACTTTAGCCTAGACTGTGTTATATGAAGCCGATCCTGAATCAACTTGAATTTATCCAAGGCATCTCGAACCAAATCAGTGCCCCACAACCTAGCCTCCCCAGCTCAAACCAACCAACTGGAGAACGATAACGCCTCCCATATAAGGCCTCACAAGGAGCCATATGAGTACTCGATTGGTAGCTGTTGTTGTAGGCAAACTCTACAAGCGGTAAGAACTGATCCCACAACCCTCCCCCCTCCCCGAAATCTATAACACAAGCGCATAGCATGTCCTCTAAGATCTGAATGGTGCGCTCCAACTGCTCGTTCATCTCGGGATGAAATACTGTACTCAACTTAACCTGCGTACCTAACTCACGCTGCACAACTCTCCAAAAATGCGATGCGAACTGCGTGCCTTGATCAGAGATAATAGACACCGGCACACCATAAAGACGAATGATCTCCTAGATATAGATTTGAGCTAGCTGCTCTAAAGAATAGGTAGTCACAATCAAAATGAAGTGTGCAGACTTGGTCAATCTATCCACAATAACCCACACTGCGTCGAATTTCTTCAAAGTCCATGGGAGCCCTACAACGAAGTCCATTATAATATGCTCCCATTTCCACTCAAGAATCTCAAGTTTATGAAGCAAACCGCCCAACCTCTAGTGCTCATACTTCACCTGCTGGAAATTCAAACACCGATCCACATACTCCACTATATCTTTCTTCATCCTCCTCTACCAATAGTGTTGCCTCAAATTCTGATATATTTTGGCAGCACCCGGATGAATGGAATACCGCAAACTTTAGGCCACCTCAAGAATCAACTCACGCAACCCATCCACATTAGGTAGAAAAATTCGACCTTGCATCCACAACACCCCATCATCTTCAATAGAAAGCTCCTTGGCATCACCGCACTACACTAAGTCCTTAAGAACAAGAAAATGGGTGTCATTATACTGACACGCTTTGATGCACTCATGCAAAGAAGACTGAGAAACCATGCAAGCGAGAACCCGGCTAGGCTCTAAAATATCTAACATCATGAGTTGATTGGCCAAAGCCTGAAAATACAATGCTAGGGGTCTCTCACTAGATAGAATATATGCAAGGCCACCCATACTCTCAGCCTTTCTGCTCAAGGCGTCGACCACCACATTGGCCTTCCTGGGATGGTACAAAATGGTGATATCATAGTCTTTTAACAACTCTAACCACCTACATTGCCTCAAGTTTAATTCCTTTTGCTTAAACAAGTGTTGTAGACTCCAATGATCTATGAATACCTCACACGACATGCGTATAGATAGTGCCTCCAAAACATCAATGCGTGAACAATAACTGCCAACTCTAAATCATGAACGTGTAGTTCTTCTCATAGGGATTCAGCTGACGTGAAGCATAAGCTAACACCCTACCCTCCTGCATCAAGACACATCCGATGCTAATTCGCGAAGCATCATAATAAACTGCATATGAACTTGATGTTGACGGCAAAAGTAGAACTGTAGCCGTGGTCAAAGTAGTCTTGAGCTTCTTAAAGCTCTCCTTATACACATTAGACCACCTGAATAGGAATAATAACCTTCCACGAACCGGCGATAATAACTTTACAAACCTAGGAAGCTCCGAATCTCTATAGCTGAAGTTGGTCTAGGCCAGTTCTGAACTGTCTCAATCTTCTTAGGATCCACCTTAATACACTCGGAAGATACAACATGGCCCAAAAAGGTAACCGACTCCAACCAGAACTCACACTTTGAAAACTTGGCATATAACTGACTATCCCTCAAGGTGTGAAGTACAACCCAAAGATGTTGCTCCTGCTCCTCTCGAATGTGGGAGTAAACCAAAATATCATCAATGAAGACGATCACAAAACAATCCAAATAGGGCTTGAATACCCGGTTCATCAAATCCATAAATATTGTTGGGGCATTATTCAAACCAAATGACATCTCTAAGAACTCATAGTGACCATGCTGAGTCCGAAAAGCTTTCTTAGGGACATCTGATACCCTAATCTTCAATGAATGGTAGCCAGATCTTAAGCCAATCTTCGAAAATACTTTGATACCCTGAAGTTGATCAAATAAGTCATCAATCCGCGATAGAGAATACTTGTTCTAGATCATGACCTTGTTCAACTGTCGATAATCTATACACATACTCATCGAACCATCCTTCTTTTTCACGAACAATACTGGTGCATCCTAAGTCGAGACACTAGGTCTAATGAATCCCTTATCAAGCAAACCCTGCAACTGCTCCTTCAGTTCCTTCAACTCAGTTAGGGCCATATGGTATGGTGGATTAAAAATTAGCTAAGTGCTCAGAGCCAAGTTAATACAGAAGTTGAGATCTCTGTCGGATGGAATCACCGGTAAATTTGAAGGAAACACCTCTGGAAACTCGCGCACAACTAATACTGAATCCATGGAAGGAACCTCCGCACTAGGATCATGGATATAGGCAAATTATGCTAGACATCCCTTCTCGGCCATATGCTGAGCCTTCATGTAAGAAATAACCCTTCTAGTAGAATGGCCAGGAATCCCCCTCCACTCTAATTGGGGCAAATCCACCATGGCTAATGTCACCATCTTGGCATGACAGTCCAAAATGGTGTTATAAGGTGACAGCCAATCCATACCTAAGATAACATCAAAGTCTACCATATCAATAAGTAGAAGGTCTACCCTAGAGTCAATGATCTCGATAGGAACCACAAACAAGCGATAAACACGATCAACTAAAATAGAATCTCCCACAGGCGTGGACACATAGACAGGAGTACTCAAAGAATCATGAGGCATAACCAGATATGAAGAAATATAGGATGACACTTATGAATAAGTAGAGCCTGGATCAAATAAAACCGAGGCATCTCTATGGAAAACTAGAACACTACCTATGATGACCGAATCAAATAACTCTAACTCAAGTCTAGCTAGAAATGCATAAAAATGGGGCTGGGCCCCATCACTCTGACCTCGTACCTCTCGGACGAAGTCTCTGCCCGGCCTCCACCTTTAGTTACTCGACCCCACCTTTAGAAGCCTAACCCCCGCCTCTAGCTGGCTAAGCGGGTGGTGGAGTAACAGGTGCCGAAAACATGGCACAAGAACCCTGTTGTAGCATGATGCCATGTGACCTAGGGCAAAACCTCGCGACGTGCCTCTGATCTCCACAAGTATAACAAGTCCTCGGCTGCTGTGATTGCTGACCCTAGAAATGACCTTGTCGACCTGATTAACCACCCTTATAACTCTGTATCGGAGGTGCACTAATAGAAGCTGAAGGTGCTTTGTAGGCTAGCTACTCAATATGAGACCCATAAGAACCACAACTACCCGAAGCACCGTGGGATGCCTGAAGCGCTGACTGAATCAGCCTGGGAGGATAGCCTCTACCAAATGAACCCCTTCCTCCAGGAGAGGCACCACTGAAACCATCATAATTATGAGGCTTCTTCTTAGATACCACCTCCCTATCCTGACCATGGATCATCTCGATTCATCTCGCAATCTCTATTGCCCTCTAGAAAGAAATATTATCCCCCGTATCCTTGGCCACCTGTAGCCTGATACCAAAAGCAATACCATCAATGAACCTCCTCACTCTTCCCTCTCAGTAGGGAGCAATACAATTGCACGATGAGCTAAATCCATGAACTCGGTCTCATACTAGGTAACAGTCATGCTACCTTACTGAAGGGGCTTAAACAACCTGCCGTACTCCTCTCTCGGATTAAAAGGAATGAACTTCTCTAAAAATAGCTGCGAAAACTGATCATAAGTGAATGGCGATGTACCTGCTGGTCTGCCCCGCACATAATCCTACCACCACCTTTTGGCAAAACCGATCATCTAAAACATTGTAAAGTCAACTCCATTGGAATCCACAATATTCATATTGCGAAACACCTCGTGGCAACGATCGATGAAATCATGTGGGTCCTCAGATGGTGTGCCACCAAAGAAAATAGGAAATAACTTTATGAACTTGTCTAATCTCATCAATCTCTCAGAAGACCTCACGAGCCTCTCCACGGTCTTTGCATCAGTAATAGGCTGAGCCACTCCAACTGGCGGAACTGCCGGAGTCTGATATTTGTGAGACAAATGCTCTTGTGTGTGAGTATCGGGAGTTTGTGCTCCTCTCCCATCCCGAGAGACAACTGGTGCCACCATAAATGCAACGGTTTGGGCCACGCTCTCCATAAGGCCCACCAAGTGGTCTAGTACATCCTGAAGTACCTGGGTAGCAATAAACCCCTCCAAGACCTAAGCTGGTCTTACTGGCAAGGTCTGAATAGGAACCTCCTCCTCGCGTTTGACCTGAGGCTCCAGAATAGGTGCTGCTGCACGTGCTCTAGACTGAGCTCTGTTTCTGCCTCTACCTCTGGCTCCTGAATGGATATTGTGTGTGTCCCCACCATCTGTGAGAGAACAAAAATGGAAAGATTCAAACTCCAGTGATAGAATAAAATCACAAGATAGAGAAAAAAAGAAGTGAATTTTTCCTAAAGCTTTATAGCTTCTCGAAGATAAATACAAACGTCTCCGTACCGATCCTCCAGAATCTATTAAGCTTGCTCATGAATCGAGAGACCTAAGCAACCTAGTGCTTTAATACCAACTTATCACAACCGGCATCCCACCCTCGGGACCGTGATGGTGCCTAACATTTCACTTGCTAGGCAAGCCAACGTTAGCTAAATTACTTAACTAATTTTAACAATTCAAATAAAAAAATTTATAATAATAATAAATTGTAAAAGTCTGAAGTAGTTTGATAAAATACCAAATGACGTGATATAAACATATCCAGAATCTGGAGTCACGAATACATAAGCATCTAGAATACTACAGATAAAGTATGAACAAAATATAACTGTTTGAAACTAAATAACCAATAAACTGGATAAAGAAGGGGACTCCAGGGTTGCGGTGCTCTACAGCTATACCACAAGTCTCCAATGTTGCTGTATCCGAGCAAAGACACTACTAAATGTCGTTGCGACCAATACCAGTATCTGCACAAGAAGTGCAAAAGTGTAGCATGAGTACAATCGACCTAATGTATCGACCCAGACAGTCATTTTGAGTATTATAGCCCTGTTCCCCCATTTATTGCTTGTTTTATGTTAGTTTATTGTTATATGACTTGTCGGGGTTGTTAGTTTGGTTTTAGGGATGTGTCGGAATGAGTCTGGATGGAGTTTTGATGATTTTGATAGTTTCATATGGTGATTTTGGACTTAGAAGTGTGTCTGGATATTGATTTAAAGGTTCATAGATGATTTTGGCAAGAATTGGCGAAAATGGAAAAGTTGAAGTTTGGAGAGTTGAGAAGTTTTACCCAGAGTTGACTTTGTGGTTACCAGGCTCAGATTTTAATTCTAGAAATTAGAATAGGTCTGTTGTGTCATTTATGACTTGTGTGCAAAATTTGAGGTCAATCGGAATTGATTTGGTGTGTTTCGACATTGGTTTTAGAAGATGGCAATTCGAAAGTTCATTAGGCTTGAATTGGGGTGCGATTCATATTTTTGATGTAATTTGACGTGATTTTGGGCCTCGGGTAGATCTGCTAGGTGTTTTGGAACTTATTGGTATATTCGAGGGGGGGGGGTGCGGACTCGCTGGTGCGAGGGAGTCATTGCAGAAGTGGAAAGGGCCAGCCAGGCGAAGAACCGTAGATGTGGAGCTTGGCGCGCAGATGTGCAACTGAAGAAATCGGTTGGGCATCACAAATGCGAAGTTTGGGCATTTGGCTATGGACCGCAGGTGCGAAGATGACCAGCAGGAGCGGGCTCGCAGGAGCGGTCGATTCTCTGCAAATGCGGTTTGCAATCGTAGAAGCGAAATCTCAGAGGCCTAAGTGAGGGTTGTACCTACGATGGAAATTCTGCAGGAGCGGGAGATCGCTGGGCAGAAAAAGGGTGTGTTCAAGGGTTTAATTTCATTCTTCATCTTTTGATCTAGAGAGCTCGGTTTGTGGCGATATTTTGAGGGATTTTTAAGAAAATCATCGGGGTAAGTGATTCTAACTTGGATTTGGCTATTATACATGAATCCATTGTTATTTTTATCATTTAATTAGTGATTTGAGTTGGAAAGTTCTGGGAAAAGTTGTGAAACTTTATAGATCGAATTTTGGGGATTTGAAAGGCGATTTGAGTTCGGTTTGAAATATTTTAGTATGGTTGGACTCGTTATCGAATGGGTGTTCGGATTGAATAAGTTTGGTCAGGTTCCGAGATGCGAGTCCATGGTTGACTTTTGGGTTGACTTTTTTTACTTTGGTTGAAGATCATAGCTTTATCATTTGGAATCAATTCCTATAGCTTATATTGATAGTATTACGTTATTTTTGGCTAGACTCGAGCCTTCCGGAGATTGATACGCGTGGGAAGGGCATGCTAGTAGAGTGATTTGATTTGCTTGAGGTAAGCATCTTATCTAAACTTGGTTGAGGCACTAGTTGCCTGAATTATTGTGATAGCTACGTGCTATTGGGTGTGCACATGATTGGGGTTGAACCCATGTGCGGGCACCGGGGTTATTTATTCATGTTCGGGTTGTGCTCGGGCTCTTATAAGACTAGAATTTGACTGTTAAACCTTAAGCTATAATGCTTAGCACATTTATGTTATTGTTGTGAACTATTTGAGTCATGTTTGGGGCTGCATAGGGGTTAATCCCTAAATGAAATGATAAATATTATTGTTTAATGAAATTGTCGGTTTGAGCTATGATAGTACACTTGCACATGCCTACACATGAGCCTTGTTATTCACTTGTATCATACATGTATACTTGTTTATTTTGTCCTGTATGATATGATTGGACTGGGTGCTTGTGACCACACCAGGTGGATTATGTTGGTGTGCCTGCGACCACACCGGGTGAATTGTGTTGTTGTGCCTGTGATCACGCCGGGCGGATTGTGTTGTTATGCCTGTGACCTGTGACCATGGTGGGCGAGTTGTACAGTTATGCCTCTGATTTAACTGCATATCATCTCTATATGTCGAGTGTTGACTGAGCAGGGTATTTGAGAAACTGTACAATACACACCCGGATGCTTTCGTACTAAATTTATGATTTGATTCAATCATTGTTCTGTACCGGTTTAAAGGATGAAACTACACATGTGATAGCTAGTATCATTAATAATTTGTGCTTCTCTTACCTTATCGTGCTTATTTACAATACTTATTGAGTACATTGGGTCGGTTATACTCATACTACATTCTACACTTAATTGTGCAGATCCAGGTGGTAGGACCAATTATCAAAAGTAGGCTTGAGTGTTGGGCTATATGCTAGAGACGAGGTAGAGCTGCATCCTTGGTCGCAGTTTGAGTTGTCTTTTCCTTTCATATTGTTGTTACAGTTCAGACATTGTATTTATTGTTCATTTTTAGACTTGTATTCCATTTTAGAAGCTTATGACTCTGTATTTACCAGTTTCTGGGTGGGATTTACTTTGTATTAGAAGTTATATCATATTGAGACCTCAGACTTATGTTATTTCTATAAATTTCATTATTCTGTTTGCCTTCGTTATCATGTTTCGGCTTGCCTAACCAGTGTGTTAGGTACTATCACAACGAGTAGGGATTTTGGGTCGTGACATGTTGGTATCAGAGTCCTAGGTTCATAGGTATTACGAGTCATGAGTAGGTTTAGTAGAGTCTTATGGATCGGTACGGAGACGTCTGTACTTATCTTTGTGTCACGACCCACCTCCATGAACCGTCGTGACGGCACCTAGTCTCTACGACTAAGTAAGCCTAACACTTTAAAGAAATGAAAGCATGAACATTAACTACTAGCGGTAACAAATATTTAATAAGCAACTGAATGCCACTTGGCATATACAATTATCACCTTTGAAATGTACCAAACAATTCCCAAAACCCGGAAACCCGCAAGTCACAAGCTACTAAGAAGTCTTAACTCTTCTATACGTCATTTCTATAAAAGGAAGGAAAAATGAACATAGGGGGATAGAGGGGGACTCCGAGGATCTGCGGGCGCGTGCAGATGTACCTTGAAGTCTCCAATAAGCAGCAGCGATTGCAACTAGCGATGAGGCTGTTAAGATGAACCTGGATCTACACACGAAAAACATGTGCAGGAAAGGGCTTGAGTACACCAGAACGGTACCCAGTAAGTGCCAACCCTAATCTCGGTCGAGTAGTGATGAGATCAGCTCAGGGGCCTACTGGTATAAATATAATGAAATAAGATAGAATGAAATATCGCAGTAAAAATAAATACAAAAATCTAACAGGAATAGAATCAATGAAAGACAACAGCTCAGAACACAGTGATAACAATAGGGGATCTCCCGAGATACCGTCTCGTAGTCCCAAACGTAAATGTGTAGGGGGATCTCTCGGAATACCGTTCCGTAGTCCCAAAATAAATATGCTGAGCGGGGGTATCTCACAGAATACCGTTCCGTAGTCCCAAAGTAAATATGCAGTACAGGGGAATCTCCCGGAATACCGTTCCGTAGTCCCAAAGTAAATATGCAGCGCAACCAACCGAAATAACAGTTACAACAAGAAATCCTACAGTTTAAACTAAGTTCAAATCAAGGAAAGTAGGTAATTTCACTAAACATGCTGCATAGAGTTCAAATAGGCAGTTAAACAGTTAGGCATGCTATTCTAGTCTAAACAGGATAGTTACATATGCTAGTGTGTTTCAAATAAGGAGAAAACAAGTTATGACTTAGTGAAAACGGATTTTTACAACAAATAGCCCGTGTACGTACTCGTCACCTCACGTACACGACGCTCACATATCAAACAGTACCAAATCCTAAGGGGAGTTCCCCCATGCAAGGTTAGGCAAGCCACTTACCTTGAACCAAGCTTAATCAATCAGTCACAATGCCTTTTCTACGAATATCTGGCTCCGATTGGCCCAAATCTAGCCAAAATCAGTTACATAGCATAAATATAACTACAAAAAACTAATCTAGCTAATGAAATCAAAGCTAACGCAAGAAATTAAAAAATCACTCAAAAAGCCTCCCTGGGCCCACATCTCGAAATCGGGTAAAAGTCACAAAAATACGAATAGCCATTCACTCACGAGAGTAACCATACCAAATTCACTTGAATCCGATACCAAAATCTCGATCAAAACCCCAAAATTTGGTCTAAGAACTCTTCTCAATGTTTTCCCAACTTTTCACCCCAAATCAGAAATTAAATGATACGATTAATGATATATTAGTGGGTTTTAACCAAAATCAAGTTAAGAATCATTACCCAATTGATATCTCTGAAACTCCCTCAAAATCTCGTCGAAATCCGACTCCCAAACTCAAGTTTTGATAAAAATGGCTAACCCTCAATTTTGAAATGTTTAAGTACTGCCCAGGTAAGCCTTCTTCGCGAACGCGGCCATCTCCTCGCGTTCGCGTAGAACAAAAATCCACCGATTGAAATTCCTCTTTCGCGAACGCGAGAGTCCTCTCGGGAACGCGTAGCTTCACCTGCCAAACCCTTCGCAAATGCGTTCTCCTCTACGCGAATGCGTAGAACAAATCCTTGGGGTCCCAGCTGTTCAATTGTTCCTCTATGCGAACGCATCCTACTCCTTGCGTTCGCGATGCTTCCACTGGCCACACCTTCGCGAACGCGCGCTCTTCTTCGCGAACGCGAAGAACAAACTTCTACAACAAAAACTAGAAAAATCAGCTATCCTTCCAAAGTCCAAAATGATCCGTTGAGCATCCGAAACACACCAGAGGCCCTCGGGACCTCAACCAAACATACCAACATGTTCTAAAACACCATACGAACTTAGTCGAGCCCTCAAATCACATCAAACAATGCTAAAATCACGAATCACCCTCCAATTAAAACTTAAAGAAACTTGAAACTTCCAAATTCGACAACCGATGCCGAAACCAACCAAACCACGTTCGATTGACCTCAAATTTTGCACAAACGTCACATTCAACACTACGGACCTACTCCAACTTTCGGAATCAGAATCCGACCCCAATATAAAACATTCCACTACCGGCCCAAAACTCCAAAAATTTGACTTTCGCCATTTCAAGCCTAAATGCGTTACGGACCTCCAAAACACAATCTGGACACGTCTATAAGCCCAAAATCACTCAACGAAGCTAACGGAATCCACGAAATTCCATTTCGGAGTCTTTTTCATACAGTTCTGACTACGGTTCTAATCTAAAGCTTAAACCTCCATTTAGGGACTAAGTATCCCAAACACTTCCAAAAACCAAAATGAAGCCTCACGGCAACTCACAATAGCAGAAAAATATACGGGGGAAGCCGTTAATAGGGGATCGGGGCTCTAACTCTCAAAACGACTGGCTGGGTCATTACATCCTCCCTCTCTTAAAACAATCGATCATCCTCGAACAAGTATAGAGACATACCTGAAGTGGTGAAAAGATGAGGATAATGGTTGTGCATATCCTGCTCGGTCTCCGAAGTTGCCTCCTCGACCGGCTGACCCCGCCACTGAACCTTTACTGATACAATGTTCTTTGACCTCAGCTTCTGAACCTGCCTCTCCAAAATAGCCACTGGCTCCTCAACATAGGATAGATCCTTGTCCAACTGGACTGAGCTGAAATCCAACACATGAGACGGATTGCCGTGATACCTCCGGAGCATTAAAACATGAAATACCGGATGAACTCTTGCTAGGCGGGGAGGTAAATCAAGCTCATAAGCAACCTCCCCAACTCGCCGCAACACCTCAAAGGGGGCAATAAACCTTGGGCTCAGCTTGCCCCTTTTTTCGAACCTCATAATACCCTTCATAGGCGTAACCCAAAGCAGGACCCGCTCTCCAACCATGAATGCAACATCGCAAACCTTCCGGTCCGCATAGCTCTTTTGTCTGGACTAGGCTGTGGGAACTCTATCCTGAATCACCTTTACCTTTTCCAAGGCATCCTTAACCAAGTCTGTACCCAATGATCTGGCCTCGCCCGGCTTGAACCAACCCACTGGGGACCGACACCGCCTACCATACAGAGCCTCATATGGTGCCATCTGAATGTTGGACTGATAACTGTTGTTGTAGGCAAACTCTGCAAGTGGCAAGAACTGATCCCAAGTACCTCCAAACTCCATCACACACGCACGAAGCATATCCTCAAGAATCTGAATAGTGCGCTCGGACTACCCGTCCATCTGAGGGTGAAAAGTTGTGCTCAACTCCACCCGAGTACCCAACTTCTATTGTACGACTGTCCAGAACTGCGATGTATACTGCGTGCCTCAGTTAGAGATGATAAATACCGGTATGCCATAAAGTCTGACAATCCCACGAATGTAAATTCGAGCCAGCTGCTCGGAAGAATAGGTAGTCATCATAGGAATGAAATGAGCTGACTTGGTAAGCCTATCCACAGTCACCCAAACTGCATCAAACTTCCACTGAGTCCGTGGGAGTCCAACAACGAAGTCCATAGTGATCCACTCCTATTTTCACTCCGCAATGTCTATCTTCTGAAGCAACCCACCCGGTCGCTGATACTTCACCTGCTGGCAATTTAGACATTTAGCCACATACTCTACTGTGTCCTTCTTCATCCTCCTCCACCAATAATGCTGCCTCAAGTCCTGATATATCTTCGCGGCACCCGGATGAATGGAGTACCGCTATCTATGAGCCTCATGGAGAATCAACTCACACAAATCGTCCACATTGGGCACACATAACCTGCCTTGCATCCTCAATGCACCATCCTCTCCAATAGTGACCTACTTAGCATCACTGTGCTGGACCGTGTCCTTAAGGACAAACATATGAGGGTCATCATATTGACGCTCTCTGATACGATCATAAAGAGAAAACTGAGAGGCCACACAAGCCAATATTCGACTGGGCTCAGAAATATCCAATCTCACAAACTGATTGGCTAAGGCCTGAACATCCAATGCCATAGGCCTCTCTGCTAGTGGTAGATATGCTAAACTCCCCAAACTCTCTGCCCGACGACTCAAAGCATCGGCCACCACATTGGCCTTCCCAGGATGGTACAAAATGGTAATGTCATAATCCTTAAGCAGATCTAACCACCTATTCTAACGCAAATTAAGATCCTTCTGCTTGAACAGAAGCTGGAAACTCCGGTGATCAGTGTAGATATCACAAGGAACGCCATACAAATAGTGCTCCAAATCTCTAAGGCATGAACAATAGCTGCTAGATCAAGGTCCTGGACATGATATTTCTTTTCATGTACCTTTAGTTGTCTGGACGCGTAGGCAATCACCCTATGGTCCGGCATCAACACCGCACCGAGGCCAATTCGCGATGCATCACAATAAGTTGTATAAGGCCCCGAACCTGAAGGCAATACCAATACTAGGGTTGTACTCAAAGCTGTCTTGATCTTCTGAAAGCTTTCCTCACACTAGTCTGTCCACCTGAACGGAGCATCCTTCTGGGTCAGCCTGGTCATAGGTGCTGCAATAGAAGAAAATCCCTCAACAAACCGATGGTAATACCCCGCCAAACCAAGGAAGCTCCAGATCTATGTTGCTGAGGATGGTCTGGGCCAACTCTGCACAGCTTCCACCTTCTTCGGATCCACCTTGATCCCCTCACTCGACACAATATGACCCAAAAATGTCACGGAATCTAACAAGAACTCAAATACAACTTCTTTTCTCTCAAAGTCTGAAGCATTGTCCTCAGGTGCTGCTCATGATCCTCCCGAGTCCGGGAATACACTAGAATGTCATCAATGAATACGATGATAAAAGAATCAATATTGGGCCGGAACACATTGTGCATCAAGTGCATAAAGGCTGTTGGGGCATTGGTCAGTCCAAATGACATCACAAGGAACTCGTAATGGCCATACCGAGTCCTGAAAGCAGTCTTCGGGATATCTGGTTCCCGAATCTTCAACTGATGATAACTTGAACGCAAGTCAATCTTGGAAAATACTTTGGCACCCTATAGCTTATCAAATAGGTCATCAATACGAGGCAAGGGATACATGTTCTTCACTGTGACTTTGTTCAACTAGCGATAATCAATATACAAACGCATAGAACCATCCTTTTTCTTCAAAAACAAGACAGGAGAAACTCAAGGTGACACACTGGGCCGAATGAAGCCCTTATCAAGCAACTCCTAAAACTGCTCCTTCAACTCCTTCAACTCAGGAGGAGCCATACGGTATGGAGGAATAGAGATGGGTTGAGTGCCCGACAACAAATCAATGCCGAAATTAGTATCTCTGCCAGGCAGCATGCCTGGAAGATCAGCTGGAAACACATCTAGGAAATCCCTTACTACTAAAACTGACTGAACTGTAGGGGTATCAATACTGGCATCTCTCACATAAGCTAAATATGCGTCGCACCCCTTCTTAACCATTCGTTGAGCCTTAAGAAATGAAATAACTCTGCGAGGAGTATACTCTAAGGTACCTCTCTACTCTAATCACGGTAAGCCTGGCGTAGCCAGCGTCACGGTCTTAGCGTGACAATCAAGAATAGCATAATGGGGCGACAACCGGTCCATGCCCAATATAACATCAAAATCTATCATGCTAAGCAATAATAAGTCGGCTCCGATCTCAAAACCACTAAGAGCAATCAAAGACGACGGATACATGCGGTCCACAACAAGAGAATCTCCTACAGGAGTAGACATATAAACATGGGAACTCAAAGAATCCCGAGATACGCCCAAATATGAAGCAAAATAAGAGGACATATATGGATACATAGAGCGTGGGTTAAATAATACTGACGCATCTCTATGACAGACTGGAACAATACCTGCAATGATAGAGTCGGAAGCAACTGCCTCTGTACGAGCTGGAAGAGCATAATAACTGGCCTTGCATCCCCCTCTAGGATGACCTCGACCTCTCCGACCTCTACCTCGAGCTAGCTGAGTAGGTGGGGTGGTAGCTGGTGCTAGAATCATGGCCTGAGGACCTAGTAGAGCACGTGGTGGCCGAGAAGTCTATGGAAGTGCAACCCTCCTAAGTCTGGGGCAATCCCTCACCATATGGCGGGTGTCTCCACACTTAAAGCAACCCCTCGGAGGGCATGGATGCTGCGACTAAGTCATGCCAGGTTTGTTGGACTAGCCGCTAAAAGCACCCCAAGCAGGAGGCACACTAGATACTGGCGGTGCATAATAAGGCTCCTAGGCCTAGAAGGGGCTGGAACATAATTGGCGGCTGGAAGAGCTGAATGAATGGGGTGACTCACATAACCCCAACCATGGTGAGTTGCTGGCACACGAGCTCTAGAATAAGAACCAGTCTCTCGAGACCTCTTGGCCTCTCTCTCCTATGGGTCTCGGGAAAGCATGTCCTCCAATCTCCTAGCAATACTCACAACCTGCTGGTAAGGAATATCCATCTCTAACTCCTTGACCATACTAATCCTGATACTGGGGTGCAGTCCCTCAATAAATCATCGAACCCTCTCTCGAACTGTGGTAATCAAGGCTGGTGCATGTCGGGCCAAATCACTGAAGCAGATTACATACTCTAACATAGTCATAGTACCCTAGCGTAGCTGCTCAAACTTCGCGCTCCATGAGTCCCTGAGGCTCTGAGGGACATTCTCTCTCAAAAACATGTCTAAGAACTGAGTTCATGTAGGTGAAGCTGCCTTATCCAAACTACTCAACTCATAAGCATGACACCACTGATAGGCTGCTCTTTTGAGCTGGAAAGTGGTAAAAGAAACCCCACTCGTCTCGGCTACGCCCATAGTACGGAGAATACTATGATACTCCTCCAGAAAACCCTGAGCATCATCTGTACCCAATCTGCTGAAGGTAGGTGGGTGGTACTTCTTGTACCTCTTAAGTCTGAGCTGCTCCACCTCAGAAGCGGCTATCCTAGTCTCATGCTGAACCGGAGCTATCGGCGGTATAGGAATGAACTTTGGGGCCTGATCAACCTGGACCCTCTGCTCAGGGGTACGGGCTGCGAGAGTCTGTGCCCCTCCCCAGCCTGAGATATGGCGGGAGCTAACAGAATCAATCTAGCCTGAGCTAAGGTGCTGAATATGCTCATGAACTGGGCTAGAGTCTCCTGAAGGGCTGGTGCAGCAATAGGAACCTCCGGTGCCTGCCCTCTAGCTGGAACTGCTGGGGGCTCCTCTGTCGCAGCTCGCGCGGGTGCTCTGGTTGCACCGCGTGGCCATACTATACCTCGGCCCCGGCCTTTGGCGGCTCTAGCAGGGGGCGCGGGTGCCTGGTTGTCAGATCCTCTAGTATGGGTCCTCACCATCTGTGAGAAAGAATATAATAGAGAATTTTTAGAATTTGATGCCAATAACTCGCACGACAAGGAATCAAAAGAAGTATGTTTGTTCCTAACAATTCCATAGCCTCCCAAAAATAAGTACAAATGTCTCCATACAGATCCGCAAGACTCTAATAACCGGCTTATGACTCACGACTCCCATGAACCTAGATCTCTGATACCAACTTGTCATGACCCAATTTCTCCCTCTGTGAACCGTCGTGATGGCATCTAGTCTCTGCGACTAAGTAAGCCTAACACTTTGCGGAAAATGAAACAAAAGCATGAACATTAACTACTAACAGTAACAAATATCTAATAAGAAACTGAATGCCACTTGGCATATACAATTATCACCTTTGAAATGCACCCTAACAATTCCCAAAACCCGGAAACCCGCATGTCACAAGCTGCTAAAAAGTCTTAACTATTCTGTACATCATTTCTATAGAAGGAAGGAAACATGAACATAGGGGATAGAGGGGGACTCCGAGGATCTGAGGGCACGGGTATATGTACCTTGAAGTCTCCAATAAGCAGCAACGATTGCAACTAGAGATGAGGCTGGTAAGATGAACCTGGATCTGCACATGAAAAATATGTGCAGGAAAGGGCGTGAGTACACCACAACGGTACCCAGTAAGTGCCAAGCCTAATCTCGGTCGAGTAGTGACGAGATCAGGTCAGGCCCCTACTGGTATAATATAATGAAATAAGACAAAATGAAATATCGTAGTAAAAATAAATACAAAAATCTAACAGGAATAGAATCAATGAAAGACAACAACTTAGAACATAGTGATAATAATAGGGGATCTCCCGAGATACCGTCTCGTAGTCCCAAACGTAAATGTGCAGGGGGATCTCCCGGAATACCGTTCCGTAGTCCCAAAATAAATATGTTGAGCAGGGGGATCTCCCGGAATACCGTTCCGTAGTCCCAAAGTAAATATGCAGTATAGGGGGATCTCCCGGAATACCGTTCCATAGTCCCAGAGTAAATATGTAGTGCAACCGACCGAAATAATAGTTATAGCAAGAAATCCTACAGTTTAGACTAAGTTCAAGTCAAGGAAAGCAGGTAATTTCACAAAACATGTTGCACAGAATTCAAATAGGCAGTTAAACAAGTAGGCATGCTATTCTAGTCTAAACAGGATAGTTACATATGCTAGTATGTTTCAAATAAGGAGAAAACAAGTTATGACTTAGTGAAAAACGGAGTTCTACAACAAATAGCCCGTGTACGTACTCGTCACCTCAATTACACGACGCTCACATATCAAACAGTACCAAATCCTAAAGGGAATTCCCCCACGTAAGGTTAGGCAAGCCACTTACCTCGAACCAAACTCAATCAATCAGTCACAATGCCTTTCCCATGAATATCGGGCTCCGAGTGGCCCAAATCTAGTGAAAATCAATTACATAGCATAAATATAACTACAAGAAACTAATCTAGCTAATGAAATCAAAGCTAACGCAAGAAATTGAAAAATCACTCAAAAGGCCATCCCGGGCTCATGTCTCAAAGTAGGGTAAAATTCACAAAAATACGAACACTCATTCACTCACGAGTCTAACCATACCAAATTCACTCGAATCCAATACCAAAATCTCGATCAAGACCCCAAAATTTGGTCTAAGAACTCTTCTCAATTGTTTCCCAATTTTTCACCCCAAATCCGAAATTAAATGATAAAATTAATGATAGATTAGTAGGTTATAACCAAAATCAATTTAAGAATCATTACCCAATTTATATCTCTGAAAATCCCTCAAAATCTTGTCCAAATCCGAGCTCCCAAACTCAAGTTTTGATAAACATGGCTAACCCTCGAGTTTGAAATGTTTAAGTACTGCCCAGGTAATCCTTCTTCGCAAACACAACCATCTCCTCGCATTCGCGTGGAACAAAAACCCACCGATCGAAATTCCTCTTTCGCGAACGCGAGAGTCCTCTCGCATTCGCGTAGCTTCACCTGCCAGACCCTTCGCGAACTCGTTCTTCTCTACGCGAACGCATAGAACAAATCCTTGGGGTCCCAGCTGTTCAATTTTTTCTCTATGTGAATGCGTCCTACTCCTCGCGTTCGTGATGCTTACACTAGCCACACCTTCGCAAACGCGAAGAACAAACTTCTGCAACAAAAACCAAAAGAATCTGATATCTTTCCAAAGTCCAAAATGATCTGTTGAGCATCTCAAATACACCCGAGGCCCCTGGGACCTCAACCAAACATACCAACAAGTGATAAACACCATACTAACTTAGTCGAGCCCTCAAATTACATCAAACATGCCGAAACCAACCTAACCAAACTTAAAGAAACTTAAACTTCTAAATTCGATAACCGATGCCGAAACCAACCTAACCATGTCCGATTGACCTCAAATTGTGCACACAAGTCATATTCAACACTATGGACCTACTCCAACTTTCGGAATCGGAATCCGATCCCGATATCAAAAATTCCACTATCGGCCCAAAACACCAAAAATTCGACTTTCGCCATTTCAAGCATAAATGAGCTACGGACCTCTAAAACACAGTCCGGATATGCCTCTAAGCTCAAAATCACTCAACGAAGCTAATGAAATCGACGAAATTCAATTGTGGAGTCATCTTTAAACAGTTTCGACTACGGTACCAATCCAAAGGCTTTCGGCAAGTCACAATAGTATAAAAAGATGCGCGGGAAATAGTTAATAGGGGATCGAGGCTCTAGCTCTCAAAAATACCGGCTGGATCGTTACACTTCGAGAGGCTACCGAATCATTAGGAAAACTTCACTTTCTTGTATCCTTGTCATGCGAATTTGTTGATTCTAGAAACTAAACTTCTATTATTCTATTCTCTCACAGATGGTGAGGACAGATGTGTAATGACCCGACCGATCATTTTAAGAAATTTGCACTTTGTCGGTAGTTTAAGGGCATGAGTAGCTCCGTATGAGGTATTATGACTTGTGTGAATCATCAGTTTTAATTTTCAAGTTATTTATAATCGATTTGGAAGAATGAATTTCATGATTGAAGCTTTGAGTTGGAAGAGTTGGCCAAGTTTGACTTCTTAGTATATGACCTCGGATTGGAGTTTTGATGGTTTGTTAGGTCCGGGTGCTGATTTTGGCCTTGAGCGTATACCCGGATTTGCATTTGGAAATTTCTAGAAGGTTTCGACACTAATTGGCGAAAGTTGGAAATATGAAGGTTTGGAAAGTGCATGAGTTTGACCGGGAGTTGACTTTGATAATATCTGGTTCGGATTGTGGTTCCGGCAATTTGAATAGCTTTGTTATGTCATTTGGGCTTGTGTTCAAAATTTGATCTCATTGCGGGTTGATTTGATATGTTTCGGCATAAGTTTTGGAAGTTGAAAGATTCAAAGTTCATTGAGTTTGATTCGAGGTGCGATTCGTCATTTCGATGTTGTTAAAGGTGATTTGAGGCCTCGAGTAAGTCCGTGTTATGATAAGAGACTTGTTGATATATTTAGACGGGGTCTCGAGACGTTCGGGAGAGTTTCGGACATGATTCAAATCATTTTAGAAAGTTTATTTAAGGCTGGTTTGTGGCAGGATCTGGTATGATCACACCTGCGGCTGGTTTTGCGCAAGCGCGGTGGTCACAGAAGGGAAGTATAGTTGGACTCGTAATTGAATGGGTTGTCGACTTTTTGAGTTTTGTCGGGTTCCGAGGCGCGGGCCTGGGTTTGACTTTTTGGTTGACTTAGGGGTTTTGATTAAAGATTCGACCTTTATCATTTGGAATTGTTTCCTTAGGCATTATTGGATATATTTGAGTTGCTTTTGGTTAGTTCTGAGCCGTTCGGAGGTCGGTACGCGAGGTATGGTATTTTAGGAGCATCGTTTGGCTTGCTCAGTATTGGATTTGGCTTGTTCAAGGTAAGTAATATTTCTAAACTTCGTGCTGAGGGTATGAACCCCTGAATATACGTGATATGTATTTGGTGTTGAGGTGACGCACATGCTAGGTGATGGGCGTGTGGGCGTGCACCGTGAGAATTATGACTCGGTTATTTCTGTGGTACTGTGTAGTTACCTAATCTTATTTGTATCTATGAAATCTTTACGTGCTAGAGTAATTGAGATGTGATCCATGTTAGAAACCATGTCTAGGCTATATGCTTATCCTGTTGGGACCCACTGAGGTCACTTATGTTGCTGAGTTATTTGCCTACATTGCAATTACATACTCAGTCATACACATTCATTTGCATATCATATCTCAGTCTCTGTTACCATTTATTGATATATCACATCATCATTTTGGGCTAATTTTCCTGACATTGTGAGCCCGAGAGACTGTAGAGATTAATGACTGCACACCGCAGAAGATATCATTGATTCATAATTAGATCGGGTTGCACGCCACAACAGGTATTATTGATTAATGCCATGATTGGCTTATTATAGCACTTGGGCTGGATTTGCCCCTCCAGAGTCTGTACACCCACAGTGAGCGCATGTACCTACTGACTGCGAGTGCGAGTGCCGGGCGCGAGTGTCGAAAGCCAGTGTCGAGCGCGAGTGTAGAGAGCGAGTGCCGACTGATTGGGAGGACTGAGTGAATGTGAGGACTGAGTGACTGTGAGGACTGAGTGATTGGAAGGACTGAGTGACTGGGAGGACTAGGTGAATTCATACCCTTAGAGTACGCATATGGTTTTATCACTAAGTTGCATTGCATTCGACATGCACACTTGACATACATGCAAAGAGATGCATTTTCCTCATCCTGTATGGTATTGCGTCATTCATGACTTCACACATATATTGACATGTAGGCATAGAGATGTATTTTCCTCATGCCATTTGAAAATTAAACATTTACCTGTTGAAAGTTTTAGAATAAAACACACTTTTACAAACTTACTCATATTTTGGTGATTTCGGTAAAAGATTTGGGTTTTCACTGAGAACTGGGAACGAGTTGAGCATTTTATCTCTGAGTTACTTCTTTTGTCACTTTTATTATGTTGTTAGGAACTGTTGTTGGCTATTGGTGTTGGACTCCGACCTTTGTTCCAGCTCGTCACTACTTTCAACCTAAGGTTAGGTTTGTTACTTATTGAGTACATGTGGTCAGTTATACTCATACTACACTTCTGCACCTTGCGTGGAGGTGTTGGATGATGATGTTGTTGTGTACGACGGGAGATGGATTTGAAGATGTACTTGTGTTCCGGTCATAGCTGCCTCTTGATCTTGGTAGCTTTAGAATTTTAATCTATTCATGTATATTTCAAACGGATGATGTACTTTATTTCATACTAGCTTTGTAAATTCTAAGTTTTAGAAACTCATGATTTGCACTACCAATCCTTGGGAAATGTATAAAGGTTTAGTTATTGTATCATTCATTTGTCTCAATAAATCTCACTAAATTGGATAGTTGTTAATTGGCTTACTTAGCAGGTTGGGTTAGGTGCCATCACGACTATTTGAATTTTGGGTTGGGATAAGTTGGTATCAGAGCTATAAGTTCATAGTTTCTACGAGTCATGAGCAACTGTCGAGTAGAGTCTTGCGGATCGGTATAATGATGTCCATACCTATCTTCGAGAGGCTACAGAGCATTTAGGATAAACTTCCCATCTTTCTTTCCTTATCGTGCGGCATTACTTCAACTTGAAGCGTAACTCTTTGAATTCCTTCCACGCACTCTTATGCGCATGTAAGTGCTCGGTATCAGCTGTGCATCGACGACTTGTGATTCCATGGATGAGGTGCGAGATGTGATTTCGGTATGCTGATGATGGGTCAGTCTAGAGGACTTGAGGCTGGGTTTTGACTTTAGCCTGAGCATAGGGATTTCAGTTATGTGAGCACGTGCTTTTGGACTTATAGGTCTGGTAGTGTCACTTTTAGTGGAGTTTGTGGCCCGATGAATGGTTGAATGGGTATATGATGAGTATGATGTGACCACAGGATGTGTTCACATGGCTGAATGTGACGAGAAGAGCTTGCTTGAGATGTAAAAGGACTATTGGGTGCTTGATTTCTGTCTTGATGTGACGTATAGTCTCGAGTTATGAGTGTATTGAAGGATCTTTCATGTTGCTTAATTGTGAAACAAATTAGGTTCTCATGTCTTATTGATGAGTCCAGACTCAGGAAGATTATGTGATTGCATAGTAGTTGTGGCTATGAAGGGGTATAGAGAGATGTCAGTTTGAGGCTAAGCAGATGGGATATCACCGGCGGGGTAATCTACGGATGTGTGATCCTTATGATGTTGTATGGAGGCAAACAATTAAAGAAGTAATAACATACCTACCACATGGAAAACATAGTCATGGAAACAACATAATACAATAAAATAATTTTCACTGGCATTGTTTAACCCAAAAATAACGTATAAATACTCGTCACCTTACATATACGCCATTTCCACACATAATTCACGTATCAAATAGACCAACAAGTCCTAATCCCTTAAGTTAAAGTAAACCACGATACTTACCTCACTCCGCAACCAAATCAATATTCAACTATGGCTTTTCCTTTAGAATTAGCTTCCAAATCAATCAAATCTAGCCAAATATAGTTCAAATAATTCAAAATATGTTTTAGAAACTACCTACGAGTGAAAAAGATTCAATCTTTAATGAGTTTGAAAAAATCAACAAAAGTCAACCCCGGGCTCGCTTAGTCAAAACACGAGATTCAGACTAAAATCTAATTACTCATTCACCCCCGATCCCGGCTATGTGATTTGATCAAAATCCGACCTCAATTTGAGATCTAAATCTCAATTTTACAAAATCTCCAAATCACTAATTTCTAACATAAAATATCAAAGATTAAAGGTTAAAATCAAAGGGTGTTTATGGAAATGTAACAAAACAAGTTAATATTTACCTACCAATGAAGTTGGGATGAAAAACCTCTTCAAAATCGCCTGTAGGCCGAGCTCTAACTTCAAAATGGTGAAAAGTGGTTCAAACCTCGACTTTTAGATATTTTAATCCCTAGGCATCAGGTGTTCTTCGCATTCGTAAAGCATCTGACCCGTTCGCGAAGAGCAGCGGCCAAAGGCTTTCGACTTCGCGAAGGCTTAACTCTCTGCCTTGACTTCGCGTTCGCGAGCCAAGACACGCGTTCGCAATGAGTACCCGACTTATATTCCCCCAAATCCCATAATTCTTCACGTTCGCGAAGGGTAAGCCCCCTCCGCTTCACGACCAGCTTCTTGCGTTTACGTAGAAAAAATCCGACCCAACCCCAAATTCCCCTTCGTGGTCCGAAATGGTTCGTAGCCTATCCGGAACTCACCCGAGCCCTCAGGCTCCAAATCAAATATGTACACAAGTGTAATAATATCATACAAACTCGCTCGCATGATGAAAACACCAAAATAACATCTAGAACTGCGAATGAGACGTCAAAATGCATGAAATTTTGAAGAAAACTCAAGACCTTCTAAAATAACAACCAAGCGTCCGAATCATATCAAACCAATTCTGAATTGCACCAAACTTTGAAGACTAGTTTTAAATAGCAAAACGGACCTATACGAAGTCCCAAAATCAAAATTCAAACCCGATAGCCATAAAGTCAATGTACGGTCAAACCTAAAAAATTTCCAAACTTTTAATTGCTAACTTTAGGGGAAACAATTCAAATCAATCTTGGGACCTCCGAATACAATTACAGACATATGCCCAAGTCCAAAATCACAATACGGACCTACCGGAATCGTCAAAATACCTATTCGGGATTATTTACATAAAATATTGACCGTAGTCAACTCAAGTTGCTTTTAAAGCCAAAATTCATATTTTCTTTAATTCTTACATATAAACTTTTCGGAAAAGGGCACGGTCTGTGCACGCAAATTGAAAAACATCAAATGGAGCTAACAGATCTCTCGGAATGCAAAAATGAGAGCTAGTAGTCTAAATGACCTATCGGGTCATCACAGCCTACTAAGCCTAGCCTTAGTAGAAGTGGGTAGCAGCACTAGGTGGACTGGAACGGAGCAGAAGAAGGAAGAATTCTTGAATACGAAAAAGGATCCAATGACTTACGGAAAAATGAAAATACACATATTAAGACTAGGATGAATCATCTCAGCTCCTCAAAAAGTCGAGTGCTTAAACCCCTAACCTAAATAGGATGCTTAACAAGTACAAAGGAAAGGGCCTTTGCCACTTGAGTTGTATGCGACGAAACTCGCACCCAATGGGACAAAATATTCGTTAAGGAAAAAAGAGTTAGCGTATTTTATTTTCCATAATGAAAATATCATATATGATTTCGGACATGTCGCATTCCAATCTGGTACTATGTACACCATTGACCCTACTAATCCGGGGCTGAATTTATTATTGAACTATTATTTTATTCACTTGAATTTGGTGTGCATGCACTATATAATATACACACACTAAGACTAAGATAAATCATCTCAGTTCCTCAAAACGTCTAGTCCTTAAACCCCTAAACTAAATATGACGTTTATCAAGTACAAAGAAAAGGGTCTTTGTCACTTGAGTTGTATGCGAGGTAACTCGCACCCAATTAGACAAAATCTTGGTTAAGGAAAAAAGAGTTGCGTATTTTATTTTTCATAATGAAAATATCATATAATATTTCGGAGATGTGGCATTCAAATTTGGTACAGCTTCTCAAATATTGAGTTCGGGTAATGCCTTTGTCAACAGATATTATTTTCTTGATATAACCATAACTGGTACTATGTACACCATGACCCTGCTAATTCGGACCGAATTTATTATCGAACTATTATTTTATTCATTTCAATTCGGTGTGCATGCAATATATATATATATATATATATATATATATATATATATATATATATATATATATAATGCGTCATTTAGAAAATAAATATTTTATAATAGTGAATCAATTAGCATGTTTTTAAAATTGAATTAGAGGTTAAACATTTAACTGATATGCCTGTCCAATTTTATGTTTTTAAATTTTTAATTACAATTGAATATTAGGGTGGGGGTAAATTTTTGTAAACTATCTGAAACTTTAGTCCTAGTATTTTTGTTTTATAATGTATGTAATGAAGTAAAGGAGATAAGTAAATTTTTGGCTAATTAAAAAGTTTAACTAGATATTATCGAACAAACGATCATATTCTTATTTCACAATAACTCGAAAGTCAGTATACCACCTTTTATTATGTAACTATACAGTTTATTGTTATCATATGGCAGGAAATATAAATTTTTTCTTAATATACAATAAAATAATCTAAAGGTTAGCGTAATTTTGGTTGTAGGATAATTTTTTCAAAATTCAAATGCATATGAAATAGTAAAACATTTATTAGAATCACATAGTAGTTCCTTTAAGTAGTAAAATATAAATTATTTTCTTACTATGTATTCTCTAAATTAGGTCTATTTCTTCTCAATTCCAAAGATAGTTATTTATTATGAATATTATACCAAAATAGCCTAATTATGACACCAAAATGATTATTATGTTCATATCTAATTTCACCATGCTAAACTAATTTCACGACATCGTGTAATATAAATAAGTCCTACTTCACTTGATGTTAATCAATCCTCTAACAATTCTAGTGAAAGAAAAATGGCCCAGCAATTCAACTTTATCCATTCTCAAGTCTCTCAATCATTATTTTTGTGCTTCTTCTTTCTTTCATGTCTCCTTCGCAACGAGTGATCTGAGACATAATTTCCTTGATCGTGAGCAACCCATAAAAAACCCAAATGACCCTAAAGTTGTGTAACGACCCGACCGGTCGTTTTGAGTTTCAAGGTTCCGTTCAGTAGTTCGAGATCTTGGGTAGCATCCTATTGTGTATTATGCCTTGCGTGCATACTCGAATTTGATTTTCGGATGATTCAGAATGAATTCGGATGAGTGATTCTCACTTTAGAAGTTTAAGTGGAAAATATTGACCGAGGTTTGACTTTTGTAAAAACAACCCCGTAGCGGTATTTTGATGGCTCCGATAGGTTCGTAGCGTAATTTTGGACTTGGGCGTATGCCCATAATCGATTTTGGAGATCTATATGTTGATTTGTATTGTATTGCCGAAAGTTGGCAATTTAAAGGCTTAGAACTTTGATAAATTTGACTGTAGGTTGACTTTATAGTTATCATGTTTGGATTTTTGATTCGAGACTTGGAATAGGTACGTTTTGTCATTTGAAACTTGTCCGTAAAGTTTAGTGTTATTTCAAGTTGATTTGATATGAATCGGACTCGCGATTTTATTTTTGGAAGTTCTTGAGTTTCATATTGAATTCATGTGTTTTGAGGTTCGACTCGTGATTTCAGATATTATCTTGATGATTTGATCGCACAAGCAAGTTCGTGTTATGTTTTTAGACTTGTGTTGGTGCTTGGTTTGGAGTCCCGAGGGCTCGGGTGAGTTTCGTACGCGTTTTGGAGTGTTTGACAGAGTTTGAGTTCTGCTGGTTTTTGCACAGATGTCTCAGCTCTCGCAATTGCGAGATATGGATCGCAATTTCGATAATAGCATGTATTTTGCTAGGTTCGCATTTACGATCACAGTGATCGCATTTGCGACGGGGTACCTGGGTGAGCTGGTTCACATTTGCGATCACTATGGTTCCCATTTGCGGACTGTCCCATATTCGCATGTGCGAACTATTCGTTGCATTTGCAATGGCAGGAGGAATGGGAGAGCTTTCTCTTTTCCGATTGTTTCTTCGCATTTGCGAACCCTAGGTCGCATTTGCGACACCTACGCCTGCACAAAAAGCTGAGGGGCAGGATTTTTAGCCTCATTTTCATAGTTTGGAACCCTAGACTCGGTAGGAGGCGATTTTGAAGAGAGATTTTCATCTACAAATTTTACGAAGTGATTCTAATGTATTTCTAATCATATTTCATGAATATATCTTATATTTTAATATCAAAATTATGTGAATCAAAGTGAAAATTTGTGAAACTTTTAAAAAATAAGAATTTGAGTATTGAGAGTCGATTTGGACTCGGATTTTGAAACTAATCACATATATGAACTTGTGGGGTCATGGTTAGTCGGAATCTACCATTGGACCCGAGTTTTGACCGGGCTGGTCCCGGGTTGACTTTTGATGAATTGTGTAAAGATCATAGTTTTATTTATTGGAATTGATTTCTCTTTCATTAATTGATATCATTAAGTCGATTATGGTTAGAGTCTGAAGTACTGGCTGTCTCTCAGAGTCTGAAGTACAATCCGAAGATGCAGCTCGTGGTTCTCTCGACTGCGGGAGTAGATAAAGATATCATCAATAAACACAATCACAAACGAGTCCAAATAAGGCTTGAACACTCAGTTCATCAGATCCACATATGCTGCTGGGGCATTTGTCAACCTAAAGGACATAACTAGAAACTCATAATGCCTGTACTGAGTCCGAAAAGCTATCTTAAGGACATCTGATGCCCTAATCCTCAACTGATGGTAGCTCGACCTCAAATCAATCTTCGAAAACACCTTGGTACCCTGAAGCTAATCAAATAAGTCATCAATCCTCGGCAATGGATGCTTGTTCTCTATGGTGACTTTGTTCAACTGCCGATAATTTATGCACATCCTCATCGATCCATCCTTCTTCTTCACAAACAACACAGGTGCACCCCAGGGCGAGACACTAGGTCTAATGAAGCCCTTATCAAGAAAATCCTACAATTGCTCCTTTAATTCTTTCAACTCTGGCGGGGCCATACGGTATGGAGGAATAGAAATGGGCTGAGTGTCCGGAGCCAAATCAATATAGATCAATGTCCCTGTCGGGAGGAATACCTAGTAGGTCTGTAGGAAACACATCTGGAAACTCACAGACAACTGGTACTGAATCCATGGTAGGAATCTCCGCACTGTAATCGCGGACATAAGCCAAATAAGCTAGACACCCCTTCCCGACCAGACACCGAGCCTTCATATAAGAGCTAACCCTACCGGTAGAATTGCTAGGAGTCCCTTTCCACTCTAATCGATGCAACCCCGGCAAGGCTAAGGTCATTGTCTTAGCGTGACAATCCAATATAGCGTGATAAGGTGACAGCCAATCCATACCCAAGATAACATCAAAATCTACCATATCGAGAAGTAGATGATCTACACTAGTCTCAAGATTCCCAATGGTGACCACACACGAACAATAAACGTGGTCTACAATGATAGCATCTCCCATAGGTGTGTACACATACACATGAGCACTCAAAGAATCACGAGGCACAACCAAATATGAAGCAAAATAGGATGACACATAGGAGTAAGTAGAACTCGGATCAAATAGAACTGAAGCATCTCTACTGCAAACTGAAACAATACCTGCTATAACAGTGTCAGATGACTCAGCCTCGAGCCTGGCTGGGAAAGCATAGCATCGGGGCTGGGCCCCACCACTCTGGACTACATCTCTAGGATGGCTCCTAACTGGTTGGCCTCCACCTCTAGCGGCCTGACCTCCACCTCTAATGGCCTGACCACCACCTCTGGTTGCCTGACCCCTACTTCTAGCTGACTGAGCGGGCGGTGAAGCACCCGGTGCCGGGACCATGGCACGAGAACCCTGATGCTGTGAGTTGCGCGATGCCTGAGGGAAAAATCTAGCAATGTGCTTCGGATCACCACAAGTATAACAGGACCTCGGTTGCTGTGACTGCTGACCCTGAAACTGACCTTGTTGACCTGAGTAACCACCTTGAAAAATCTGGAGCGGAAGTGCACTAATAGGATATGGTGGTGCACTGTGTGCTAGCTGGTCGGAATAAGGCATATGAGGGCCACGCCCATTTAAAGAACCGTGGGATGCCTGGAGTGCTGAATGAAACGGCCTAGGAGGATGGCCTCTACCAAAATTTCCCCTGCCTCCAGACGAGGCACCACTAAACCCACCGGAATGACGAGGCCTCTTGTGATGCCCCAGACCTCCTCCCTGTGCCAGGACCATCTCAATCTTCCTCGCAACATTAGCAGCCTCCTGAAAGGAAATCTCACTTCCGGTCTCCTTGTCCATCTGTAGCTTGATAGGGTGAGTGAGTCCGTCAATAAACCTCTTCACTCCCTCTCTCTCGGTAGGAAGCATAAGAATAGCATGATGGGCCAGACCTACAAAATGGGTCTCAAACTGAGTGACAAACATACTGCCCTGTTGGAGACGCTAGAACTGCCTTCAAAAATCCTCTCTTAGTGTGATAGGAAGGAACTTCTCAAGAAATATCTGAGAGAACTGGTCCCAAGTAAGAGCAGGCGACCCTGCTGGTCTGGTTAATACAAAATCCTTCCAGCATCTCTTGGCGGAACCCGTCATATGAAACACAGTAAAATCAACCCCATTGGTCTCAACTATCCCCATGTTCCGCAGAACCTCATGACAGCGGTCAAGATAATCATGTGGGTTCTCAGAAGGTGCACCACTGAAGTGAACTGGAAATAGCTTGGTGAACTTTTCCAACCTCAATAAGTTCTCAGAAGACATAGTTTGTCCATCACTAGCCTGTGCCGCAACAACTGGCTGGACTACTCCGAGTGGCTGAGCTGTTGGAGTTTGATATTGAGGAGCCATCTGCTCCGGAGTGGGAGTAGTGGAAGTTTGTGCTCCTCCCCCGGCCTGAGAGATGGTTGGTGCCATGGGAAATGTGCAGTCTGGGCCACACTCTCCGTAAGGCCCACCAAACAGACCAAAGCATCCTGAAGTACTGGGGTGGCGATGAACCCCTCCGAGACTTGAGCTGGCCCGACAGGAACAGTATGGGCTGGAACCTCCTCGTCAAACTCTACCTAAGGCTCCACTATTGGTGCTGCTGCTCGAGCTCTAGGCTGAGCTCTGTCCCTGCCTCGGCCTCTGGCACGACCTCGGCCTCGACCTCTACCCCTCGTAGGAGCTGCCACTAGGGGCTCTGGCTACTGTTCAGCTGAAGATGCGGTACGGGTTCTCGCCATCTGCTAGAGAATAAGAGCAGAAGAGTTCAATTAGCAATGAGAGAACAAAATCACCTGACAGAGAAGAATAGAAGTGCAATTTGCCCCTAAACTTCATAGCCTCTGGAAGATAAGTACAAACGTCTACTTACCGATCCTCCCGACTCTACTAAGCATGCTCGTGACTTGTGAGACCTAGGCAACCTAGTGCTCTGATACCAACTTGTCATGACCCGGAACTCCCACCTTCGGGACCGTGATGACGTCTAACATTTCACTTGCTAGGCAAGCCAGTGTTAGATGATTCTTTAAACCAATTTTAGTCAATTTCAATAACATAATCAATTAAACTAAATAGAAGCTAAAACTGAAATGCGGAATAATATAAAGCCCATAATATCTGATACAAATTCAGATCTGGAGTCAGAACTCACGAGCTTCTAAGATTTTCTACAAACAGAGTCTGAAAGAAATACAATCGTTCTGAATTAAAAGAAACAATAAAATAGGGGAGATAGAAGGGGACTCCAAGCTCTGCGGATGCCAACAGATCTACCTTGAGTCTCCAATAAGAAAGTCCAAGCTGCTAAGCCTCACGATCAGCTAGGGCCGGTACCAAAATCTGCACAAGAAGTGTAGAGTGTAGTATGAGTACAACTGACCACATGTACTCGTAAGTGTCGAGCCTAACCTCGATGAAGTAGTGACGAGTCTATAACCAGAATAATCAATATGCCTTTAACCAGTGGAAACAATTAAGCACAATAAAGAAAATTGCACGGCATAACCCTTCGTGCTTTTACTCTCAACCTCACAATGTAAATCAATAGATAAGGCAAGACATCACCCTTCGTGCATTAACTCTCATAACATGGCACGGCATCACCCTTCGTGCATTAACGTTCACAATATGGCACGACATCACCCTTCATGCATTACACTCGCAATATGGCACCACCCTTCGTGAATTACACTAACAATATGGCACAACATCACCCTTTGTGTATTACACTCTCCCTTACCATATAACAATGAACAAGTAATAGCAGGGAGATAGAATCAACAAGAACAAGCCTTACTTCAACAATGGTTCCACAATACCAAATCTTAACTTTGGAGTCAATACTCAATTATCACAAAAGGCCGTAAACACGGTAAGAACGATAAATTTAGTAAGTAACTAGTCTAAGCATGGGTAACTCAATCAAAGTAAGCAATAAACTACAAGGAACAAGTCCCACCCGTATGCTTTAACCCGACAACAACGCATAATTACTCGTCACCTCACATATACGTTGTACCCAACATCTAAACATGTAGCAAATAGACAAACAAGTCCTAATCCCTCAAGTCAATATTAACCACGACACTTGCCTCGCTCCAAAGGTCCACTCAAAGCTCAATCACATATTTTCCTTTCAAACAAGCCTCCGAACCAATAGAATCTAGCAAATTACCAACCAAATGGTTCAAATTAAATCTTAGGAACTACCCACAATTGCAAAGGATTCAATTTAGGTCATTATAAAAAAAGTCAACAAAAGCCAACTCTTGGGCCCGCTTGGTCCAAACCTGAAATTCGGACCAAAATCGGATTACCCGTTCACCCCGAGCCTGGTTATGTAATTTATTTTGGAATCCGATCTCAATTTGAGGTCTAACTCCCAATTTTATAAAAATCCTTAATTCTACCCAAACCCCCAATTTCCACCATGAAAACACTAGATTTTAGGTTGAAATCTTAGTAAATGTAATGAAAGATTGATATAAAATAGGTTAGAATCACATACCAATGATTTGGGGAAGAAGAGTTCTTTGAAAAATCGCCTCTAGGGTTTTCTTGTTTTGTAAATTTGAAGAATGAACAAAAATCCCGTCTAACTCCCATTTTGATCAGTTTCAGATGTCGCATTTGCGGCTTAGGGTTCGCAAATGTGAAGAAACAATCGAAAATGCGAAGTCCCTTCCATTCTTGCTGTCATCACATTTGCGATGATTTGTTCGCAAATGCAAACTTTGACCTTCCGCAAATGCGACCGTTTGATCGCAATTGCGACCACTGTACCCCCCTGACCCACTTTGAAAATGCGAAGCTTTGTTTGCAAATGCGACTTGAGGTGCTCCAGCTACTCTTCGCAAATGCGATAAGTTGCTCGCAAATGCGAACCCATCAGAGGTCGCAAAATACGAAGCATGACCTCGCAAATGCGACATAAGAGGCCTGCACCAGATCTGAAACACACTAGCAATATTTCTATGTCCAAATTTCACTTTGTAGCCTATCTGAAACACACCCGAGCCCTCGGGGCTCAAAACCAATTATGCACACAAGTCTAAAAACATCATACAAACTTTCTCGCGCAATCATATCACCAAAATAACACCTAGAACTACGAATTTAGCATCATATTAAAGGAAATTTTCAAGAAAACTCATGAACTTCTAATTTCACAACCGGACGTCCGAATCACGTCAAACCAACTCCGTTTCTCACCACATTTGACAAAAAAGTCATAAATATAGTATTGGACCTATACTGGGTTCCAGAACCAAAATACGAACCCGATATCAATAAAGTCAAACAATGGTCAAACTTTCAAAGTCATTAAGCTTTAAAACATTCCAATTTCAACAAAGTCCGATAACTCGGGCTAGGGACTTCCGAATTCAATTCCAGGCATTCACCCAAGTCTCAAATCATGATACGGACCCACTGAGACCTTCAAAACACGAATACGGGTTCATTTTCTCAAAACGTTGACCGAAGTCAACTCAAATGGATTTTAAGGCAAATATTTCATATTTTCTCACTTTTTAACATAAAAGCTTTCCGGAAAATACCCGGACTGCGCACGCAAATCAAGGAAGGCTAAAATGAGGTATTTAAGGCTTCAAAGCATATAATTAGTTTCTAAAATATAAGATGACCTATCGGGTCATCACACTTAGTTTCGTATGTACATTAAAATGAAGTTATCTTATAATGTTAAATCCTTCATTGCTAAATTTACCCTTACGTGTCTTATTTGAAGTTGATTGATTCATGTTCTACCCTTGTTTTCAAATATACCCTTATATGCCTTAATTGAAGTTGTTGCCTCTTTTATTGCCATGTTATCTCTTCCGTAATTGCTTAACCTTAATTGATGTTTTTGTTATCCCTTCCATCGTTGAATTATCCTTTTTTGGAATCATTGTTACATGTTATCTCTATTAACATTGAGTTGTACCTAATTAGAATCTTTGTTAGATGTTATCTCTCTTATTCGAGTTGTACTTATTTGAAATCATTGTTATACGTTATCTCTCTTAGCGTGGAGTTGTACATATTTGTAATCACTGATACATGTTATCCCTTCCATTGTTGAGTTACTCTTATTTGATATTCTTGTCACATTATCTCTCCCATTGTTGAGTTATTCTTATTTGAAACAATTATTACATGTTATGTCTTTCATTGTGAGCTCGTTCTTTCATTCTTTGTGTTTAGAGATTCTTGTGTTGATTTACTTGCCGTGCTCCCATGTTATTGTTATTGTTGTTATCGTACTTAGTGTCATTGAGCCGAGGGCTATGTGTGATTGTGGTATTAGAAACGTTTTGAGGAAATGTTATGGCATATGGGCACGTGTGGTGCGAGTTGTTATATTGTGTTGCTATGTTTTTGGCACACGTGATATTGTTTAGAGGGTTGTCGCGGTGTTCCCACAAGAGTTGTTCGTGCTATTATTATAATTATTGATATTTGCTCATGCGGCGTGACAAGACAAGCTCTATATATATGTGTGGGTTTGCGCATGTGGAGAGACAAGACGGGAATATTATTATGCACGTGCAGCGAAACAAGGAGGGCATTTACGTTCTCATTGCGCACGTGGCGAGACAAGGAGGGCTATGTCGGGGATGATTTGTGATGGCCTAGGGGCATTATTATTGATGATATTTGTTTAGTGGTGTGCCTACCTTAAGTGAGTTATGCATTTTACGTACCGTTGTTGTTTCCTATGTGCCATTCCTTATCTCTGCTCTTACTTGTTGACACGTGCTGTGATAGAACACTTGCACAAACATACATGTAATTTATCACTCATATCAGTTTAAGAAGATGAATCCTGAGGTTTATTAATCATTTACATGTATTCTCATTTACTTGCCTTCTGTATGCGAGTTGTACTATTGGCACGTGAGTCGTCCATGCGGTTACGAGTTATTGTTATTGCTGGCACGTGAGTTGTTCGTGCGGATATGAGATATTCTCACTCCCTTAGCACGTGAGTTTTCCGTGCAAATATGAGGTATTAATGATATTGGCACGTGAGTTTTCTGTGCAACACGTGAGTTGTCTGTGCGGTTGTGAATTGTAATGTGGGAAAAAGATGCCAAATGATTATGGTTCGTGAATTGGTACCTGCGACTTGTGATTATAAGGTGTGGTACCTCGGGGAATTTCTTTAATAAATCTTCTATGTAAGCGGTTGTTCTTATTGAGTTGTTACTTCTTTTCCTTTACTTGGTCTCTCCGGACATAAACTGTATTCAGCTTACCTAACGACGTTATTACCTGTTGTGCCTTGTTGCTAATTGTTGCTTCTAGGTTTCTATTACAAGTATTATTTTATTATTTTTAGCATGCTTAGCTTTATATTCATATTGTTCCTTGTTAGTTTCACATTCATACTTGTAAATTTTATTAGGACTAGTAGGTGTCTTGACTATCCCTCGTCACTTCTCCACCGAGGTTAGTCTTGATACTTACTGGGTACCGCCGTGGTGTACTCATGCTACGCAAATTGTATATTTTGTGCAGATCCAGGTACATCGGAAATTGTTGATCATTAGCTAGCTGATCGGGCATTGCTGTGGAGACTCAAGGTATACCTGCCATTGCATAAGCAGGCCTCAGAGTCACCTTCTGAAGTTATTTTGTACAGTTTATTTATATACCGGAACAATTGTACTTAAAAATCTCCTAGTGAACTCAGTAGAGTTTATGACTTGTACTACCAGTTTTGGGATGTTGTATATCATGTTGGGATTGTTGGCTTTATATAGAAATATATGGTTCATGTTTAATAGTTGTTTTGGTTAAATTTTGTCATTAATTCAGTAAGTGTTAGGCTTACCTAGTCTTAGAGACTAGGAATCATCACAATATCCAACGGAGGAAAATTGGGGTCGTGACAAGTTGTGGGAATCGCAACATTTTCTGTGAATTGGCACAACAAGGAGGCTAAAAGTAACTTTTGACTTGTAAGAGTGATGACAGGAAGAATTGATGTAATTCATGATGGTACTTTTTATCAACTAGAAATCAGTGCGAGTGAATCAAATATTATTACAACCCGTCTTCTGGCTGTTTTAGTGCATCCAAATAATGTGAAGGAACTTCTTTCCTTCGAATGATTATCCTTTCTTTAATAATGAGTCCGCAGAAGCGAAGAAGGAGCCGCAGATAATGAGTCCGCAGAAGCGAAGAAGGAGCCGCAGATGCGACCAAGAAGGAGCTGGGCAGGAGCCGCAGGTGCGAAGATTTTCCCGCACCTGCGAGGGTCGCAGATGCGGGCAGCTAGGCGTAGGTGCGAAGGATGGCCGCAGGTGCGATGGATTCCCGCACCTGCGATAGGCGCATATGCGGTCTTGGGGCCGCAGGAGCGAGGTTAGAAGCGACATGAGGACCGCAGGTGCAGTATTTCTGGGAAGAAAAACACTAGCTCGAGGGTTGGATTTTCATTTTCGATTTAGGACTTGGGAAGCTCGGGAGAGAGGCGATTCTTTGAGGATTTTCAAGGAAAACGTAGGGGTAAGTAATTCTAACCCAGATTCGTTTAAATTTCGGAATCTATGGCTTTCTTCATCACCTAATTAGGGATTTGAGTTGGAAATTCGGGCATTTAGGGCTTGGGAATTGGAGAGTGAAATTTGGGGTTTTGGAGGGAAAATTGAGGTCGGCTTTTTATAAATTTGGTATGGTTAGACTCGTGAGTAATTGGGCTTTCAGGTTTTGTGACTTTCGTCGGGTTTCGAGACGTGGGCTTGGGGGGTCAGGTTGAGCCGATTTCGGATTTTGGGCTATATTTTAGTAGTTTTCCTGTGGAATTGATCCTGTTAACCAATATTGATTATCTCGTACTACTTATGGCTAGATTCAGAGTGTTTGGAGATTGATTCGATGGGAAAGGGCATTGCGGAGTAGGATTTTTGCGCGTTTGAGGTAAGTAACAATTTTAAATCTGGTTTTGAGGGTATGAAACCCCGAGAATTGGTATAATGTGAATATTTGGAGGTGACACACATGCTAGGTGACAGGCGTGTGAGTATGCACCGCGAGGGATTTTGACTTGGTCTGTCCTGTGAGACTGTAAAGTCGAATAGCCATTGTTATCACTTGTTTTTCCTTGCCTTTGAGCAATTGACTGCCTTTCATGTTAGAAACCATGCTTATGCCTTATGATATCACTGTTGGGACCCGCAACGGTTGTATGCTTATGGAATTGACTGCTAATTGTTGTCTTGTACGCAGTCACAGTCTTACTTGTGTGTTATACCTCTGTTCCCTCTCATTTCTTGTTGATACTTGTTGTATTCTCTGTTTGGGCCGATTATTATGATATTTTGTGAGCCCGAGGGGCTGGAGCGGTTAGTGACTGAGACAGGGCCTGAGTGCTGAGCTGTAAACTATGTGAGGGTATATGGATCGGGTTGCACCCCGCTACGAGCCTTATGGATATTTATGGACTATAGATCGGGTTGCACGCCGCAATGAGACTTATGGCTACTTATATGATTGGGTCGGACTTCACGCCGCAACGATATAGCGCTTGGGCTGGAAGGAGCCCCTCCGGAGTCTGTACACCCCCAGTGAGCGCAGGTACCTATTGAGAGTGTGTATTGAGGGCTGAGAGCCGATGAGATGAGTTGAGTGACCGCTGCCTTGAGAAGCTGTACTTGCTTTTATTTATTGTTGCACTTAGTTGCTATCAGATGTTGTTGTGAAATTTCTGGAAGATTCATATCTGTTTTACTTGGGCTCGAACTGATTTGACTTATACCACCGGCTTTAAAAGAATGTTCACTCTTTACTCAAAACTTTTGAAATGATCTGTATTATTATAGTTCGTTACTACTTCTCAGTTCCTTACTTAATTTCGTTACTTGCTGAGTTGGCTGTACTCATGCTACACCCTGCACTTCATGTGCAGATCCAGGTGCGTGCCGTTCCGGCGGTCGATGTGTTCGTACGCGGGTTGATTATCGGGGAGACTTATGAGGTAGCTGGCGGCGTTCGCAGTCCTTGTTTCTCCTTTCTTATTATCTTTTCTCTCTTGTATTGGCATTTGGCACAAACTGTAGTAGACTCTGTTTCTAGATTGGTTATTAAATGCTCATTACTTGGTGACACCCCGATTTCGGGCTATTTTTTCGCACTTATGTTTTATTTGGGTTATACCCCCGTTTTTATGAAAAACTCCGGTTATTTTAAATGTCTTAATTCATTTCTGTTAAATTTTGAAAGTGTTTTGGAAAGGTCGGCTTGCCTAGTATAACAATAGGCACCATCACGATGGGTTAGGTTTTGGGTCATGACAAGTTATCAGAGCCTAGGTTACATAAGTCTCACGAGTCACGAGCAGGTTTAGTAGAGTCTTGCAGATCGGTACAGAGACGTCTGTACTTATCTTCGAGAGGCTGCAAAACCCTTTGAAAACTCCACATTCTTGAATTCTTTTCATGCGAATCTGTTGATTCTAGTAACTAAACATCTATTGTTTCATTCTCTCACAAATGGTGAGGACTCGTACTACTGGGCGGGATGGACCACAACCAGTACTACCAGCTTGGGCCGTGAGAGGCCGAGGTCGCGGTAGAGGCCGCGGTTGGGGTAGAGGTGCAGCCCGCACAACAGTTGGGGTAGTACCTGCAGATCCACCAGTTGCCCCAGATCAGGACCAGATTCCAGTTGTTGATGCACCAGCTCAGGCACCATCTGTGCCAATTCCAGGACTTCAGGAGGCCTTAGCTCAGATTCTGACCGCGTGTACTAGTCTTGCTCAGGCGGTCTCTGTTTCAGCCGCAGCAACCACTTCTCAGGCCGCGGGAGGTGCTCAAACTCCCGCTGCCCGCATATCAGAGCAGGTGGTACAGGGATTCCAGACACCGGGGGCACCACCAACCCAACCGATTGTAGCTGCTCAGGACTATGTGTTCCTGCTATGCCTGAAGATGAGTAGTGTAGATTAAAGAGGTTTGGGAGATTCGAGCCTCCATTTTTCAGTGGTATCGAGGGAGAGGATGCACAGGGTTTCTTGGACAGATGTCATATGATACTCCATACAGCAGGTATTCTAGAGGCCAGTGGGGTCTCGTTCACTACTTTTCATTTCTCTCGGGCTGCCTTCAGTTGGTGGGAGGCTTACAAAAGGCGTAGGCCGGTCGGCGCATCACCCTTTACCTAACAACAGTGCTCCGATCTATTCCTGGAGAAGTTCGTGCCACAGTCCCGTAGAGCGGAGCTGCGCAGGCAGTTCGAGAGGCTTTATCAGGGTGATATGTCTGTGACGTAGTATGCGATGTGATTCTCGGAGTTGGCCCGTTATGCTATCTAGTTGGTTCCGACAGACAAGGAGAGGATCAGGAGGTTTATAGATGGCCTCACTTTTCAGCTGCGATTGCTTATGACCAGAGAGAGTGTCTGGTGCTACTTTTGATGAGGTTCTCGACATTGCATGTTAGATTGAGATAGTTCGCAGTAAGGAGAGGGTTGGGAGGGAGGCCAAGAGGCCTCGTGGACAGGGTGGATTTAGCGGTGTTCCTTCTAGGGGGCAGTTCCACCACGGTTGGCGTCATCCTTTCAGGCATGCTCAGACGGCTCGCCCAGTCTACCGTGGTGCATCATCTGGCCATCGTTCACATAGTTATCAGCAGAGCCATTCATCTCTCAATGCCCTCCCAGCTCAGAGTTCATCATATGCTTCATCAGGTCAGGGCTCATCTTTGCCAGGTCCTTCTACCAGTCATCCTGGTGCTCGGGGCTCCCTTTAGTCCCCAGCACCAGCACCGGGGAGTTGCTATAAGTGTGGAGAGTTTGGCTACATCAGGAGTAATTGTCCCCGCCTTACGGGAGGTCTGGCTCAGCAGAGGAGCCAGTCTACGACATCAGCACCAGTCTCTTCACCACCCGCTCAGCCAGCTCGGGGTGGAGCCTAGTCAGTTAGGGGTCGCCCGAGAGGGGGAGGCAAATCAGGGGGTGACCAGGCCCATTTCTATGCCCTCCCTGACATACCAGATACCATTGCTTCAGATGCTATGATTACAGGTATTGTCTCAGTTTGCCACAGAGATGCCCAGTGGAGGGATTTAATACTTGAAGGCTCAGTGGATGGTTGAGAAGGGTTGTCTATCCTATTCGGCTTTTGTGAGGGATGTTAGTGCAGAGACTCCTGCCATTGATTCTGTTCTGGTGTTGTGTGATTTTCTGGATGTGTTTCTGGCAGACCTTCCGGGCATTCCGCATGATAGGGATATTGACTTCGGTATTGATTTGGTGCCGGGCACTCAGCCCATTTCTATCCCACCGTATCGTATGGAACCGGCGGAGTTGAAGGAACAATTTCAGGAACTCCTTGATAAAGGGTTTATTCGGCCTAGCGTGTCACCTTGGGGTGCACTGGTTCTATTTGTAAAGAACAAAGATGGCTTTATGAGGATGTGCATTGACTACAAGCAGTTGAACAAGGTCACAGTCAAGAACAAGTATCCTTTGCCACGTATTGATGATCCATTTGACCAACTTCTGGGGGCGAGGGTGTTCTCCAAGATTGATTTGAGGTCAGGGTATCACCAATTGAAGATTCAGGATTTGGATATTCTTAAGACAACTTTCAGGACCCGATATGGCCATTATGAGTTCCTTGTGATGTCTTTTGAGCTGATTAACGCCCCAGCAGCGTTCATGCATTTGATGAACAGTGTGTTTCAGCCTTATTTGGACTCGTTCGTTATTGTATTCATTGATGATATCCTGGTGTACTCTCGTAGCTAGGAGGAGCATGCCCAGCATTTGAGGATTGTGTTACAGAGATTGATGGAGGAGAAGCTTTATGCAAAGTTCTCTAAGTGTGAGTTTTGGCTCGGTTTAGTGGCATTCTTGGGGCACGTGATGTCCAGCGAGGGTAATCAGGTGGATCCGAAGAAGATCGAGGCGGTGCAGAGTTGGCCCAGACCGTCCTCAGCCACGGATATTAGGAGCTTTCTGGGTTTGGCGGGCTATTATCGTTGTTTTGTGGAGGGTGTTTTATCTATTGCAACGCCGTTGACCAAATTGACCCAAAAAGGTGCTCCATTCAGGTGGTCGGATGAGTGCAAGGAGAGCTTTCAAAAGCTCAAGACTGTTTTGACCACGGCTCCAGTTCTAGTTCTACCATCAGCTTCTAGTTCTTACACAGTGTATTGTGATGCCTCGCGGAGAGGTATTGGATGTGTTCTGATGTAGGAGGGTAGAGTGATTGCTTATGCTTCGTGCCGGTTGAAGACCCATGAGAAGAACTATCCTATCCATGATCTTGAGTTAGCAGTTATTGTTCACTCCTTGAAGATTTGGCAGCACTACTTGTACGGGGTCTATTGTGAGATCTACAGTGATCACCGGAGTTTGCAGCATCTGCTCAAGCAGAAGGATCTTAACTTGCGTCAGTGGAGGTGGTTGGAGCTTCTCAAGGACTATGATATCACCATTCTATACCGCCCCGGGAAGGCCAATGTAGTGGCTGATGCCTTGAGTCACCGGGCGGAGAGTTTGGGGAGTTTAGCGTATCTTCCAGCAGCAGAGAGACCCTTGGCATTGGATGTTCAGGCCTTAGCTAGCCAGCTTGTCAGATTGGATATTTCGGAGCCGAGTCGGGTGTTAGCTTCTGTGGTCTCTAGATCTTCTCTTTATGATCGTATCAGGGAGCGTCAGTATGATGACCCACATATGCTCGTCCTCCAGGACAGGGTTCGGTGAGGTGATGCTAGAGATATGACTATTGGTGATGATGGCGTGTCGAGGATGCAGGGCCGGAATAGTGTGCCCAGCTCGCGATATTTCATTCATCCGGGTGCCGCGAAGATGTACCAAGATTTGAGACAACACTATTGGTGGAGGAGGATGAAGAAGGATATAGTTGGGTTTGTGGCTCGATGTCTAAACTGTCAACAGGTTAAGTATGAGCATCAGAGACTGAGTGGCTTGCTTCAGAGGTTAGAGATCCCAGAATGGAAGTGGGAGTGGAACACCATGGATTTCATAGTTGGGCTCCCACGGACTTCGAGGAAGTTCGATGCTATTTGGGTGGTTGTCGATCGGCTGACCAAGTTCGCGTACTTCATTCCAGTTGGTACTACTTACTCTTCAGAGCGGTTGGATAAGATTTACATCCAAGAGATTGTTCGCCTTCATGGCATCCCAGTTTCCATCATTTCGGATAGAGGTACAGAGTTTACATTACAGTTTTGGAGGGCCGTGCAGCGAGAATTGGGTACTCAGGTTGAGTTGAGCACAACCTTTTTCCTTCAGATGGATGGACAGTCCGAGCGCACTATCCATATATTGGAGGACCTGTTACGCGCTTGTGTTATTGATTTTGGGGGTTCATGGGACCAGTTTCTTTCGCTCATGGAGTTTGCATATAACAACAGTTATCAGTCGAGCATTCAGATGGCTCCGTACGATACTTTATATGGGAGCCGGTGTAGATCTCCGGTGGGATGGTTTGAGCCGGGTGAGGCTAGGCTCTTGGGTACAAACTTGGTCCAGGATGCATTAGACAAGGTGAAATTGATTCAGGAGCGGCTTCGCATGGCGCAGTCTAGGCAGAAGAGCTATGCTGACAGGAAGGTCCGTGATGTGTCTTTCATGGTCGAGGAGAAAGTTCTGCTGACGGTATCACCCATGAAGGGTTTTATGAGGTTTGGGAAAAGCGGCAAGTTGAGCCCTCGGTTCATTGGGCCTTTTGAGGTACTTCAAGGGATCGGGGAGGTGGCTTACAAGCTTTCTTTGCCACCTAGCTTGTCGAGTGTGCATCCAGTATTTCATGTTTCTATGCTTTGGAAGTATATCGGCGATCGGTCCCATGTTTTGGATTTCAGCACGGTTCAGTTGGATGGTGATATGACTTATAATGTGGAACCAGTGGTCATTTTGGAGCGGCAGGTTCGGAAGTTGAGATCAAAGGATATAGCTTCAGTAAAGGTGCAGTGGAGAGGTCAGCCTGTGGAGGAGGCCATTTGGCAGACCGAGCGGGAGATGCAGAGCAGATATCCACACCTATTTGAGACTCTAGGTATGTTTCTAAACCCGTTCGAGGATTAACGTTTGTTTAAGAGGGGAAGGATGTAGCGACCCGACCGGTCGTTTTGCGAGTTATAGCCCCGTTTTCCCAAACTCTATATCTTTTGTGCTTTACTTCCGTATTATGTCTTACCGGTTGGTTGGTTCAGGTCCGGAGTGCTTTTGGAGTGAATTGAGACACTTAGTGTCTTAATTGGAAGCTTAAGTTGAAAAAGTCAAACGGATGTCGACTTGTGGGAAAACGACCTCGGATTTGAATTATTATGATTCCGTTAGCTCCGTTAGGTGATTCTAGACTTAGGACCGCGTCCGAAATGTGATTTGGAGGTCCGTAGTAGAATTAGGCTTGAATTGGCGAAATTTTGAATTTTGGCAATTTTAGCCGGCAGTGGAAATTTTGATATCGGGGTCGGATTTGATTTTTGGAAGTTGAAATAGGTTTGTGGTGTCATTTTTGACTTGTGTGTAAAATTTGAGGTCAATTGGACATGGTTTGGTAGGTTTCGGCATCGTTTGTGGAATTTGGAAGTTTAGAAGTTCTTTAGGCTTGAATTCTGGTGTAATTGGTGTTTCGATGTTGTCTTGAGTGATTCGAAGTTTCGACTAAGTTTGCATGGGGTTATATGACTTGTTGGTATGATCAGTTGAGGTCCCGGAGGCCTCGGGGTGATTTCGAGTGGTTAACGGCTTGATGTGAGTTAAGGAAATGCAGCTGAAGCTGCTGCTACTGGTGTAACCACACATGCAGCTGAACCGCAGAAGCGAAGAAGGAACCACAGATGCGGCCAAGATGGAGCTGGGCAGGAGCCGCGGGTGCGAAGATTTTCCTGCACTTGCGAGGGTTGCAGATGCGGGCAACTGGGCGTAGGTGCGAAGGAGGGCCGCATGTGCAATGGATTCCCACACCTGCGATAGGCGTAGATGCGGTTTTGTGGCCGCATGAGCGAGGTCAGGATTTTTAAGTGAAATCCTCACATGCGATGGAATTTTCGCAGGTGCAGCGTCGCAGAAGAGACAAGAGGACCGCATGTGCGATATTTCTGGGCAGAAAAATACCAGCTCTAGGGTTGGACTTTCATTTTCGATTTTTGACTTGGGAAGCTCGGGAGAGAGGCGATTATTCGAGGATTTTCAAGGAAAACGTAGGGGTAAATAATTCTAACCCGGATTGGTCTATGTGAGGGTATATGGATCGGGTTGCACACCCCAACGATCCTTATGGATATTTATGGACCGTGGATCGGGTTGCACATCGCAATGAGCCTTATGGATACTTATATGATTGGGTCGGGCTGTATGCCGCAACGATCCTTATGGATATTTATGGACCGTTGATTGGGTTGCACGCCGCAATGAGCCTTATGGATACTTATATGATTGGGTCGGGCTACATGCCGCAGCGATATAGCGCTTGGGCTGTAAGGAGCCCTTCCAAAGTCTGTACACCCCCAGTGAGTGTAGGTACCTATTGAGAGTGTGTATTGAAGGCTGAGAGATGTGAGTATGAGATGATGAGAGGAGTTGAGTGACCGCTGCTTGAGAGGTTGTACTTGATTTTATTTATTGTTGCACTTAGTTGCTATCTCATGTTGTTGTGAAATTTCTGGAAGATTCATATCTGTTTTACTTGGGCTCGAACTGATTTGACTTATACCACCGGATTTGAAAGCATGTTCACTCTTTACTGAAAACTTTTGAAATGATCTGTATTATTATAGTTCGTTACTGCTTCTCAGTTCCTTATTTAATTATGTTACTTGCTGAGTTTGTTGTACTCATGCTACACCCTGCACTTCATGTGCAGATCCAGGTGTGTACGGTTCTAGCGGTCGTTGAGTTCGTGCACGAGCTGATTATTGGAGACTTACGAGGTAGCTGCCGGCGTCCGCAGTCCTTGTGTCTCCTTTCTTATTATATTTTCTCTCTTGTATTGGCATTTGGCACGGACTGTAGTAGACTCTGTTTCTAGATTTGTTATTAGATGCTCATGACTTAGCGACACCCCGATGTCGGGCTAATTTTCCACACTTATATTTTATTTGGGTTACACCCCCGTTTTTATGAAAACCTCCAGATATTTTAAACGTCTTAATGCATTTCTGTTAAATTTTGAAAGTGTTTTCGAAAGGTCAGCTTGCCTAGTATCACGATAGGCGCCATCACGACGGGTTAGGTTTTGGGTCGTAACAGATTCGGACGCGTTTGGTGAAGGATGAAGTTTAGAGAGTTAAGGGTGTTTGAGAAATTGAGTTTGATCTCTAATTCTTGGTTTCGATGTTGTAATTTGTGTTCCAGTCATTTGGTCAAGTTTACAAAGGGTATATAAACTTGTTAGAATGATTGGACGGGGTTCCTTGGACCTCGTGTGAGTTTTGGGGTGGTTTCGAACTACGTTTAGGCCCTTTTGAACTGCTACTATCTGATGACATGGGTGTGAATCATGATCGCTGATGCCTGGGCCACGATCGTGTAGAGCAAAGTGAATTTCTAGCCTTGTGAATCGACATCGCTTAAGGTAGGGACTTGATCGCAAAGTAGGAATATCTGCTAGCAGTGTTCTGACTTCGAGAGCTTATATCTTGCAATCTATAAGGAATTTGGAGATGATCCAAAAGAAGAATTTGTATCTCTTTGAATCTAGTTTTTAGAAAATCAAGCCATTTGCCAATTGGAATTTTTGACAAAAAGTTATGGACATTATACTGAAGGGTATTTGTGAAGAAGAAAACACAATTTGTACATTGGGATCGCGGGATTTTGGCCACTATCGCAAAGAAGGAAATGATGATGGAACTTTGGTTAATCTCTATCGCATGGATAATGACAGCGATCATGAAGAATAAGCTTGGTAGGGGTATTAAACATATAAATTCGGGATTTTTGAGCTCATTTCTCACTTTTATGTTCTTGGAGCACATGTGGGGTGATTTGGGTTGATTTTTGAAGACCTTTTTCGCCATATATCATAAGGTAAGTTATTCATACTTGTTTGAAGTTAAATACATGGGTTATATATTGGTTTTAACATGGAATTTGATTGAAATTTTGGAATATTTTGAAGAAAACCTAGAAATGGTATTTTTTTTTATTTTGACCACGAAATCTGACATGGAATTAGGATTAAATTATATATTTGAGTTCATGGTGCTATGGGTAATATTTATCTTCAAATATTTTTGGAATCCAGGTACGTGGTCACGGGGATTGACTTTTTTGACTTTTCAAGCAGTGTTGGGATTTGTTATAAATTGTTAAGTTATGAGTGGAGTATATTTTTACTGGTTTGCATATTGGTTTGAGGTGTTAGAGAATCGTTAGAGCCGTTTATCAGATTTAGGAGTGAGGTAAGTCCCCTGACTAACCTTGTGAGGGGAAAACTATCCCGTAGGTATTAAATTATTATGTGATACTAGTTGTGGGTGCTACGCATGCATGAGGTGGCGAGAGTCCATATTTAGCTAAAAGCATGTTTATGTTCAGGTAGACTTAGGAATTCTTCATGTAATATTTGAATTATTTGAACTCAATTTGCTAGTTTAATTATTTGAATTTATAATTGAAATAATTTCAAGAATATATTAAGCCGTGAGTTATCACTTTTAGTTGTTTGGCGAGATAATTGATAGACGGTAAAAGTCATGTTTACTTTATGCTCCTGCACCTGTGTTGCAAACACGTGGCTGGCAATTCAATAAGTTTTCTCCTTTCATGTGGATCGGGCCGAATGTCTCGTCAGTATATTGAGATGCATCTCTGGTTCGCGTCGGTCGACTCTCGGCGGTGTACACACCATTCTGGATTGGGTCGTACGACCTCAGCATAATCGTGCGTGATACGCTAGGAGTCCGAATATTCATGAGATTCCCCTTTAATTGAGACCTATCATTTATATGGTATTCCAAATCGTTTGGGATTGCACTTTATATTTCGGATCTGTTGAGATAGCATATGAGATTTGAGAGATTTATATCGCCAAAAGAAATGTCGGAGGATTATGTGAGTTACAGTTTTTACATTATTGTTACTGTTGTGTTTCATATCTGTTTATAATTTATTATATTATTTTATTGGTACACTAGTAAGTGTCGATGTCGACCCCTTGTCACTACTTCTCCGGGGTTATGCTAGATACTTACTGGGTGCGCGTTGATTTACGTATTCATGCTATCCTTCTGCACTAAATGTGAAGGATTTGACAGGTTCATTTGGTGATCATCTTGGCGCGTAGGTACAACTGTTGAAGGAACTTGATGGTGAGCTGCATTCCATGCTACGTGTCGCAGCCCACAGAGTCTCTATCATATTTAATTACTTTATACTGTCTAATTTTATGGTGCTGAGGTATGCTAATGTGTTCAAAGATAGTACGTAATCTTCGCGGCACGCAAGCTCGCCGCGGTACGAACGTGTCTTTGATTTTCGGGAAGTTCGGAGTTGATTTGGAAGGAAAATTCTCAATTCAAAAGCTTTAAATTGAAAGAGTTGACAAAGGTTTGACTTTTGAGTAAACGACCTCGGAATCAGGATTTGAAGGTTCCAGTAGGTTTGTATGATGATTTTGGACTTGGTCGTATGTTCGGGTTGAATATCGGATGGTCCGGGAGCAATTTGACGTTTATTGTGGAAGGTTCGCCTTTTGAAGGTTTTTGAATTTCTTAAGTTTGATTTGAAGTGGACTTTGTTGTTATTGATGTCCATTTGGGATTTCGAGCCTTGGGATATGTTCGTATTGTGATTTGCGTCTTGTACGCAAAATTTAGCGTCATTCCAAAATGTTTAAGTGTGATTCGGATGCGTTCGACGAAGGATGAAAGTTAAGAAAGTTTAATAAATTGAGTTTGATCTGTATTTCTTGATTTCGATGTTGTAATTTGTGTTCCGATCGTTTGGACAAGATTACAAAGGGTATATAAACTTGTTAGAATGATTGGAAGGGATTCCTTGGACCTCGGGTGAGTTTTGGGGTGGTTTCAGACCACTTTCAAGCCCTTTTAAACTGCTGATATCTGATGATAGGTGTATGAATCGCGATCGCGGACGTCTGGGCCATGATCGTGAAGAGCAAAGTGAATTTCTGGTCTTGTGAATCGGGATCGCATAAGGTAGGGACGCGATCGTGAAGAAGGAATTTCTGATGGCAGTGGTCTGATTTTGAGAGCTAATGTCTTGCAATCTATATGGAACTTGGAGATGATCCAAAAACAAAATTTGTAACCATTTGAATCTAGTTTATAGAAAATTAAGCCGTTTTCCATTTGTAATTTTGTGCCAAATGTTGTGGCCATTATACTGAAGGGTATTTGTGAAGAAGAAAACACAATTTGTAAATCGGGATCGTGGGATTTTGGCCGCCATCGCGAAGAAGGAAACGATGATGGAACTTTTGTCAACTGTTATCGCATGGCTAGTGATTGTGATCGCGAAGAAGGAGCCTGGCAGGAGTATTAAACATATAATTTCGGGATTTTGAGCTCTTTTCTTCACTTTTAAGTTCATGGAACACATGTGGGGTGATTCTTGAAGACCATTTTCACCATATAACATAAGGTAAGATACTCCTACTTGTTTCAAGTTAAATACATGGGTTATATGTGGATTTTAACATGGTGATTGATTGAAATTGTGGAATTTGTTGAAGAAAACCAAGAAATGGTATTGTTTGATTTTGACCACGAAATCTGGCATGGAATTAGGAATAAATTATATATTTGAGTTTATGGTGCTACGGATAATATTTATCTTCAAATATTTTCGGAATCCGGGCATGTGGGCCCAGGGATTGACTTTTTTGACTTTTCGAGCAGAGTTAGGAATTGTTATAAATTGTTGACGAGCACAAAACACACACTTAAATATGCTCGCTAGTAGAATATAGTGTAATAAAAAATCGTATCAACATGGATTGGAGTTAAACAGTATTTTTTGTAGTTTATAGCTTGATTGCTATCAAAAATGATCAACAATTGAGCTTTGTGTGATTTAAACTAAATTTTAACTAAGAGTTTAAACTACTAATGAATGACAATCGCCACAAGAGTAAGCAAAGAAGATATAATTGGGAGAAAATAGGGGTTGATTGGATTGGTGAAAGTTAATTGCCTGGGATTAAATCTAGTTAATTCACTTCTAATGCTTAATTGAGTCTCTCAAATTCACTCCATTATTAGTTTAAACTATCAGTAAAAACTCCTATCTCGATTAAGTCTCAACCTCACAATATAAACCAATTTATGCTCCGTAAAGATATGCAAGAATTCGTAGTGGATTGGTCTTTAGGAGAACCTATTTCGATTATCCTCCTAACTAGTTCTACAATTCAACTAGCCTCTTTTGATTACTAAGAAGAATCGACGAATTTAATCAACAAGATAATGCAAAAACATCACAAGTTATGCCTCTTTCGATTACATGCACATGTGAAAATAGATGCAACAACTAAAACACCCAAAACGATTCAATACATTAAAACTAGAGTTAGTATCCACAAATAATTCTCAGTACACCAAATCCGTCAATCCCTAAAGAGAAATACTCCATATATATGGAGTAATTCATCACAAATATGAAATCCAAACTTCTCCTTGTGATGAATAACAATTTAAAGGAAAACATACAACGATCCAAACTCTTGTCTCGAGTGAGGATTGAATGATGAAATCCTTATGCTCTTGCCTCTCCCACTTCTCCTTAGCTTCCTTAGGTCTTAGATGTGTTAAAAGTCCCGAAAATACTATTTTTCCATGTATATATACCTAGTAGGGTCGGGCCCAAACAAACACACTTTCTCCTTCACGAAGTAGGACTTTTCCCGGACAGGACGTGTACAGCCGCGCACCTGGGATGGTACTCGCGCATTAACCTGCACTCTTTGCGTAGTGTTATGCCTCCCATGCGCTCCCAGTGTGCACCCAGTGCGCGGTCGCGCACTTGGGTTACGTCGAGCTCGATTCTTCATTTCTCTCTTTGAATGCACTAGTGTCCGTTGATCCCCGAACTCGATTCCATTTTAATCCTTGGGGTTTTACTCAGACTTTAAAGCTCTAAAATAGCATGGATTCATCCCATAACATCTACATAGCTCGGAAACACTCCTACAAGTTATTAAGCATATAATAAGTGCAAAACACTAACAGTTAAAGCTCAAACTCAATTAAAGTGCTGTAAATTAGAATACAATAAGCGACTAAAACCTGAGATTATAGCCTACCATCAACACCCCATACTTAAACCATTGCTCGTCGTCGAGCAATTAAACTTCACTTTATATTGACATGACCTCATTACACAACTCCCATAAATCATCATACCAAGAATATATTAAAAATAAACTAAGCACAATAGTGTAATATCTTCAACTCAAGATTTGACTCACAAGTACCACACATTATTTATAACCTGCTCACTTACCCTAACATAGAAGTCAACGACATTACCTTTCCTTTATGAATCAAGTTCCCTCACATAACAATGGAGTGTAGTTCTACACTCAATAGACATTAAGAACAACTAGGAACTCAAGGTAGAAAGAATTCACTCACTCTCGGAAAAATATTCATATACCACAAAAGATGAACCACAGGCTTACCCATAGTGTATTACTCCACTAATTGAGTTCATTTAGTCAAGGATCAAGTAGGACTTTAATTGGTTGTAATGTAAGGTGCGGGACGAGTGGGATACATTTAGATATAAGAGTGACTACACCTCCCTGAGCACTTTAATACATACATCTTATTGTTAAAACCCCACACTTATGTCAAACCAATACTCCACCTTCACATCAATTTACATTAACTACCAACTTCTTTAAGCACAAATACATCAAGAGTTACCACTTATCAATGAATAATTTTCACAACAATACACTATGTATATATTTTTTCTCTTTCAATTTTAGTGGCTCTTACTTTTTCAAAACAGTGCACCTTTCTCCTTATTTCATTAGATCCACTCAGAAACCAACCCAATCACCCAACACTTCAATTTTACAAAGTTCACACAATTTCAAGTGCTCACGAGAGGTAAATGGTTCAAATAGTTGGTTAATTCAAACAACTGGGTAAGGCTTGTGATGTGGTTACCAAAGAAATAGGGTTACAGGCTCAACGAGGTTAACTACGATACTTAACAATTTGGTAGGTAAACACATATCATTGGCTCAACAAAGAAATGCCTATATCACTTCCAAGACTGAATAAATCTACTATGTCGCTTAGCAAATACACGGGGCAAGTTCTAGACATCAAATGTAAGACATAGAATAACAAAAAAATCTCACATATACCTGGCACATAACTCGCTCAAGATTAGATTATCAAGACACTCTAGTCAAAGCAGTTGAACAAAGTTACACTTATACAAATTAAGGTACTTATGCAAGAGTCAAAAACTGAGACTAAATGTCACAACTAAAGCACTTACTATTCTCAAGGCCTAATAAAGTCAAGAGATATTTCTTCTAATTCAAATCATAACACAAGGTTTCCTACTTCTAACAAAATTTAAAACTAACTACACCCGGTTAAAAAATAATTATTGGAAAAGAACCGCGACACAAAGAAAAATCAAGGGGGAATTAATACACTACCTAACAAAATAAAATCTTTTTATCTTTTTCTTTCGACTTTAATCGTTCAAGAAACCTGTCGAATAATATCCAATGTTGGGAAAAATAGAAAATTTTAATATTTTTGTTGTTTTCCAATTTTTTTTTTCTATCAAACTACTACAACTAAACTACATAATATACATACAACATACATACAAATATATCCCCCACTCCACACTTTAAGTTGTGGCATGTCCCCATGACACACAATTAAAAAGCATAAGGTAGAGGAAACTTTCCTGAATCTCTAGTCGGGGTCTGAGTCAAAGTCGGGCTCCATTCTTCTTGCGCGAACTAGTGTACACATCCACGTGGGCAGCTTCTTCTTATCCTTCTTGGGGTATACCCCACACTTGTCTTTCTAAATCACTAGGACCTTCTCTTTCGAGTTTTTCACTCTCCACTATACACTTCGAGTTGGCTTCTCCTTTCTCACCCCCATCTCCATATTCATCTCGAATGTCACTGTCTCCTCACCTACTCTAAGCATGAGCTTTCTATCATGTTTGTCTAATATTGCTCTGCCTGTCGCTAAGAATAGTCTTCCTAAGATAAGGGGGACCTCTTTGTTTTCCTCCAGCTCCACCACAATGAAATCTACAGGAAATACAAACTTATCTACCCAAACTAAGACATCTTCCATTATCCCCTCGGGTATTATAGTTGTTTGGTCTGCCAGTTGCAAATATATTGGCGAAGACCTTATCTCTCCAAGCTCATTCTCCAATTTCCTGTAAATAGACAAAGGCATTAAATTAATTGATGCACCAGAATCACATAAAGATTTATCAAAATTAAGAGTGCCTAACGAACAAGGTATAGTAAAACTCCCTAGATCTCCACATTTTTGTGGGAGTTTGTTTTGCCAGATTGCGCTTCAATGCTCTGTGAGCTTGATCACTGAGATCTCTTTTATCCTCCTCTTCTTTGTAAGGATCTCCTTCAAGAATTTGACATAAGCTGGCATTTGTAAGAGAACTTTTGTGAATGGCAAATTTACATTAACCTGTCTCAGCATATCAAGAAATCTCTCAAACTGCTTGTCCAGGTTTTCTCTATACAAGTTTTGGGGAAAAGGTAGAGCATGCATGTACTCGCTCTCATTCTGATCTTCCTTTCTCAAAGTTTCCTCCTTTTTGTACTCAACTCCCTTCTTGCCTTTCTTCTTATTATCAACTTCATTTTTCAGCTGCTCCCCACTTTATTTTTCAAGCACAATCTCTTTTTGGATTGGAGTGTGATCTTTCAACACTTGCCCGCTTTTCAAGGTCACAACATTTACTGGTTCTTTGGGATTTCTTTCAGTGTCAGCTAGTAGAGTACCTGGGATTCTCTCAGACAGTACAGTTGTAATTTGTCCTAGTTGCTTCTCTAAATTTTGCACACCGGTGCCAAGTTCTTTGATAGCTAAACCATGAGCATCTAATCTCTCATCTGTCTCGACAATGAAGGACTTCATTAGATCTTCTAGTCCAGGCTGAGTGGAATGTTGAGGTTGGAACTGCGGCCTCGACTGATTCACAAAACCAGGAGCTTCTTGTCCTTGAAATCTGGTATTGTTTTGTTGCTATGCATTTGCAGTACCCCTAGGTGAATTCCATGAAAAACCAGGGTGCTTCTGACCCATTGCATTGAAGTTATAATTCCCAACAACATTAACTTCCTCCCTTGAGGCTTGACACTCATGAGTAGGGTTCCCTCTTCCAAATGTATCACACGCTGCATGGGGCTCATTGTGCATCAAAGCTAAGGCGAGCTTCCTTATTTCTTACGCCATGGAATCAAGTTGTACCTGCACAGATGTGTTAGCATTAACTTTGTGAACACCAGTTGATCTTCTTCTCTGGAGGGCCACTGATTTGCGTCTTCATAAAACTCAGAGGGCCACTGATTTGCGTCTTCATTAACTTCCTTTCAGCAATCTCAGAGGGCCACTGATTTGCCACTATCTCCTCTGGAGTCTTTTTCATCAACGGACCTCCAGCTGCATTGCTCAATGTTCTGCGTGAGGCTGGTGTCAATCCATCCCAAAAGTCCTGGAGTTGCATCCATAGTTCAATTCCACTATGTTTATACTTTCTCACTATCTCCTTAAACCTCTCCCAGGCTTCAAACATAATTTCAGTCTCGTTCTGGCAAAAGTTATGAATTGCTCTTCTAAACTTGCTCGTCTTAGCTGATGAGAAATATTTGTCAACAAAATTTCTGGTCATCCCATCCCATGTTTTAATCGATCCATTAGGCAATCTTTGAAGCCAGTGCTTTGCATCATCTTTGAGAGTGAAGGGGAATGCCCTTAAGTAAACTGCATCATGTGACATACCATTGTACTGAAAAGTGTTCATAATCTCTTCGAAGTCCATCTAATGATTGTTTGGATCTTCGTTCATCTTTCCTTTGAAAACACAGCTGTTTTAAAGGGTTTAGAGCAACCCTTGCTTCATATCAAAATTATTAGCTACAACTGGAGTTGATCTCACACTTGATAAGCCTTAGTTGTAGACCGGTCTAGCATAATCACCAAGTTGTCTCCCAGCACCGGGAGCTATGTTTCCGAATTGGTCTGCACCCAAAGGTAGATTTTGAGTAATTCTCTGAGCCCTTTCCTCTTAATAGACAAGTTGTGCATTTCAAAGAGCTATCTCCTCAGCATCTCGTGCAACGTTTTCTCTTTGCTGGGCTTCCTCTTTTGTAGCCAAATCAACATTATCATCATCTCCCGCCATAACCTATTTGGTTGAGGCTTGCCCAACCTTCTCTGTATTCTCGGGGAGATTTCTTTCTTTCCTCAACTATCTCAGTTTTTTCTCGATTTCGGATTCGTATGGGAGTACTTCCTTCTCGAGTCATGCGCAAATCTAACATGTAGCCTGCGCACAATCAAGTAACACCAAACGTAAAAAGAGAAAAATAATATAAAAAGAAAAAATTCCAGAATTATCACCACAAACTATTTCAAACACTATTAATTGCTAATACCGGACAACAACGCCAAAATTGACGAGCGCAAAACACACACTTTAATATGCTCGATAGTCGAATATAGTATGATAAAATATCACATATACAGGGATTGGAGTTAAACAGTATTTTTGTAGTTTATAGCTTCATTGCTATCCAAGATGATCAACAATTGAGCTTTGTATGATTCAAACGAAAATTTAACTACGAGTTTGAACTATTGGCTAATGACAATCGTAATAAGAGTAAGTAAAGAAGATATCAATGGGAGAAAATAGGGGTTGATTGGATAGGTAAAAAATAATTGCTTGGGAATAACTCTAGTTAATTCACTCCTAATTCTTAAGTGAGTCTCTCGAATTCACTCAATTATTAGTTTAAACGTTCAGTAGAAACTCCTCTGTCGATTAAGTCTCAACCTCACAATATGAACCAATTTATGCTCGGTGAAGATATGCAAGAATTCATAGTTGATTGGTCTTTAGGAGAACCTCTTTCGATTATCCTCCTAAATAGGTCTAAACAATAATTCAACTAGCCTCTTTCGATTACTAAGAAGAATCAATGAATTTAACCAACAAGATAATGCAATAAACATCATAAGTTATGCCTCTTTCGATTATATGCACATGTGAAAGTAGATGCAACAATTAAAACACCCAAAACGATTCAATACTTAAAAAATAGATTTAATATCCACAAACAATTCTCAATACACCAAATCCATCAATCCCTAAAGAGAAATACTCCATAGATATGGAGTAATTCATCACAAATAAATTTAAGTTAAAGAAAAACATTCAACGATCCAAACTCTTGTCTTGAATGAGGATTGAATGATTAAATCCTTGTGCTCTTGCCTCTCCAACTTCTCTATAACTTCCTTAGGTCTTAGATGTGTCAAAATTCCCAAGAATATTGTTTTTCCATGTATATATACCAAGTAGGATCGGGCCCAACAAAAACACCTTCTCCTTCACGAAGTAGGACTTTTCCCAGACAGGACGTGCGCGGCCGCGCACCTGGGATGGTGCTCGCACATTTGGCCACGCACTTTGCATAGTTCTATGCCTCCGCGCACCTGGGTGACGTCCAGCTCGATTCTGCGTTTCTCTTTTTGAATGCACTAGTGTCCGTTGATCACCGAACTCGATTCCAACTTAATCCTTGGGCTTTTACTCAGATTTCAAAGCTCCAAAATAGCGTGAATTCATCCCATAACATCTTCATAGCTCGAAATCACTCCTACAAGGTATTAAACATATAATAAGTGCAAAATACTAACAATTAAAGCTCAAACTCAATTAAAGTGAAATAAATTAGAGTGCAATAAGTGGCTAAAACCTGAAATTATAGCCTACCATCAATTTTTAAGTTATGCCTGGAGTATATTTTTGACTGGTTTGCACATTGTTTGGATAGTTTTAGATCGATGGGCATTGGTTTGATGTGTTAGAGAGGTGTTGGAGCCAGTTATAAGATTTCGGAGTGAGGTAAGTCCACTGTCTAACCTTGTGAGGGGAAACTACCCCGTAGGTATTAAATTATTAAGTGCTACTAGTTGTGGGTGCTACGCATACATGAGGTGACGAGAGACCGTATGTATCTAAAAGCATGTTTATGTTCGGGTAGACTTAGGAATAGTTCATGTAATATTTGAATTGTTTGAACTCAATTTGCTAGTCTAATTACTTGAATTTATAACTGAAATTGATTCAAGAATATATTAGGCCGTGATTTATCACTTTGAGTTGTTTTGCGAGATATTTGATAGACGGTAAAAGTCATGTTTACTTTATGCGCCTGCACATGTATTGCAAACACGTGGCTGGCAATTCGATAAAGTTTCTCCTTTTATGTGGATCGGGCCGAACGTCTCATCAATATATTGAGATGCATATCTGGTTCACGCCAGTCGACCCTCAGCGCTGTACACACCACTCTGGATCGGGCCGTATGACCTCAGCATAATTGTGTGTGATACGCTAGGAGTCCGAATATTCATGAGATTCCCCTTTGATTGAGACCTGGCATTTATATGGTATTCTTTATCCTTTGAGATTGCACTTTATATTTAGGATCTTTTGAGATAGCATATGAGATTTGAGAGATTTATATCGCCAAAAGAAATGTCGGAGGATTATGTGAGTTACAGTTTTTACCTCATTGTTACTGTTGTGTTTCATATCTCTTTATAATTTTTTATATTATTTTATTAGAACACTAGTGAGTGTCGATGTCGACCCGTCATCACTACTTCTTCGAAGTTAGGCTAGATACTTAATGGGTGCGCTTTGATTTACGTATTTGTGCTATACTTCTGCAGTAAACGTGCAGGATCTAACAGGTTCATTTGGTGATCATCTTGGCGCATAGGCACAATTGTTAAGGGGTCTTTATGGTGAGCTATATTCCATGCTACGTGTCGTAGCCCATAGAGTCTCAATCATATTTAATTACTTTATCCTCTATATTTTTTTAAGGCCTCGTAAATATTTGTAAATGAATTTAAGGTTTTGTGGTGCTGAGGTAGGCATTGTGTTCAAAGGTAGTAGGTAATCATCGTGGAAACTTTGCAGAAGGAGGCCATTATGCGGTCAGGTTTGCCACCGCTGATATGTTCTGCGGGCCACATGATCATCGTAAAGTTGAGCAGAAAAATAGTTGAATTTTGAAGATCATTGTGCGGTCCATTATGCGACCGCATAACGTTTTGCGGTCTGCACTTCCATCGCAGAGTTAGCATGAAGAATTTCGGAGGTTGATTCTGCGATCTATTTCGAGGCCGTATATCTGGTCTGCAGACTGCAGACTTGCCGCGGACTTGTCTAGGCCAGCCTAATATTTGGGGTCATTTTTGCGGCCCATTTTGTGGGCCGCATATCTGTTATGCGGTCCACTCTGCGACCGCAGAGTTGAGTTTGGAGGGTTCATTTTCTATTTTTATAACCCGACCCCATTTTGATTAAAAGCCTTTGGGGCTCATTTTAAAGGCAAAATTTGATATTTTAGATAGAAGTATGAGTATCTTAGAGAGAGAGAGAGAGAGAGAGAGAGAGAGAGAGAGAGAGAGAGAGAGAGAGAGAGAGAGAAGACCGATCAATTCTAATCATCCATTCTTGCCCCAATCTTGAAGAATCACGCAAGCTACTCACTAAACAATCATCTATCCGGGTAAGTCATTTTCCTAAGTTTTCATGCAAGAAGTTATGGGTCTAAGTTTGTTGTGGGGTTGGAGATAGGCCATGCATGTGACAATAAGTGGTAGTCTGTGGGGTTGTTGAACTATTTTGGGTAGTTTCTTATTGAAATTGGTTGAGGGAGGAAGGTATTACCATTGTAGAGCTTTGTATTCGATTTTGCATAATAGGTGTTTGAAAAAATTCCGAAGAGACTTATGTCATGAGAATCCTTCTAATTATTATCCGATTTTTGCTATCTTCCTATATATTGATATTTCTAGAAGTGTTGGGACGTTGTAGTAATCTAAGGAAAGCTCAAGAAAGTTATGTTGGATAAACTTCTCTCTTAAAATCGAATTCCATGATGTCCCCATAAGCGTTGTGTTGAAAGACGTATACTCGAAACGTAATCCAAATTGCTCCTATCATATCATGATCTCTTTCGAGAATGTGTTCAAGTATGGTTTACGTATTAAAATGTTATAAATTCAATTCATGTCTTAAATGAAAGTTCATTATGCTTAACTTGGAAAGAAACCCAAATGTGCTTAAGACTCATATAGCTCATATATTTATCAAATCTCTATTTCTAAATACCCTTATTGTTGGTAAGGAATGACGATGTTTGTAAGTAAAATAAGTGAGAGTGATATATAAAATGTGTCCATGGTTGTTGTAACTGGAGCGTATGATTTGAATTTGTGTTTCCATTTTAAATCACCATGATCTCCTTTGTAAGAGTTTCCAATGTGTTTTGAGTTCTTATTTACCCATGAGTTGAAACAGTGCATTGCCTTTTTAGAGAAGTATTTCAAAAAGAAATGGTGTATTACTCATTTATGATTTTTAACTTGTGTTGCGATTGCAAGTCATTTTGCTTTGTACTTTAGAAAGAAATCTATTCTGTTTAAAGCCTTCATTACTAATGAACTTTAAGTTATGATTTTTGAAATATTCTACATGTTTATGTTTATGATGATGATCCTTGAAAGTAAAGAAATGGAAGTATAGAATGTGAGATACGACTATCGTGCCATGAATGAAGAATCATATGTTTGGCCAAGAGTGCCAATGAGATAATGATGTTGTGAGTGGTTGAAAGTACTAATGAAGCGATATATGGTGTGAAAGTTTATGAGGTGAATGCATTTGTATTTCTATTTCCTTTGTGTGCAAAAATAAATGTTTTTGGGAGTATCATTAGCGAGCCGAGGAAGGATGGGTCATAAGGCCCACACCCGAAACTACATGTGATGGAGTAGGAGTGGATTGTGATTATTCCGCTTACGTGGGATGAGATTGATGTGTTGAGATTATTCCCCTTGACGGGGATGAGATTGTTGATACCCCTAGATTTGAAGTCGACCCAAATGACATATGTGGAGAGGCGGGCTAGCCGATTGGGTGGAGATCGGACGTCATGTCGCATGCATGGTAGTTCCTACTCTTGGTAACACATTTTTTCTCATCACCATGTCAATCCACATTGTTCGTGTAGAGATGGCTCAGCCGATCGAGTTTGTGATTGGATTCCATGCTTCGTGTATTGTGTGATGATCAGAGGCTAATGATCTCCCAACCAAAAGTAATATTATTTTCGTATTTTGAAAATTGTTATGTTTTAACTTGGCATTTGGATATCATTGATTGTTACTTACTGCTTTCATGGTTTTCCCCTTCTTATATTGGCATTATATTTCTAAATAGGGCATTTAGCTTTACATACAAGTACTATTCCATATGTACTAACGTCCCTTTTGCCGGGGGCGCTGCATCTTCAATGGATGCAAGTAGTTCGTCAGTGGGCATATTTGATTGTTGTTAAACGTTATCCTCTAATCAGCAAGTTTTGGTAAGCCCTATTCTGTTCCGGGCCTTATGTCACTTGACGTTGTACATTGTGTTTTGAGGTATAGCGGGGGCCTTGTCGCCGGCACTTCCATACTACTCTTCTATTGTACTTAGAGGCTCCGTAGACATGTTGTGGGTGGTGTTCGATGTTGGGTAATAAACTAGAAGTGTTGTTATTTGTCAAACATGTTTTCCCTCATAACTATGAACTTGTAATATTTTGGAAATTGTCAAATAAATCTCCTTTGAGTAATGGAAAAAGAATGTAGAACTCTTTACTCTTCTCACGTATATCGCTTGTTATCGATTCGTATATTGTTCATGGGTAAGGTTGGGTAAAAGCCATTACGTAGGCTTGCCTGACTGAGGTATCCCGATTGAGCGCCGGTCATACTCCTCGAGGTCAGGGCGTGAAAATTTTACATTCCAGACAGATGTTGTATTATTATTGTACTCCTTAGTAGATGCTCGTGCACTTGTGACATTGAGTTTTGGGATATTCTAGTAATTGTTTGTTGTTTTTCTTAACACTGCCACATTTGTATTTTATATTCTACAAAATTATATGTATCATGATTTTTAATGCATATATTTATTTATTTAATGAAAATTCATGATTTCAAAAGTAATAAAATGAATAATTATGTTGACAGTTCACCGTTGACTTGTCTAATAGTGATGTTGGGCGCCATCACGGCCTATAGTGGGAATTGGGTCGTGACAACTTAGTAACAGAGCACTAGGTTCTCTTAGGTCTCACGAGTCACGAGCAAGTCTAGTAGAGTCTTGCGGATTGGTACGGAGTCGTCTGTACTTATCTTCGAGAGGCTACAAGGCTGTTAAGAAAACTTTCCTTTCTTGATTCCTTGTTGTGCGAGTTGATTTGTTGAAGCTTATGTCTTCATTTCATTCCTACTCATTCTTATGCGACATTGAGCATTCGATCTCAGTTGGGCACCTACGAGTTGTAGAGATGCTACAAATATGGTGCAGGATGTCATTCCTTACGTATGCAGGTGTACTATTATCGTTGCCATGTGGAGAGGTGTTCTGTCATTTCAGCCCAGAGTTTGCCTATGATTTTGAGGGTATGCACGGTGCATTGTGATGTTCATGCGTTGTTATTGCGTAGTGCTGGTGTAAATTGTAGGGTGCTTATTTATTTATCACGTCAATGAATCATTTAGGAGGAGGATTGTTCGGCTCATGATTAGGAAGTTTGGTATTCGTTCCAGTACTTGAAAGACAACCAGTCTATGAATGCTCAAGGTTTGGTTGACGGAGTAGCGAGATTTGATATTTCCAACTCGGTGGAATTCTTATTTGTGTTGTGGCGTCGTCGTCCCTGTTTGAATGCAGTAAGGCTCGTCGGTATGATGGTCTCCAATTGTTCGCCTTTGGGGCATGGTATTCTGAAATGGTACCTAAGAAACTGTTATCAGAGAGGGCGCTGTGTGGCGGCTACATGGTCAAATCAGTGTTTCTATTATCGATGAAGGGATATGGTCCTCGAGAGGGGATCAGAGGTTGTGGTACTTTATGTGTTCGTATGCCACTGAGATGGGTTATGATTCGAGGAAGTATTTTTAGCAGCGAAGGATGAAGAAAGACATGGTGGGATGTGACTCACGGTGGTTGAATTGTTAGTAGGTCGAGTATGAGCAGCAGAGATCAAGCAGTTCGCTTTGGAAGATGGTTAACTCAGAGTAGGAGTGTTGACGTATTGTATGAATTTTGTTGTAGGATAGCCACATTCTTTGAGGAAGCTTGGTGCGAGCTGGATCATTGTGAACAAAGGACTAAGTCTGTGTATTTTGTTTGAGATGGTGGCTTCTATATCTAGGAAGTTCGAACGTGACGGAAATAGTTTGCTTCAAATGTAGAGGAACGTGAATGCTAGATTACCGTATTGGGGTGTAATATGACTTCGAGTTATGAACGCATTGTTGGCCCAAAGAGAATTAACTAATTTCATAGTAGATGTAGCTACGGCAATGTCGTTGGAGGATGTCCATATGGAATTACATAGGTAGGCTATCTCTTGCGAGCAGGTTAGGGGTTGCATGGTTTCTGATGAAGTTCTTATGAGGAGTTCTACTTTCTATCCAACATGAGGTATATACTACGATGTGGGATTTGATCGCTTCAAGAAGATGGTGCGACTGTCAGTGAAGAACATCTGAGATTCGGACCCGAGATTCGGACCAAAACCCAATTACCCATTCACCCCTGAGCCCGTTATCTGTTTTTTTGAAATCCGACCTCAATTCGAGGTCTATATATCAATTTTTTAAAATATCTGATTTCTACCTAAATCCCTAATTTCTATCATGAAAAATCATAGATTAAAGGTTAAAATTAATGGGTGTTTATGGAAATGCAATAAAACAAGTTACAGATTACTAACAAATGAAGTTGGGATGAAACATCTCTTCAAAATCGCCTCTAGGGCGGGTTCAAACTTTAAAATGGTGAAAAATGGTGAAAATCCCGACTTTTGATGTTTTAATACCTGGGCGTTAAGTGCTCTTCGTGATCGCAAAGAACCTAAGGTGTTTGTGAAGAACATCGGTAAAAGGCTTATGCATTCACGATATACCCTTCGTATTTGCGAAGGCTAAGCTCCCCCTGGCGTTCGCGTTAGCGAGCCAAAGCCCGCATTCGTGTAGAATATATGATAGCCCACCCCCTAGATTTCCACAACTCCTTGCGTTCGTGAGGGGTAAACCCTCTACTACTTCACGTTTGCGAGCCAATCCCTGCTTTCGCAAAGAACAATTTCTACCCCAGCCTAACTTTCTGTTAGCGATCGCGAAGCACAAGGCACCAGACATCAGGAACAACTAAAAACTAACAACTTCTTGAGTCTGAAATGGTCCACAACCTATCGAAAACTCACCCGAGCCCCTCGGGAATCAAACCAAACATGCACACAAGTGTAACAACATTATACAAACTCGTTCACGTGCTCAAAATACCAAAATAACAGCTAGAACTATGATTCGGAAGTAAAAATGCATGAAATTTCAATGAGAATTCAAGAACTTCTAAAATCACAACCAATCACGATCAAAATTATTCTAGGGCCCCGATCGCGAAGACCAAAGTGAATTTCTGGCCTTGTGAATCACGATCGCGTAGGGTAGGGACGTGATCGTGAAGAATGAATTTTTTTTCTGGCAGTGGCCTAAATTCAGGAGCTTATATCTTGAGATCAATCAGGAATTTGGAGATGATCCAAAAAAATAACTATAGTCCTTTGAATCTAGTTTTTAGAAAATCAAACCGTATGCCATTTGGAATTTTGTATAAAAGGTTATGGCCATTATACTGAAGGGTGTCTGTGAAGAAGAAAACCCAATTTGTACATCGCGATCGCGGGATTTTGGCAGCGATCGAAAAGACTGAAAAGATACTGGAAATTTTGTTAACCGCGATCGCATGGCTAATGACCGCGATTGCGAAGAAGGAAGCCTGGCAGGTGTATGAAACATCTAATTTCGAGATTTTAAGCTCATTTCTTCACTTTTAAGTTCTTGGAGCATATGTGGGGCGATTTTGGGTTATTCTCTAAGACGATTTTCGCCATATATCATAAGGTAAGTTATTCCTACTTGTTTCAAGTTAAATATATGGGTTATATATGGATTTTAACATGGAATTGGATAGAAATTGTGGAATTGTTTGAAGAAAACTGGAAATGGTATTTTTGGATTTTGACCACGAAATTTGACATTTGTAATATTTATCTTCAAAAAATTTTGGAATCTAGGCACGTGGGCCAGGAGGTTGACATTGTTTACTTTTTGAACAGAGTTGGGAATTATTATAAATTTTTAAGTTATGAGTATTGGAGTATATTTTGATTGGTTTGCATATTGTTTGTCTAGTTTCGTATTGATGGGCATTGGTTTGAGGTGTTAGAGAGACGTTGGAGCCAGTTATCTAATTTCAGAGTAAGGTAAGTCTCCTATCTAACCTTGTGAGGGGAAAATTACCCTGTAGGTATTAAATTATTATGTGCTACTAGTTGTGGGGATATGTACGCACGAGGTGATGAGAGCCTGTATGTATCTACAAACATGTTTATGTCCGGGTAGACTAAGGACTTTATCATATAATATTTGAATTATTTGAACTCAATTTGCTAGTTTAATTACTTGAATTTGTAATTGAAATCGATTCGGAACATATTAGGCCGAGCTAAGTTGTTTGGCGAGATATTTGATAGACGATAAAAGTCATGTTTACTTTATGCTCTTGCACCTGTGTTGCAAACATGTGGTTCGTAATTCAATAAGTTTTTTCCTTTCTATGGATCGGGTCGAACGTCTCGGCAATATATTGAGATGCATTTCTGGTTTGCGCCGGTCGACCCTCGACAGTGTACACATCACTCTGGATTGGACTGTACAACCTCAACATAATTGTGCGTGATACAACTAGGAGTACGAATATACATGAGATTCCCAATGTATTTAAACCTTGCATTTATATGGTATTCTTTATCCGTTTGAGATTGTACTTGATATTTAGGATCTGTTGAGATAGCATATGAGATTTGAGAGATTTATACCGCCAAAAGAAATGTCGGAGAATTGTGTGAGTTACAGTTTTTACCTCATTGTTACTGTTGTGTTTCATATCTATTTATAATTTATTATATTGTTTTATTGGATCATTAGTAAGTGTCGATGTCGACTCCTCGTCACTACTTCGTCGGGGTTAGGCTAGACACTTACTAGGTATATGTTGATTTACGTGCTCATGCTACACTTCTGCACTAAATGTGCAGGATCTGACATGTTCATTTGGTGATCATCTTGGCACGTATGCGTAGCTGCTGAGGGTTCTTTATGGTGAGCTGCATTCCATGCTACGTGTCGCATCCCACAAAGTCTCCATCATATTTAGTATGCTCATGCACTTGTGACACCGGGTTTTGGGATGTTCTAGTAATTGTTTGTGGTTTTGCTTAACACTGCCACACTTTTATCTTATATTCTACCAAATTGTTTGTACCATGATTTTTAATGCATAGATTTATTTATTTAATGAAAATTCATGATTTCAAAAGTAATAAAATGAATAATTAAGTTGATAGTCCACCGTTGGCTTGCCTAACGATGACGTTGGGCGCGCTCACGACCTATGGTGAGAATTGGGTTGTGACAAGTGTTAATAGAAATAACGGGATACTAACTACTTCCAGAAATCCGGAGTCACAAGTACATGAGCAACTAGAATACTATATAGATGGTGTGAAACAAAAATACAACTATTTGAAATTAGATAAGCAATAGAATAGATAAAGAAGGGGACTTCAGGGCTGCCGATGTAGTACAGTTATAACTCAAGTCTCCAATACAGCTGAATCCGAGCGGAACATCTCTAGATGCCGCTGTAATCGACACCGGTATTTACACAAGAAGTGCAGAAGTGTAGCACGAGTACAACCGACCCAATGTACTTCGTAAGTGTCGAGTCTAACCCTGACTAGGTAGTGACAAGGCTATAACAAAACGCCTACGTAAAATCATATACATAATTCAATAGACTATAAAGTAGGACAATTTAAATATTAACTAGGAGGGGAGACATGTAAAAAAAAAAGGGAGTACAATACAAACGGTAGGTTAAAATTCATCAAATAATGATTCTCAGATAAACAATAATAATGAAACAAATTAAATCATCAACCGAAAACCAGGTAAAGCAATGAAATCAACAATGACATGGCATCAACCTTCATGCTTTTACTATTGACCTCGCTATGTAATATCATGAATGAAATGGCATGGCATCACCCTTCGTGCTTTTACTTGCAACCTCACATGATATGATAAATGATGATAAGAAATCAAATGCACGGCATCATCCTTAGTGCTTTAATCCTCACAATTCTCTCAAATAGATGATAATGTATGCAAAAAGGCACGACAACACCCTTCGTGCTTTTCACTCTTCCTCACCAAGCAATAATACAAATCCGAGTTAACAATGCAAGGCAGGAAGTAACTTTACTTCAATTATAGTGCCATGATAACAAACTCACCTTTCAAAATTCCCAACATATTTAAAATAAACAATAAATACGAGGCAGATAATTAAAGAAGTAATAATCTAACCTAAGCATGGAAAACGTAGTCAATGAAAAAACTTAGAACAAAGAAACAATTTCCACCTGCATGCTTTAACCCAATGACAACGTATATATACTTGTCACCTCACATATACACCGTCCACACATATAATTCACATAGTAAATAGACCAACAAGTCCTAATCCCTCAAGTCAAGGTTAACCACGACACTTACCTCACTCTACAACCAAATCATTGCTCAACCGTGGCTTTTTGTTTAGAATTAGCCTACAATCCAATCAAATCTAGCCAAATATAGTTCAAATAATTCAAAATAGGCTTTACAAACTACCCATGAGTGAAAAAGATTCAATCTTTAATAATTTTGGAAAACGTCAACTCCGGGCCCGCTTTGTCAAAACCCGAGATTCGGACCAAAACATAATCACCCATTCACCCTTGATTCCGGTTATGTGTTTTATTTTGAAATACAACCTCAATTAGAGGTCTAAATCTCAATTTTTCAAAATCACCAATTTCTACCTAAATCCTTAATTTCTATCATGAAAAATCCAAGATTAAAGTTTAAAATCAATGGTTGTTTATGGTAATGAAATATAACAAGTTAAAATTTACTAACCAATGAAGTTGGGATAAAAAATCTCTTCAAAATCGCCTCCACGCCGAGTTCAAACTTTAGAATGGTGAAAAATGGTTAAAATCCCGACTTTTGATGTTTTAATACCTCGGCGTCAGGTGCTCTATGCGATCACAAAGCACGTAAGGTGTTCACGAAGAACAGCGGTAAAAGGCCTATGCGTTCGCAAAGGCTTAGCTACCCCTAGCATTTGTGTTCACAAGCCAAAGCCCGTATTCGTGAGTATCTGATAGCCCACCCCCTAGATTTCCACAACCCTTTGCGTTCGTGAAGGGTAAACCCCCACTACTTTGCATTCCCGAGTCAGTCTCTGCATTCGCAAAGAATAATTTTTGCCCCAACCCAACTTCCCCTTCGCGATTGGGAGAGTAGCTTTGCAATCGCGATGCACAAGGCACCAGACATAAGGAACAGCTGAAAACCAGCAGCTTCTTGAGTCCGAAATGATTCGTAGCCTATCCAAAACACACTCGAACCTCTCGAGCTCAAAATCAAACATTCACACAAGTGTAATAACATTATACGAACTTTATCACATGATCAAAACACCAAAATAACAGATAGAACCACAAATTGGATGTCAAAATGCAAGAAATTTCAATGAGCATTCAAGAACTTCTAAAATCAAAACCGAGCGTCTGAATCCTATCAAACCAACTTCGATTTGCACCAAATTTTGCAGACAAGTTTCAAATAGCAAAACGGACCTATATCAAGTCCCAAAATTAAAATTCAATGCCGGTAGCCATAAAGTCAACCTACGATCAAACCTAGAAAATTTCAAACCTCCAAATTACTAGCTTTCGGCAAAATAAGTCAAATCAATCTAGGGACCTCCGAATTCAATTTCGGGCATATGCCCAAGTCCAAAATCGTGATATAGACCCATTGGGATTGTCAAAATAGCGATCCAGGGTCATTTACATAAAATATTGACCGTAGTCAACTCAAGTTCATTTTTAAACCAAAAATCATATTTTCTTCAACTTTTTACGTAAGAAATTTTCGAAAAAAGACTCGGATTGCGCACGCAAAAGAATGAACATCAAATGGAGCAAATTGAGGTCCCGTAACACGAAAATAAAGGATATTACTCCAATTGACCTATCAGATATTTACATCTCCGCTTCTAAAAGAAATGTTCGTCCTTGAACGAACATAAAAAAGTACCTGCACTGGTGAAAAGGTGTGGGTATGTACTCCACATATCGGACTCGGACTCCCACGTAGCTGACTCGATCAACTGACCCCTCCATTGAACTTTCACAGAGGGAAAACTCATAGATCTCAACTTTTAAACCTGCCGGGCTAGAATAGCCGCCGACTCCTCCTCAAAGGCTAAATTCTCATCAAGCTGAACCGTGCTGAAGTCCAAAACATGTTACAGATCACCACAATACTTCTGGATCATAGAAACATGAAATAATGGGTGAACACCTGATAGTCTAGGTGGCAATGCAAGTCTATAGGCCACCTCCCCAACTCTCTCAAGCACCTCAAAAGGGCTGATATACCGAGGGCTCAACTTGCCCTTCTTTTCGAACCTCTTCACACCCTTCATGGGTGAAACTCTGAGCAACACTTTCTCACCTACCATATATGCAACATCATGAACCTTCCGACCAGCACAACTCTTCTGTCTAGACTGTGCTGCATGAAGCCTATCTTGAATCAACTTGATTTTCTCCAAGGCATCCTGAACCAAATCAGTGCCCAACAACCTAGCCTTTCCGGACTCAAACCAGCCAATAGGAGAATGACACCACCTCCCATATAAGGCCTCATAAGGAACCATCTGAATACTCGATTGGTAGTTGTTATTATAGGCGAACTCCACAAGCGGTAAGATCTGATCCCATGAAACCCCGAAAGCCATAACATATGCGCATAGCATGTCATCCAAGATCTGAATAGTGCGCTCGAACTGCCCGTCCGTCTTGGGGTGAAATGTTGTACTCAACTCAACTCACTTGTATAAGTCACGTTGCAAAGCTCTCCATAAATACGATGTGAACTTTGTGCCTCAATCGGAGATCTGAGCCAATTGCTTTGAAGAATTGGGAGTCACAACCGGTATGAAATGTGCAAATTTAGTCACCCACACTGCGTCAAATTTATTCAAAGTTCGTGGGAGCCCAACAATGAAATACATGTTAATGAGCTCCCACTTCCACTCGCGAATCTCAAGTGTCTGAAGCAAACCTGTAAGGCCTCGTAAAAGTTTTCCCAGAAACCCGGTTTTGGTGATGCCAAAGTAGGCGTAGAGGTTGAAAAGTGCGCTGGGAGTTGAAGGAAAGCGTTGTGCAGAAGTACGAATTTCTGCGGCCCATTCTGCGGCCACAGAACCACTCTGCGGACCGCAGACTGGTCGTAGAGTGGGGCAGATTTCAGGGGCATTTTTTATGCCCAATTTCGTGGCCATTATGCAACCGCATAACCGTTTTGTGGGCCGCATTATTGTTGCATATCCTGCTTTGGGATTTTTCAGAGGGAGGTTCGACTGTGCACTATGCGACCGCAGAACCATTCTGCGGTGCATTATGCGATCCTAGAATAGGTCGGCGGGCTGTATAGTGACCGCAGACCACGTCAGTTTTTTTTCCAGTTTTGGTACCCCAATTTTGCGGTCATTTCGCGGACCGCATAACCATTATGCGGTCGTATATGCGACCACAGAATCTATTCCGGATATTCATTTTTGGGGTTTTTAAACCCGACCCAATTTCGTTAAAACAGATCCCACAGACCATTTTGAGCACATTTATGATATTTTAGAGTGAGAGGGAGAGTTCTTACACTGGGGGAGCAATTTTTAACCATTATCCATCAATTCTTGCTCAATCATTGAAGATTATCAAAGGGAGTCTCACCCTTAAGGTAAGAATCTACGCCCTAGCTCTCAATTTCGAAATTTTGCAAAAATGGGGTAATTACAGAGTCAATTATTGGGAGTGGGGGTTGTTGTATTGCATGCATATATCCTTGAAGTATGTGGGAAGGTTGTGAGCTAAAAATGGAAGAGAGTGGGTTGGGAAATAATGGAATCTTCCACAAAAGAGCCTTAGAACCTTAATGCACACCTAGTGTTTGATAAAATGCTCAAATGCGCTAAAACCATGATCATCTTCCTAATTTTTGGTTCAACTTGTTATATTTCTATAATAGATTGAAGTTTCTAAGATTTCCGGATCATTTTAGAGTTTGAGAAGCTCAATTGAGATATGTTGGCTAAACCCCCCTCTTCTTAAAATCGAATCCCACAGTGTTCATGTAATTGGAGTAAGTCATTGATCTTTATTGAATTGGCTTTTTCTAATGTGGTTGTGTTGAAGGATGTTTGTTCAATGTTTATTCTAAATACTTCATCATGTCATCTTGCCATTCGAGAATATGTTCAAAATGTGGAATATGTGTTAGGAATGTTAAAACTTCATGTCAAGACCAAAATAAAGTTTGTTATGCCAAATTGTATGAAAGGCCTTTATGTGCCTAACATTTACCAAATTGATAATATGTGATTCAATGTATTGAATGGGAAGCCCTATTGATGTTGATAATGATAATGATAATGATATTTGAATGTGGAAGAGGGCACTGGAACTATGAAATATGGCCAAGTGCCAAGAACGACTTTGTAATTGTTAAGAAGTACGGTGTAATATGATTGACTGAAGAAGGTAATATCTCAAATAAGATGGCCTAGCCAATCGGGCTGAGATCGGATTCCGTGTAAGAAAATGGTGGTATTGTGGATGAAATTGTGGTAATGTCTCAAATTAGATGCCCTAGCTGATCGGGCCGTGATCGGACGCCATGCCGCACACATGGTGGTATTGTGTTGGAAATTATAATGAAATTATGGTAATGTCTCAAATGAGATGACCTAGCCGATCAGGTCGAGATCGGACTCCGTGTAAGAATACAGAGGTATTGTGAATTGTGGAATATCGTTACTAAAGTTCACCCAACCTAATAATATGAAAATTGACTTGAAAACATATATGATCCTTAACTTGTTTTTAATATTATCTAAAGCCCATATTGAATTCTTGACTGTTCCTCTTGTATTGTTATTCATTCTATTGAGTTGGTGTTTAGGTTTACATACTAGTGCTATTCGACGGTACTAACGTCCCTTTTGCCGGGGGCGCTGCATCTTTAAATGGATGCGGGTGGTTACGTAGCAGACAATGTTGATCATAGATAGTGCTGCATCCACTTCTCAGTGAACTCGGTGAGCCCCAGTTCATTCCGGGGTCAAGTATTGTACCTTTTGTTTATATTGTGGTCACATTTTGAGGTATAGTCGGGGCCATATTGCCGGCACCATATTTACTCTCTTTTGTATATTTAGAGGCTCCGTATATACTATGTGGGTTGTATATAGGTGTTGGGAATTTTAAACAAGTATATGTTGTGTTTGATCACTTGTTCCACTTAGACTATGAGAATCTATGTATTTTGAGACTTAAAGGCGAAATATCTAATGAAACTATTTAGGATTGTATGAATGAGCTTCCTACTGTATAAGTAATGAAATCATGTCTTGTCCTGATCATGAGTATATTAGGTAGAAAGTATCTAACAGGCTTGCTCGGTCGGGTTCACTCGGTTGAGCGCCAGTCGCGCCTCCCAAGGATGGGGTGTGACAAAACCGCCCGACCTCTTGTGCTCGTGCTTTACTTGCTGACAGTTCAACACCGAGTCACATACTCCACTAAATCTTTCTTCATTCTTCTCCACCAATAGTGTTGCCTCAAATCCTGACACATCTTGGCGGCACCAGGATAAATGGAATATCGGGAACTATGGGCCTCTCAAAAATCAACCCACGCAATCCATCCACATTGGCCACACAAATCTTGCCCTGCATCCGCAACACCCCATCATCTCTAATAGAAACCTCCTTAGCATCACTGCACTGCATTGTGTCCTTAAGGACAAGAAAATAAGCATCGTCATATTGACGCTCTGTGATGCGCTCATACAAAGAAGATGAGAAACCGTGCAAGCAAGAACCCGGCTAGGCTTCGAAACATCTAACTTCACAAGATGATTGGCCTAATCCTGAACATCTAATGCTAGCGGTCCCTCACAAACTGGAATATATGCAAGGCTACCCATACTCTTAGCCTTTCTGCTCAAGGTATCGTCCACCACATTGGTCTTCCCGGGATGGTACAAAATGGTGATATCATAGTCTTTTAACAGCTCTAACCACCTCCGCTGCCTTAAATTTAGATCCTTTTACTTAAACAAGTATTGTAGACTCCGATGATTTATCAATACCTCACATGACACGCCGTAGAGATAATGCCTGCAAATATTTAATGAGTGAACAATGACTGCCAACTCCAAATCATGAATGGGGTAATTCTTCTCATGTGCCTTCAGCAGACTCGAAGCATAAGTGATCACCCTATCCTCCTGCATCAAGACACACCCGATGCCAATCTACGAAGTATCATAATAAACTGCATATGAAACCGGTGCTGACGGCCAAACTAGAACTGGTGTTGTGGTCAAAGTAGTCTTGAGCTTCTAAAAGCTCAACTCACACTCATCAAACCATCTGAAGAGATCACCCTTCTAGGTCAACTCGATTAATGGGACTAAGATAGATGAAAACCCCTCCATGAACCGATGATAATTACCCGCCAAACATAAGAAGCTTCAGATATCTGTAGCTGAAGTAGGTGTAGGCCAGGTCTTAGCTGTCTCAATCTTCATGGATTCGCCTTAATGCCCTTGGAAGATACAACATGGCCCAAAAAGGCAACTGAGTCCAACTAGAAATTGCACTTTGAAAACTTGGCATATAACTGACTATTCCTCAAGTTCTGAAGTACGATCCGAAGATCCTGCTCATGATCCTCTCTACTATGGGAGTAGACCAAAATATCATCAATGAAGACGATCACAAAAGAATCCAAATAGGGCTTGAATTCCAAGTTCACCAAATCCATAAATGTTGCTGGGGCATTTGTCAACCTAATGACGTCACTAAGAACTTATAGTAACCATACCGAGTCCAAAAAGCTATATTAGGGATATTCGATGCCATAGTCTTCAACTGATGAAAGCCATATCTTAGATCAATGTTCGAAAAAACTTTGCCACACTAAATTTGATCAAATAAGTCATCAATCCTCGGCAATGGATACTTGTTCTTGATAGTGATATTGTTCAACTGCCGATAATCTATGCACATTCTCAACGAACCATCCTTCTACTTCACGAGCAACCCTGGTGTACCCCAGGGCAAGACACTAGGTCTAATGAATCCTTTATCAAGCAAACCCTACACCTACTCCTTCAACCTAGTTGGGGCGATATGGTATGGTGCAATAGAAATGGGCTGAGTGCCCGCAGCCAAGTAAATACAGAAGGCAATATCTCTGTCGGATGGTATACCCGACAGATCTATAGGAAACACCTCTGGAAACACGCACACAACTGGTAATGAATCCATGGAAGGAACCTTCGCACTAGGATCATGGATATAGGCCAAATATGCTAGAAATCCCTTCTCGAGCCTTCACATAAGAAATAACACTGCTAGTAGAATGGCCAAGAGTCTTTGTCCACTCTAATCGAGGCAACCCCGACATGGTTAAGGTCAGCGTCTTTGCGTGACAGTACAACTTAGCGTTATAAGGTGACAGCCAATCTATACCCAAGATAACATTAAAGTCCACCTTATCAAGAAGTAGAAGGTCTACCATAGTCTCAAAGCTCACGATAGAAAATACATACGATCGATAAACATAATCTATAGCAATAGAATCTCGCACAAGTGTGGACACATCGACAGGATCACTCAAAGAATCACGAGGCAAAACCAGATAGGAAGAAAAATAGGATTACACGTATGAATAAGCAAGGCTCGGATCAAATAATACTGAGGCATCTTTATGGCAAACCGGAACAATACTTGTGATGATGGCGTCAGATGACTCTGCTTTAGGTCTAGCTTGAAATGCTTAAAAACGGGGTTGGGCCCCACCACTCTAACCTCCGCCTCTCGGATGACCTCTAGCATGCTGGCCTCTACCTCTAATGGCCTAACCTCCACCTCTAGTAGCCTGACCCCGCCTCTAGCTGGCTGAGCGGGCGGTGGAGGAACTGGTGCCGGAACCATGCCACGAGAACCCTGTTGTGTCATGCCTCCCTGTGACCTCGGAAAGAATCTCGCGACGTGCCTTGGATATCCACAAGTATATCAAGTCCTCCACTGCTATGACTGCTGACTGTAGAACTGACCCTGTCGACTTGAATAACCACCCTTATAACTCTGGATCAGAGGTGCATTAATAAGAGCTGAAGGTGCACTGTAAGCTAGCTGTTCCCATAAGAACCACTACTACTCGAAGAACTGTGGGATGCTTGAAGCGTTGACTGAATCGGCCTAGGAGGATAGCCCCTACCAAATGAACCCCCGACTCTAGATGAGGCACCACTGAAACCACCAAACTGACGAGTCCTCTTCTCAGATAATGCATCCCTACCCTGACTATGAATCATCTCGATCCGTCTAGTAATCTCTATTGTCCGCTGGAAAGAAATATCATCCTTAGTCTCTTTGGCCATTTGTAGCCTCATACCAAAAGCAAGGCCATCAATGAACCTCCTCAATCTCTCCCTCTTAGTAGGAAGCAAGAAAACTGCATAGCGAGCTAAATCCACGAATCTAGTCTCATTTTGGGTAACTGTCATGCTACCCTACTAAAGGCACTCAAACTGCCTATGGTACTACAATCTAAAAGTAAAAGGAATGAACTTCTCCAAAAATGGCTGCAAAAATTGATCCCAAGTGAATAGCGGTGAACCAGCTGGTCTACCTTGTACAAAATCCTGCCACTACCTCTTTGCAGAGTTGGTCATCTGAAATACTGCAAAGCCGACTACTTTGGACTCCACAATACCCATGTTGCGTAACATCTCGTGGCAATAGTCAATGAAATCCCGTTGGTCCTCAGAAGGTGTGCCACCAAAGCGCATTGGAAATATATTTGTGAACTTGTCCAATCTCAGCAATCCCTCAGAACACATTACGGGCCTCTCCCCGTTCTATGTAGCAATAATGGGCTGGACTACCCTAATTGCTGGAACCACCTGAGTGTCACGCCCCGAACCTAGGAGCGAGACAAGCACCCCGTGCCTCACCTAACCTGGCGTACCAAATTGCGACTAAGGGACTCTGAACACATAATGTCATACTTTGGCCATGGGGCCACCTTGCAAGACAATTTGCGAAGCAAAATATAAAACTGAATGGAAACTAGCACTAACTAAATATCAATATAAAGCTAGGCCGACAAGGCCGTCATAGCTACTACAGCTGACAAACCACCAATTTATACAAACCCAACATACTGCACTAACCAACAGGATATGCCTACAAGCCTCTACTGATAGATGTACTGTGATCGGAACAGGGCCCCGACCTACCCATAACATATATACAGATATACATAAGATGTACACAAAACTCTAGTCCTGGCAACTCCGAAAGACGTGGAGCTTACCGATCAGGCGGAACTCGGAAAACACCTACTGAGGAGGTCTACCCGTTTGTCTGTCTGAACCTGCACGCATGAAATGCAGCGCCCCCAAAAAAGGGACGTCAGTACGAAATAATGTACCGAGTATGTAAGGCAATAAAATAACTGAAATCTGAAACTGAACTGATAATATGATAACTGAAATTAACTGGGAGTCAAAGATGATCTGGAGATATACTTACCTGCTGATACTGACTCAACTCCTTCAATATAGTAAGTAAAATAATTGTACGGCCTTATAAGGCTCGGTATATATAACTGCTCTGCCATAGTAGGCTCGCTCATAGGCGCTCGGCCATACTAGGCTATGTATCTCGACCATGCTGGGCTCGCTCATAGGCGCTCGGCCACAGTAGGCTTGGTATATAACTTTCCATCTGATCAGAGGTTGCCCAATAGGGGCCTGCCCATCGATTATAGCTCGATGGTAATGAAAATACTGTAATACTGTATATATAGGCTTGCTGCTCTCTTGACTGAAAGAAGACAATACTAAAATTGAATATAGAGTCTCGATAAGGAATAATATTGTAACTTATGAGACTAGAATAGTGTGAATAAATTCATGAATATGAACTTCTCTTTTTGTCTCATTACTAACACATGTAGCTACGAGATCATGCCAAAATGAAGGAAGGCTTAGCCTTAACATACCTTATCACAATCTTTTCAATCACCAAGTTGAACTCACCTCTTCGCACCTTAATCTACAAGAATGATAATAATACTATCGTTAAGTTACGAAAGGTACAACTATCGCACAACGAACGACAAACCTATTTTGTATTAAAACGGGCAGCATCTCCCCTATAATATGCCCTTCCTCCAACTTCAAGATAACACCAACAATACAAGGACAGAACAATAACAACATATATACATCATTTTCCAGCCCTATATACACCATCAAATACTACAAAACAGCCCAACACACCCCAATCTCTTCGTACACAAAACGACCACCGTAGTAGTGTCAAACGACCCGAAAATGTTATGACGAACGACCAGCCAACCACCCTACATTTATATGGTGTTTATAAACCCCCTTCCTCCTCCAAAACTCCACAAAATAGTAATAAAACACGCAGCCCAACAGCAACACAAAACAGTCCACAAAACAGTCCGCTACAAGTGAATAACTCGAACTCACGGCTTCCGATCACCATCCCGTGAGTTCTTACAAGTATAGAACGACTTACCATGAATTTACAGAAGAAAAAATGGATGAAAGAGAGCAGTAAACTCACCTTATTTGTTGGATAACTCAGCTCCTATCTTGGTTCTTCAAACTCTAAGTTTTACCTCCAATTGGAACTTGAAAGGGAGAGAAAATCAATTAGGGTTTGTGGGAAATTTTTGGGAGGATTCTTTGCAGAGCTTATGTCTGGTTATTATGCTCTATTTTAAGTCTAATATATGAAGAAAATAGGCCCTTAAAAGGCCTCTTTGGACGACCCGAAATGGCCCATTTTTGGGCTTTCATTTAAGCAAGTAGGTGACACACCTACTTGTCACCTAGCAGCTTGCGCAGTATCGCAAAAATGCACATAACTCTCTACTCCGATGTCGTATTGACAAATGGTTTAATGCGTTGGAAAATAGACTCATAGATCTTTAATTTGATGTGTGGAACACACCATAACTCTAAGTATATTGGGAGAAAATTGCAGTTACATTTGACCCAAAGTTTCAGTAAAACTTATGAATGTAACTTGTGATGACTTTCATCGACTTTTGTTCCACAACTCGCTTGACTTAAAAACATAACACACGGATGTAATACGACTAATATAAATCATAACATAATCTCTTTATCATGTTAATCACCCTAGTCTCACCCCAAAGGTACATGTTATAACATTCCCAACTTGTCGACTTTCGATGAAACATTGTTTTATTTAATTGCTTTAGCTTCTGAACTGTCCAACCCTCTTTGTACTTGTTGTTCATGATCTTCAATATTTGTAACCTCAGAGGTAACATGATTAACTTACTTTATATACTTTTAAATATTATCTCATTTTTTTGTCCTACATTAGTTTGCTTACGACGCATTTTTACATACGAAAATATAGGGTGTAACATCACTCCCCCTTGGGAACATTCGTCCTCGAATGTTTACTCTTGGAGACTTTGGAAACTTTTTCCAGAGTATCCTTCGTACACTAGGTTAAAACCAACCTGCACGTAGCCAGAAACATACTATGCATGCCACACATGGCCAATCTTTATAAATAGCAGCAATTTGCCTCTGACATAATCCTGTCTCGTAGCCCTGCTACATCTGGAACACACAAACGACCCTTGTATCTGAGAACCCCATCTCCCTTGAGCTCTAACAATGGCTTCTTCTGCTGCGGAACTCGCTCTCTCAACTCGACCAACTCTGGGTCCTCGTACTGCCTTTCCTTGACTTCAGCTATGAGGGATGATTTTGCAGTGTTTTGGATTACAACTCCACCATCCTCAGAATCTACTAACCGAACCCCCAACGAAGCCAATTGATGAATATCTCTAGCTAATTGTCTTTTCTCGGGCTCTACATGTGCTAAGCTACCCATAGATCGGCGACTTAAGGCATCTGCTACAACATTAGCTTTCCCTGGATGGTAGAGAATGTTAACATCGTAATCTTTCAATAACTCAAGCCATCGCCTCTGTCGCAAATTCAACTCTTTCTGCTTGAAAATATATTGTAGGCTTTTATGATCAGTAAATATATCAACATGAACACCATATAAATAATGCCGCCATATCTTAAGTGCATGGACAACCGCAGCTAACTCGAGGTCGTGGGTCGGATAATTCCTCTCGTGCTTCCTCAACTGCCTTGAAGCATATGCAATTACCTTCCCATGTTGCATCAGGACACATCCTAACCCGACACCTGATGCATCACAATACACGGCATAACCCTCTAGACCCTCTGGAAGTGTTAGAACTGGAGCTGAGGTCAACTTGTTCTTAAGCTCTTGGAAACTCCGCTCACAAGCCTCTGTCCATTGAAACTTAGTTTCTTTCTGTGTCAACTTCGTCAATGGTGCCGAAAGGGAAGAAAAACCCTCTACGAACCTCCGATAGTATCCTGCTAAGCCTAGAAAGCTACGAACCTCTGTCGGAGTGGTAGGTCTAGGCCAAGATTTCACGGCCTCAATCTTCTGAGTGTCCACCTTTATCCCTTCATCTGATACAATATGCCCCAAGAATGCTACAGACTTCAACCAGAACTCACATTTAGAAAACTTAGCATACAACTTACGATCACGGAGGGTTTGGAGTACCGCTCGCAGGTGGTCCGCATGCTCATCCTCTGAACGGGAATAAACCAGAATATCATCAATAAATACTATCACGAACAGATCTAAAAATAGCCGGAATAGGCTATTACTCAAGTCCATAAATACAATGGGTGCATTAGTCAACCCGAAGGACATGACAAGGAACTCGAAGTGGCCATATCGGGTCCTGAAGGCTGTCTTCGGAATATCTTTTTCCCGAACTCTGACCTGGTGGTACCCCGACCTCAAATCAATCTTGGAAAAGCATCTAGCTCCCTGCAACTGATCAAACAAGTCATCGATCCTTGGAAGTGGATACTTATTCTTAATAGTTACCTTGTTCAACTGCCTATAATCGATACACATCCTCAGCGAGCCGTCTTTCTTCCGCACAAATAGTACCGGTGCACCCCAAGGTGAGGTACTGGGCCTAATGTAACCTTTCTCCAGCAAATCTTTTAACTGCTCCTTCAACTCCTTCAATTCGGCAGGTGCCATTCTATACGGAGGGACGGATATTGGTTGAGTTCCTGGAAGCAAATCGATGCTAAAATCAATCTCTCGCTCTGGAGGAATACCTGGAAGCTCATCTGGAAACACATCTGCATACTCTTTGACTATGGGAATAGACTGAAGTGTAGGTATCTCAGCATCTGCATCTCTAACTCGCACAATATGATAAATGCACCCTTTTGCGATCATTTTCCTCGCCTTCAGATAGGAAATAAACCTACCTCTGGGTGTTGGTGTATTACCTACCCATTCAAGGACTGGCTCACCCGGAAAATGAAATTTGGCTACCTTTGCTCGGCAATCAACTGTGGCATAGCAAGCTGCCAACCAGTCCATGCCCATGATAGCATCAAAGTCCATCATCTCTAGCTCAACTAGGTCAGCTGAGGTCTGACGACTACAAATTGTCACCGTACAACCTCGGTAAACCCGTCTAGCAATAATCGATTCTCCGACCGGTGTAGATACCGCAAAAGGATCACTTAGTATTTCAGGCACTATACCAAACTTCCTCGCGACAAATGGGGTAATATACGATAAAGTAGATCCTGGGTCTATCAAAGCATAAGCATCGTGAGAGCAAATGGTTAATATACCTGTCACAACGTCTGGTGAAGACTCCTGGTCCTGTCGACCCGCTAAAGCATAGATACAGTTCTGATTACCACTTGAACTGGAACCTCTAACTCTGCCTCGACCTCTACCAGCCGAAGACTGAGACTCACGTCTTGAAGGATGCACGGACATAGACGATCCTGTTGCTGAACTTGCTGGTTGTGCCATTCCCCCAGAATCTCTATTTGGGCAATCTCGCATCATATGCCCCGGACGCCCACATGTATAACAAGCATTAGAACCTGCTCGGCATTGACCCAAGTGTCCTCTACCACAGATGTCACACCGCGGAGGAAATGACCATGTCTGCGCAGAACCTCATTGTCGCTGCAAACCCGACGCCCGTGAGCTCTCACCTGGTCCTGACTGAGTATAGCGGTCATACCCGTAACCCTGTAACTGAGGTGGCGGAGGCCTAGGTGGCCGTCCGAAGTACTGGGTCCTATAACTACCCTGAGATTGCTCCTGAGACCTGGGAAATCTCATCCTCTTACGTTGCCCTTGCTCAGCCCTCTCTGTACCCTGCTGCCGACGCCTACCCCTTTCTATATTCTGGGCGAATGCCTGAATCCGGGAGATATCCATACTATCCTGCAATGCAGCGGTGGCACATGCCTTGGTTAACTCTGGGGCTAACCCTGCTATAAACCTGTGAATCCTGTCCCGCATAGTAGAAACTATGGATGGTGCATATCTGGCCAATGAGTCAAAATGGAGACTATACTCTCGAACACTCATATTACCCTGCTTGAGGGCTAGAAACTGATCGACTCGAGCCTGTCGGATCTCCCGCGGTAAGTACTGGTCAAGGAAAGCATCTGAAAAATTCTCCCAAATAGCTGGAGGTGTATCACGTCCCCTGGACCTCTCCCATCCCTCATACCAAAGGATGGCTATATCTCGGAGTCGAAAAGCTGCTAGCTCAACTGCCTCTTTCTCCGTGGCATGCATAACACGAAAGATCCTGTGAAGCTGATCTATGAAATCCTGCGGGTCCTCCCTCTGATCTGTCCCCGTGAACTCTGGGGGACTCAAAGCAATAAACTCTCGGACCCTTGAACTCCCAGACCCCTCAGAAGTTCCTGCACTAGCTGATGCCCTAGCATGTTGCTGGGTAGCTACCAACTGTGTCAACAAATGCACCGCACTCCTTAAGTCCTGATCTGATGGAAGTGGAGGGGGAACTGGATGTGCGGTTTCCCTAGGAATCTCCGTAGTTGGTGGAGGAGCCGGTAATGGCTGAGTAGGGGTCTCCCCTTGAGCCTCAGACTGGGCCCCATCTACTGGGGGTACCCTGTTGGTCCCCTCACCTACTACTGTATCTCTCCTCTGGCTAGCCGTAGTCTTCCTAGTCACCGTCATCTGTGCATGCAAACACCAACACATAAGTTTAATTCAAATTTCCTATAACTCAGTTCTATAGCACGATTTAGATTTCAAAGAAGTGTAACCAACTCCTAAATGCCCTGTAGTTCCTTGCTTATATAATGTGGTGCACAACACATCTATAAACAAGACCCTACTAGACACGGCTTGTAGACTCCCTAGGACAGAACTGCTCTGATACCAAGTTTGTCACGCCCCGAACCTAGGAGCGAGACAAGCACCCCGTGCCTCACCTAACCTGGCGTACCAAATTGCGACTAAGGGACTCTGAACACATAATGTCATACTTTGGCCATGGGGCCACCTTGCAAGACAATTTGCGAAGCAAAATATAAAACTGAATGGAAACTAGCACTAACTAAATATCAATATAAAGCTAGGCCGACAAGGCCGTCATAGCTACTACAGCTGACAAACCACCAATTTATACAAACCCAACATACTGCACTAACCAACAGGATATGCCTACAAGCCTCTACTGATAGATGTACTGTGATCGGAACAGGGCCCCGACCTACCCATAACATATATACAGATATACATAAGATGTACACAAAACTCTAGTCCTGGCAACTCCGAAAGACGTGGAGCTTACCGATCAGGCGGAACTCGGAAAACACCTACTGAGGAGGTCTACCCGTCTGTCTGTCTGAACCTGCACGCATGAAATGCAGCGCCCCAAAAAGGGACGTCAGTACGAAATAATGTACCGAGTATGTAAGGCAATAAAATAACTGAAATCTGAAACTGAACTGATAATATGATAACTGAAATTAACTGGGAGTCAAAGATGATCTGGAGATATACTTACCTGCTGATACTGACTCAACTCCTTCAATATAGTAAGTAAAATAATTGTACGGCCTTATAAGGCTCGGTATATATAACTGCTCTGCCATAGTAGGCTCGCTCATAGGCGCTCGGCCATACTAGGCTATGTATCTCGACCATGCTGGGCTCGCTCATAGGCGCTCGGCCACAGTAGGCTTGGTATATAACTTTCCATCTGATCAGAGGTTGCCCAATAGGGGCCTGCCCATCGATTATAGCTCGATGGTAATGAAAATACTGTAATACTGTATATATAGGCTTGCTGCTCTCTTGACTGAAAGAAGACAATACTAAAATTGAATATAGAGTCTCGATAAGGAATAATATTGTAACTTATGAGACTAGAATAGTGTGAATAAATTCATGAATATGAACTTCTCTTTTTGTCTCATTACTAACACATGTAGCTACGAGATCATGCCAAAATGAAGGAAGGCTTAGCCTTAACATACCTTATCACAATCTTTTCAATCACCAAGTTGAACTCACCTCTTCGCACCTTAATCTACAAGAATGATAATAATACTATCGTTAAGTTACGAAAGGTACAACTATCGCACAACGAACGACAAACCTATTTTGTATTAAAACGGGCAGCATCTCCCCTATAATATGCCCTTCCTCCAACTTCAAGATAACACCAACAATACAAGGACAGAACAATAACAACATATATACATCATTTTCCAGCCCTATATACACCATCAAATACTACAAAACAGCCCAACACACCCCAATCTCTTCGTACACAAAACGACCACCGTAGTAGTGTCAAACGACCCGAAAATGTTATGACGAACGACCAGCCAACCACCCTACATTTATATGGTGTTTATAAACCCCCTTCCTCCTCCAAAACTCCACAAAATAGTAATAAAACACGCAGCCCAACAGCAACACAAAACAGTCCACAAAACAGTCCGCTACAAGTGAATAACTCGAACTCACGGCTTTCGATCACCATCCCGTGAGTTCTTACAAGTATAGAACGACTTACCATGAATTTACAGAAGAAAAAATGGATGAAAGAGAGCAGTAAACTCACCTTATTTGTTGGATAACTCAGCTCCTATCTTGGTTCTTCAAACTCTAAGTTTTACCTCCAATTGGAACTTGAAAGGGAGAGAAAATCAATTAGGGTTTGTGGGAAATTTTTGGGAGGATTCTTTGCAGAGCTTATGTCTGGTTATTATGCTCTATTTTAAGTCTAATATATGAAGAAAATAGGCCCTTAAAAGGCCTCTTTGGACGACCCGAAATGGCCCATTTTTGGGCTTTCATTTAAGCAAGTAGGTGACACACCTACTTGTCACCTAGCAGCTTGCGCAGTATCGCAAAAATGCACATAACTCTCTACTCCGATGTCGTATTGACAAATGGTTTAATGCGTTGGAAAATAGACTCATAGATCTTTAATTTGATGTGTGGAACACACCATAACTCTAAGTATATTGGGAGAAAATTGCAGTTACATTTGACCCAAAGTTTCAGTAAAACTTATGAATGTAACTTGTGATGACTTTCATCGACTTTTGTTCCACAACTCGCTTGACTTAAAAACATAACACACGGATGTAATACGACTAATATAAATCATAACATAATCTCTTTATCATGTTAATCACCCTAGTCTCACCCCAAAGGTACATGTTATAACATTCCCAACTTGTCGACTTTCGATGAAACATTGTTTTATTTAATTGCTTTAGCTTCTGAACTGTCCAACCCTCTTTGTACTTGTTGTTCATGATCTTCAATATTTGTAACCTCAGAGGTAACATGATTAACTTACTTTATATACTTTTAAATATTATCTCATTTTTTTGTCCTACATTAGTTTGCTTACGACGCATTTTTACATACGAAAATATAGGGTGTAACACTGAGTTTGATATAGGGGTTCCATCTGCTCCAGAATGTGAGTGGCGGAAGTCTATGCTCCTCCCCAGCCTAAGAGACAGATGACGCCATAGGGAACAATCTGTCCTGGACCACACTTTCCATAAGGGTCACCAAATGGACTAGAGTGGCTGCAACAAGGGGCATCTCCTCCTCATGATCAGTTTGAGGCTCCACAGTGTGTGCTGCTGCACGTGCTCTAAGATGAGATCTGCCTCTGCCTCGCCCCCTACCTCGCCCCCAGCCCCTACACCTAGTAGTGGCTGCAACAAGGGGCTCCAGCTCCTGCCCGGCTATAGATGATGTGTGTGTTCTCACCATCCACGAGAGAACAAGAATAGAATGATTCAAACATTAGCCATGGAATAAAATATCACAATAGAGAATGAATGAAGTAAAATTTTCCTAAAGATCTATAGCCTTTAGAAGATAAGTATAGACGTCTCTGTACCGATCCTACAGACTCTACTAAACTTGCTCACGACTCGTGAGACCTAGGCAACCTAGTTCTCTAATACCAACTTGTCACAACCCGAAATTCCCAACCTCGGGACTGTGATGGCCCCAAACATCTACTTTCCAAGCAAGCCGACGTTATCAAATTAATTAACCAGTTTTTAACAATCAACACAATGTAAAGATATTCAACAATAAATAAACTCAGAATTTAACAGTGTTAATAGAAATAATGCTATACTAACTACTCCCAGAAATCCGAAGTCACAAGTACATGAGCAACTGCAATACCACATTGATGGTTTGAAACAAAAATACAACTAATTTAAACTAGATAAATAGTAAAATAGATTAAGAAGGGGACTTCGGGGCTGCGGACGCCGTGCAACTATACCTAAAGTTTCCGATACAGTTGAATCCGAGAAGAACACCTCTAATCGCCGCTAGGATCAGCACCAATATATGTACAAGAAGTGCAAAAGTATATCATGAGTACAACCGACCCAATGTACTCCAGAAATATTGAGCCCGACGAGGTAGTGACGAAGCTATGATAAGACACCTACGTAAAATCCTATAGAAATATATATATATATATATATATATATATATATATATATACACACACACATTATGCAATAGACTAATAAGAAGGACAATTTAAATATTAACTCGGAGTGGGAGCATGTAAAAAAGGGGAGTATGATATGAACGGCAAGTACAGAACCATCAAATAATCTTTCTCTGATAAACAATAGTAGTGAAACCAATTAAATCATCAACTAGACACCAGATAAAGCAATAAATCAACAATGGTATTGCATCACCCTTCATGCTTTTACTCTCGTTCTCACCACGTAATATCATGAATGAAATGGTACGGCATCACCCTTCGTGCTTTTAGTCTCAACCTCACATGATATGATAAATGATGATAAGAAATCAAATGAACGGCATCACCCTTTGTGCTTCAATCCTCCCAATTCTCACAAATAGATGATAATGCATGCAAATAAGGCATGACAACGCCCTTTGTGCTTTTCACTCTTCCTTACCAAGCAATAATACAAATCCGAGTTAGCAATGCAAGGTGGTCACATTCGCGAAGGGTTAAACCCCACTACTTCTTGTTCATGACCCAGTCCCCGCATTTTCGAAGAATAATTTCTGCTCCATCCCAACTTCCCCTTCGCGATGGTAAAGCACAAGGCACCATACATCAGGAACAACTGAAACCAGCAACTTCTTGAGTCTGAAATGGTATGCAACCTATCCAAAAGTCACTCGAGCCCCTCGAGCTCCAAACAAAACATGCACATAAGTGTAATAACATCATACGATATCACTAGCATGATCAAAACACCAAAATAACACCCATAACCACGAATCAGACTAAGAAAACTTAAGAACTTCTAAAATCACAACTGAGCGTCTGAATCCTATCAAACCAACTCCAATTTGCACCAAATTTTTCAGACAAGTTTCAAATAGCAAAACAGACCTATACCAAGTCCCAAAATCAAAATATGAATGCGGTAGAATAAAATCAACCTACAGTCAAACCTAGGAAATTCTAAACCTTCAAATTACTAGCTTTCAACAAAACTAGTCAAATCAACCTAGGGACATTCGAATTCAATTATGGGCATACGCCAAAGCCATAAATTGTGATATGGACCCACCAGGATCGTCAAAATACCAATTCAGGGGTCGTTTACATAAAATGTTGGCCGTAGTCAACTCAAGTTGTTTTTAATGTCAAAAATCATATTTTCTTCAAAGTTTTACGTAAAAACTTTATGGAAAAATCCCCAAACAAGCGTACCTACCTTTCATTCACAAAAAAAGTGCAACGAATCTACACCGTCGATCTAAATCATCGACGGTTCACGTTTATTCTTGCTTTGCCCTTTATTTTAAACCCTATGATAGATTATATCTCTACCGTTGGCTCACACAGATCAAACGGTCTTCGTTATTTCGTAAAAACTATTTTTAATAAATTTTATGACCTGAATTATCAGGGCCATTGATCAAATGATCCAACAACCCAGATCCCGTCTTTCGTTTTTAACTTAGAGACACCTCTAGCCCTATTTCATTATTTCCCAAAATGGCCGCCCTAGTTTCCTTTTTCTCTCTTCCATCTCTCAAACTCCATCAACCCTAATCAATAAATAACCTTACACCAATTTGTGCAAGGTCACAAATCCAGTCTTCAAATCATACCCTTTGCCCTTACATCTCACTGATTTCTCCTATTTTCATCACGAAATTCAAAATCCCCAATCTTAAACCCTAGACCTAAAAGAAAAAACTTAAAATCATTTATTTTTCATATGTTCTGTCGAATCTATGGCATGCATGGCTGTATCTTTAGCTTCATCAAAGTTATTCTTTGTCCAGAGGTCAAACGCAATGACCTATGGACGTTAGGGCTTAGACCGATGGCATTCACACTTCAACGGTGAACTCCTCATTCTTTCATGCCTAGGTAAATCACCATAGATGTTTCTCTGATTTTACCTCTATGCTATCATCATCCTGCCTTCATCATCCCTTCCACTATCTATTTTGAATTAACTGGAACCCTAAGGCTTCAACAACCACTATAAATAGGAGCCTTCAACGCTCTCACCTAATAGAACCTAACGGTGATCAATACCAATTAATATATTTAACAATAGTAACAAAAAATAGTTGATTGTTCAAGTCTTTTCGACTAAGTTTGGTTTTTAGTAATTTCTCCTATCTTCTATTTTTCATCTTTTCATTTATGCTCAAGTTTTAATCTTTGTACGTGGTTCATTTGGAGTTTGGATTCCTAAATGGAGAAACAAAGAGCTCTTGTTTGGTTTACTGCCCTGCAGAAGATCAGTGTACATTGACCCTCCCTCTATCTTAGATTATTTATGTTTTTTTGTGTTTATAATGTTCTCTCTGTTAATCAACTTTGTTTATGTTACACGTTAGAAGTTTGTGATTGATTATTATGTTCTACTTTCACATGTTATTTTTACTATTTGAGTTAATTGTCTTCTGATAACTTTTGACTGTTCTAGTATTGTCGATTAATCTGTGTAACATTTATCATTAGCTAAAAGTCTTCAAATGATTCTATGTATGCTTTGTCAACTGTAGCTAACCTAATTGAACCATACTTTAGACCTCTTATGATGTCCTGTTAAGAGTTCATGTTTGCTGCAATATAGTTGTCACGACCCCAATTTCCCACCTATGGATGTCGTGATAGCACCTAGTCTATAAGACTAGGTAAGCCTAACATTCATTGATAGCTTAGAATAAATCATAAAACTGAGATAACAAAATAAACCGTTAAATCTCATAATAACTCAAAAATGGAACATCAACAACATAATCCCCAAAACCGGTGGAACTGAGTCATAAGCTCTACAGAAGTCAACAGAAGGTGACTCTGAGGCCTGCAGATGTCGAGCAGGTATACCTTGAAGCCTCCAGAAAAAACTATACGATCACTGGCATCCAGCACGAGCAGATATACCTGGATCAGAACAAAATGTGCAGAATCATGGTGTCAGTACACCACAATGGAACCCAGTAAGTATCAAGCCTAACCTCGGTAGAGTAGTGACAAGGATAAGTCAAGACACCTACTAGGATAAGAAAACTAAACAGAGTATAATAAAGATTAATATCAGAAAATGAGGAAACGAATGATAACAAACTAATACAATAACGTAGACTAATAACAGAATTTAAGGCAAGAAAAGCAACGAGAAGTGAACACCTGATGAGATCAACAAGTAATCAAATATGGACAAATACAAGTAAGACAATGAGGAAAACAACAAGAACTATTCAACCAACAATTCTTTTTAACATTGAATGTACAACAAGAATCACAACCGAGGTACCATGCCTCATATTCACATTTCACAATATCAATCATGTTATTTCCTTATATCACCGCGTGATACTTGTATTTATTTTTAAAAACATTTTCCCGAAATAGAAACACGCATTTTAGCCCCTTTATCTCATCGCGTGGCTTCAAGTAATTCCCTTACTAGCAACACACGTATAAATCCCACCTTATCTCACCGCATACGTATCAACCCCTATCCTTATACCACTGTAAGCGTATCAATATCGCAACACAATAATCAACTCGTACCACATGTGCTCATATGCCACAACACTTGCCAAAACGAACAATACAAATGTTGCCACAACATATAACCCATGGCTCAATCACAATGTGTACAAGAATCTCAATAAAAACAGAATAAATGAGGAATACTCAACAAGGAAATATATCTCACCAATTAACAACATCAACCTCAATGTGATAATGGCTTTCTGTACTGCAACAATAATAGCCCAACAAAAGTATATTCCATGAAATAACAACTTCAAGTAAGAGTAATTCAACAATAAAAGGGGTAACAAGAGAATAAGGGAGGTAGAAATTTCAACTAAAGCATATAAAAGCAAATACAACAATAAAGGATAGAACAAATGCTAGCAACGTCAATTAGAGCAAGTGAGAGTAAATTTAACAATTCAAGAAGTCCAAAAGTCTAAACCGGTTAAAATACCACATATAGCCCGTGTACACACTTATCACCTTGTGTACACGTGTTCCACATAGTGAAATTCACACACCACAACCCAAATCCTAAGGGTTAGTTCCCTCATAAAAAGTTAGGCGAGAAACTTACCTCAACTAGGCCAAAATCAACCCTTGGAAATAGCTTTTCCCCTAAAACTCGCCTCCACATGTCTCAAATCTAACCAAAAATTACTTAATAACATCAAACAATGCAAGAGAAACCCATTACAATAGATAAAGCTTTGATCTTTACTCAATTTCCCAAAACTCCAAAAAATTCAATCCCCGAGCCTGGCCGGTCAAAACCCGTGTCCAAGGGTAGCTTCCGACTACCCATAACCCCATGAGTCCATACTCAAATCGACTCTCAAACTCAAATCTTTAGTTTTTAAAACGTTTACAAAAATCTCCAAATTTCCCCTTTGATTCTCATAAATTATATATTAAATCCAAGATATATTCATGAAATATAGTTGGAAATTGATTAGAATCATTTACCCAATGACTGTAGATGAAAATCGCCTCTCCAAGTTGCCTCCAGGAGATTGCGACACAGACTTCACAAATGTGAGGTCTGTCCTTCTTGCAAATGCAAGAATATTAACGCAAATGCGAACTCACCTACCCAAGCCAGGACTTAGCAAATGCGATTGTGATACATGAACCCCCCCTGTCATGTTCGCAATTGCGACAACTGCAGGACCAGTACACCAACAAATCCTCTTTTGAGTTCAAACCTTTCTAAAACACGTCCAAAACTCACCTGAGCCCTCGGGGTTCCTAACCAAACATCCGCACAAGTATAAAAATATCATACGAACTCGCCCCATGATCAAAACAAAAAAATAACATCTATAACTATGAATCGGACATCAGAACGCATGAACTTCAAAAAAACATTCAAGAGCCTCTAGAATTGCAACCAAGCGTCTGAATCATATCAAATCAACTCCAAATGACACCAAAGTTTGAAGACAAGTTCCAAATAGAACAACTGACCTATTCCAAGTCCCAAAACCAAATTTCGAACCTGATAGCCAAAAGTCAACCTATGGTCAAATTTGGGAAATCTTCTAAACCTCAAATTGTCAACTTTGGGCAAAACAAGTAAAATCAACCTAGGGACCTCTGAATATGATTCTGGGCATACAGCCAAGTCAAAAATCGTGATACGAACCTATTGAAGCCATCAAAACACTATTCCGAGGTCGTTTTCACAAAAGTCTAACTTTAGTTAACATTTCTAACTTAGGCTTCTAAGCTAATAACCAAAGGGTCCAAATCAACCTAAAACCTTCGCGGAACGAAACTAACCAATCCCGCAAGTCATAAAATCACAAATACACATGTTTGAAGAATAAAAGGGGAAACGGGATGCAAATACACAAAACGGTCCATCGGGTCATTACATTCTCCCCTTCTTAAAACAAATGTTTGTCCTCGAACGTGCATTGAGACATACCTGAAGTGATGAAAAGGTGAGGATAATAACTCTGAATGTTGTGCTCGGTCTCCCAGGACGCCTCCTCAACCAAATGATCCCTCTATTGAACCTTCACTGAAGCAAATTCTTGTACCTTCACTTTCGGACCTTCCTGTCCAAGATGGCCACCGACTCCTCAACATAAGTCAAATCCTTATTCAATTAGACTGAGCTGAAATCTAATACATGGGACGGATCACCATAATAACTTCCAGAGCATAAAAACATGGAACGCCACATGGACCGCTGATAGGATGTGTGGCAAACAAGCTTGTAGGCCACCTCACCAACTCTGTCAAGCATATCAAAAGGACCGATATACCTAGGGCTCAACTTGCCCTTCTTCCCGAACCTGAAGGACAACCCTCTCTCCCACCATAAATACTACATCACCAGTCCCCCGATCAGTATAACTCTTATGTCTAGACTATGTTGTACAAACCCGATCTGGAATCAACTTGACTTTCTCCAAGGCATCCCGAACCAAATCGGTGCCCGACAACCTAGCCTCACCTAGCTCAATCCAACCAACTGGAGAGCGGCACCATCTCCTATATCGGGCCTCATAAGGAGCAATTTGAATACTGGATTGGTAGTTGTTGGTGTAGGTAAACTTTGCAAGCTGTAGAAATTGATCCCATGAACCCCCAAGATCCATAACAAAGGCACGTAGCATATCCAAGATCTGAATGGTGCGGTCGGACTGTCCTTCCCTTTAGGAGTGAAATGTTGTAATCAACTCAACCCGTATGCCTAAATTACGCTGCAGCGCTCTCCAAAAATAAGATGTGAAGGTGTGCCTCGATTGAAAATAATAGATATTGGCATGCCATGGAGACAAACAATCTCCCGTATATAGATCTGAGCTAGTTGCTCTGAAGAATAGGTGGTCACCACCAGAATGAAATGTGCCAACTTGGTCAGCCTATCAACAATCACCCACACTGCCTCAAATCTCTTCAAAGTCCGTGGGAGCCCAATGACAAAATTCATTATAATACGCTCCCACTTCCACTCGGGAATCTCAAGTCTCCGAAGCAAACCACCCGCCCCCTAATCCTCGTACTTCGCCTGCTGATAGTTCAATTACTGAGCCACATACTCCACTATATCTTTCTTTGTTCTTCTCCACCAATAATGCTGCCTCAAATCGTGATACGTCATAGCGACACCCGGATGAATGGAGTACCGCAAACTATGGGCCACCTTAAGAATCAACTCACGTAGCCCAAACACACTGTGCACACATATCTGGCCCTGCATCCACAACACACCGTTATCTCTAATAGAAACCTCCCTGACATCGTCATGTTGCACTGTGTCTTTAAGGACAAGAAATTGGGGGTCCTCATACTGATGCTCTCTGATGCGCACATATAAAGATGACCGAGAAACCATGCAAGCGATAACCTGACTGGGCTCTGATACATCCAGTCTCGCAAACTAATTAACCAAAGCTTGAACATCCATGGCTAGTGGCTTCTCTGTTGCCAGTAAGTATGCCAAACTACCCATACTTTTTGCTTTTTTACTCAAGGCATCAACCACCACATTGTCCTTAATGGGAGGATGCATAATAGTGATATCATAGTACTTCAGCAACTCTAACCATCTATGTTGCCGCAAATTACGATCCTTCTGCTTGAACAGATGCTGGAGACTCCGGTGGTCAATATAGATCTCATATGGGACACAGAATAGGTAATGCCTCCAGATCTTCAATGCATGTACAATAGCTGCCAACTCTAAGTCATGCACCGAATAATTCTTCTCATGAACCTTCAACTACCGAGACGCATAGGCAATTACCCTACCGTATTACATAAACATCGCACTAAGCCCAACATGCAACTCATCACAATACACAGTGTAAGACCCTGAGCCTGTAAGCAAAACAAACATTAGGGATGTAGTCAAAGCTGTCTTGAGCTTTTGAAAGCTTGCCTCACACTCCTCAGACCATCTGAAATGAGCTACCTTGTAAATCTGGTCAAAGGTGCAGCAATGGATGAAAAACCCTCTACAAAACGATGATAATATCCGGCCATCCTAAGGAAACTCTGAATCTGAGTAGCAAAAGATGGTATGGAACAACTCTAAACTGCCTTAATATTCTTCGGATCTACCTTGATGCCCTCACTAGAGTCCACATGACCCAAAAATGCCACTGAATCAAGCCAGAACTCATACTTTGAGAATCTTTCATATAACTTCTTCTCTCTCAAGGTCTGGAGCACGAACTTCAGATGCTTCTCATGATCCTCTTGGCTGCGAGAATAAACCAAGATGTCGTCAATAATCACGATGATGAATGAGTTGAGATATGGCTAGAATACACTATTCACCATATGCATAAATGTTGTTGGTGTGTTGGTCAGCCCATATGACATCACGAGAAAGTTTTATTGACCATACCATGCCCTGCAAGCAGTCTTCGAAATATCTGAATCCTGAATCTTCAGCTGATGATACCCTGCCCTCAAATCAATCTTCGAGAATACTCTAGCACCCTGAAGTTGGTCAAACAAGTCATCAACGCACAGTAATGGGTACCTGTTCTTCACTGTAACCTTGTTCAACTACCTATTATCAATACACATCTGCATAGTACCATCCTTCTTCTTCTTCACAAACTGAACCGGAGCACCTCAAGGTAAAACACTAGGACGAATGAAAACCTTATCAAGCAACTCTTGCAGTGGTTCCTTTAACTCCTTCAACTCAACCGGTGCCATACGATATGGTGAAATAGAAATGGGTTGAATGCTCGGCACCAAGCCAATACCAAAATTGATATCTCTATTGGGGGCATGCTCGGAAGATCTGCTAGGAACACATCTGGAAAATCTCTCATTACCGGAACTGACTCACTGGTAGGAGTATCAGTACTTATATCTCTCACAAAGGCTAGATATGCTTCACACCCCTTCTCAACCCTTCTTTGTTCCTTAAGGAAGGACACAACTCTACTAGGAATATAATCTAATGTACATCTCCACTCCAACAACGGCAAACCTAAAATATCCAATGTCACAGTCTTAGCATGACAATCCAGAATAGCGTTATAGGGCAACAACCAATCCATGCCCAAGATCACGTCAAAGTCTACCATAAGAAGCATCAATAAATCAAATCTGATCTCATAGCCACCAATAACAACTAAACACAACCGATAAATACGATCCAAAATGATAGAATCTCCTACAAGCGTGGACACATATATAGGAGCACTCAAAGAATCACATGCTCTATCCAAATACATATCAAAGTAAGATGATACATATAAATAAGTGAATCCCGGATAAAATAAGACTGATGCATACCTATGACAAACCAAAATCATATATGTGATGACAGTATCCGATGCAACTAGGAAAACCATAGAAGCGATCCTGACCTCCCCCCATATGGCGACCTCTACCTGCTTGACCTCCACCCCTAGTTGGTGGGGCAGGTGGAGCAGCAACTAGAGCAGTAGCCATGGCTTGTGGACCCTGTGGAATTCTTGGAGCCTGTGTAGTTTGTGGAGGTGCACCTCTCATGATTCTGGGGCAGTACCTCACCAAATATCTGGTATCACCACACTCAAAAAAAGCTCTCGAGGGGTGTGGCTACTAAAACTTACCTTGGCCATGTCAGCTAGACTGACCGTTGAAGGCACCCCATGCAGGAGGAGCATGGGAGAGTGGCTGAGCAAAATGGGAAACTTGAGACCTCGAAATAGCCAGAGCACCATGAGTAGTTGGATGTGCTGAATTAACTAGTCGGCTCACATAGCCTCTTCCATGATGGGCTGTAACTCGAGCGTGAGCACCACTATATCCTAACGAATCTCGAGGCCTATTGTCATCCTGTCTTCTCTATCTCGGTCTCGCATACCCTCTAACCTCCACATGATCTCTACCACTCGCTGAAATAGAGTATCCTTCTCCAAATCCCGAGCCATGCTGAACCTAAGGCAATAACTAAGCCCCTTGATGAATCTATGAACTCGCTCTCTGACTATAGAAACCAAGGTAGGTTTATGTTAAGACAACTCACTGAACCTGATAGCTTATACTGACACTGACATAGTCCCCTAACGTAGCTGCTCAAACTCTGTGTGCCATTGATCACGAAGGGTGTGGGGAAAAAACTCTCTCAAGAATATCTCTGAAAATTAAACCCAAGTGAGTCGGCCTGCATCAGCTGGCTTACCTTCCTCGTACGCTTGTAACTATCGATATGCTACTCCTGACAACTGAAATGTAGTAAAATCAACTCCGCTCACCTCCACAACACCCATGGTGCGAAGAATACTATGGCACTTCTCTAGAAAACTATGTGCATCCTCGATAGCTATGCCGCTAAAAGTAGGATGATCATACTTCTTGAACCTCTCAAGTATCTTATGCTCCTCCTCAGATGCCTCTGGCATGACCTCAGGCTGAACTAGTATAATGGGATGTGTTTGCATGACACCAAGATCTTATCAATGTGGACCCGCTGCTCTAGGGTATGGGCTATGGGAGTCTGATCTCCTCCCCCATCATAGGATGTGGCCGGTGCAAAGGGAATCAATCCCGTCTAAGTTAGAGTGCTGAACATGCTCAAAAACTATGTTAGGGTCTCCTGAAATCAAGGGGTAACAAAAGGCGCCTCGGGTGCCTGTCGCCCAACCGGATCTACGAGTGGCTCCTTGGTCGCTGCTCAGGCATGTGTTCTGGCTGTAGCACATTCCCCTCCTCAGGCGAGGGTGTCTAATAATCAGATCCAGCACTGCGCGTGTCCTCACAATCTGCGAGAGAATAGAAAGACAATGATTCAGATTTAAAAGTAAACCAATTTGCACGATAAGGAATCAAAGGAGTGGAATTTCCTAACAGATTTGTAGCTTCTCGAATATAAGTACAGGCGTCTCCGAATCGATCCGCAACACTCTTCTAAAAATGCTTATGACTTGTAACACATATGAACCTAAAGCTCTTATACCAACTTGTCACGAACCCAATTTCCTACCTCAGGATGTCATGGTGCACCTAGTCTATAAGACTAGGTAAGCCTAACATTCATTGATAGCTTAGCGGAAATAACAAAATTGAGATAATAAAATAAACTGATAAATCTCATAATAACTACAAAATGGAATATCAACAACATAATCACCAAAACCGATGAAACCAAGTCAAAAGCTCCACAGAATGCTCTAAAATATCTAATACAACACTATCTGATAAAAGGATAAAAAGTAATGAAAGATAATAGAAGGTGACTCCGAGGCCTGCGAACGTCGAGCAGGTATACCTTGAAGCCTCCGGAAACAATTGTACGATCACTGACGTTTGTCACAAATAAATGTACCTGGATTTGCATAAAATATGCAGAAGCATATTATGAGTACACCACAACGGATCAAGCCTAACCTTGGTAGAGTAGTGACGAGGACAGGTCAAGACGCCTACTAGGATAAGAAAACTAAACATAGTATAATAAAGACTAATAACGAAAAATGTGGAAATGAATGATAACAAAGCATCACTATAATGTAGACTAATAACAAAATTTAAGGCAAGAAAAGCAACGAGAAGTGAACACCTGATGAGATCAACAAGTAATCAAATATGGACAAATACAAGTAAGACAATGAGGAAAACAACAAGAATAGTTCAAGCAACAAGCCTTTTTAACATGGAATGTACAACAGGAATCACAACCGAGGTGCCAGGCCTTATATTCACATTTCATAATTTCAATCACAACCTTTCCTTATATTACCGCGTGAGCCTTGCATTTATTTTCGAAAACATTTTCTTAAAATAGCTACATGTGTTTTAGCCCCCTTATGTCACTGCATGGCTTCAAGTAATTCCCTTACTAGCAACACACATATAAATCCCACCTTATCTCTCTGCATGCGTATCAACCCCTATCCTTATACCTTTGCATGCCTATCAATATGACAACACAATAATTAACTGGCACCACATATGCCCATATGCCACAACACTTGCCAAAACCAACAATACCAATGTTACCACAACATATAGCCCACGGCTCAATTATAATGTGTAAAAGAATCTCAAAAATAATAAAATGAATGAGGAGTACTCAACAAGGAAAGATATCTCAACAATTAACAACTTCAACCTCAATATGCTAATGGCTTTCACAACTTCAACACCAATAGCCCAAAAAGAACATATTCCACGAAATAACAACTTCAAGTAAGAGTAATTCAACAATAAAAGGGGTAACAAGATAATAAGGGAGGTAGCAACTTTAACTAAGTCATATAAAAGCAATTACAACAATAAAGGATAGAACAAATGCTAACAGCGTCAATTAGAGTGAGTGAGAGTAAATTTAACAATGAAAGATGTAACATGTTATAACAAATTCAATTAACAACATTGAAGAAGTCTAAAAGTCTAAACCAGTCAAAATACCACATATAGCCTATGTACACACTCGTCACCCTGTGTACACGTTTTTCACATAGTGAAACTAATTCACAACAATCCGAATCCTAAGGGGCAGTTCCTCCCACACAAAGTTAGGCCAGATACTTACGTCAACTAGTTCAAATCAACCATCGGTAATAGCTTTTCCCCTAAGACTCGCTTCCACACGGCTCAAATATAACCAATAATGACTTAATAACATCAAAGAATGCAAGAGAAACCAATTACAATAGATAAAGCTTTGGTCTTTACTCAATTCCCCAAAAGTCAATAAAAGTCAACCCTGGGCAAAACCCGGGTCGAAAGGTAGATTTTGACTTCCCATAACCCCACCAGTCATGTGTTTTTCAATCCGAGTCCAAATCGACTCTCAAAACTCAAATCTTCATTTTTCAAAACTTTGACAAAAATCCCCAAATTACCTCTTTGATTCTCATAACTTTGATGTTAAATCTAAGACATAGTCATGAAATAAAGTTGGAAATTGATTAGAATCACTTACCCAATGATTGTAGATAAAAATCCCCTCTCCAAGAGTCTAGGGTTCTAATATGAGAAAAAATGAGATGAAATTCCGACTTTTCACCCTTTTGTTCAGTTGCAGATATTGCAATTGCGACACTAGGTTCGCAATTGCGAAGAAAGTCGCGCAATGGCTACTAACAAACCCTGGAGATGTCACAATTGCAACACAAATGCGATGTCTATCCTTCTCACAAATACGAGAAAATTAACGCAAATGCGAACTCACCTACCCAAGCCCAAACATCGCAAATGCAAATCAGGTATCGCCATTGCAATTCCTGAGCCCCCGCCATGTTCGTAATTACGATGTTGGTGCTCGCAATTGCGACAACGGCAGCACCAGCACACTAGCAAACCCTATTTCCATTCCAAATTTTGGCAAAAATAAGTCAAATCAACCTATGAACCTCCGAATACTCTTTCAGGAATATGCCCATGTCTATAATCACGATACAAAACTTTCGAAGTCACCAAAACACTCCGGGGTCATTTTTACAAAAGTCAAACTTTGGTCAACAATTTTATCTTAGGCTTCTAAGCCAAGAACCAAAGAGTCCAAATTAACCCAAAAACCTTTTTTGAAATGAAATTAACCAACCTCGCAAGTCATAAAACCACAAATACTAACCAACCTCACAATGAACTAAAACCTTTTTAAATCTATCTGCTTTGACAGAATAGTCTATTATTGAAACCATGCCTTCTGTACACACTTAAGAGTTCATATGTCATTATAATATGGACTTATGCAATGAACTAATTGGCATAATCATCATGTTATCTGCTTATTTGTCATGTCTTGTAATCTTGATACGCTGTAGAAACCTCATTGTATATAGGTTGAGTAACTTCTGTTGACCTCCAAGATTGTGTTATCCCAGTTATGCTTTCTTGTCTTGTTAAAAATGAACACTGATCCTTACTTTATTGATGTCCTTGTCTATAGAGACTTAATCGTGAACCTAGAAGTTGTTTGAGCACATGATAGACTAAAGATCATGTTGTTATGTTTGAACTAGATCAAAACTGACCTTCTTACCTATATGGATGCCTCTGCTTATGTTGTTACCCTTTATGAAATTTGAACAAGGCTATCAATATATGTTTTTAGTAGAGTAAGACCTCAACCATGTACTTGTTTATGTCTTATTGTAATAAAGATCACTAGAATGGTTGTTGATGAACTGTGGACCTAGTTAAATGTCCTGAAATGTTAAGTCCAATAGTATTAATAAAAGTAGTGCTAGTGTATTCTCCTAACATTCACAATTGCTTAGATCACTCAATTAGGTACTTTTGAACTTGAACTAGCTTACTGATAGTTTTCCATCAATCCTCCATGTTTAACATATGCGTGACATCCTCTTTAAATGTTCTGATGCATTCTATGAATGATCATTGGCATCACTGGATACTATTAGTACTTGCAGTAGTTTGCCTCTTTGTATTTGGGTTTATTCTAAGGCTAAATGGTGTAATGATAATATTCTGTGGAAATTATGTTTGAACCTCTATATCCACTACTGCTCTGATCTTGATTGCTAAGTGAATACATTATTTGTATATAAACCCCTGAGGAAGAGTGAGTGTGAGTGGCTAAGGGTATTTGGAGTGAAACTGGATTTGTGGTTAAGAAGCCTTCCCTAACACAAGCACTGCTCGAGGTCCACGAGACCATTGTAAACTCTAAAGTGCCAGGAATCCAAAGGGTACCTTGTCCATGAATAAAGTTTTATTTCAAGCTCTTAGTCATTGACTCTCGTTAATCCTATTAGGATTCATGCAAATAAAATTGATTGAATGTCGCTGCTTGTAGATCTTCTGAGCGTGGTCCACTGGCCCAATTTTGAGAGTCCAGCTTCCTTTCCCATTTCACTCTTAAATGATAAATCTAGCCGTTCAATTCTATATATATGTCTGATATTAATATCATTATTGGATACTTTTGGTACTTTTGATTGTTTTAGGAACCTAGTCATACCAAAGCCCATAGGTAAATAAAAAAGAATCTTAATTTATATCATGTTCACTGAAATATTTTGATGCTTTGATCACTTACTTCCTTAATAAATAAAATACTGCATTTTGTTATCGCTAACCTTTTTTCAATAAAGTTTTGATATTGAACAGATTTGATAAGCGAAACGAGCTCTCTTTGGAAAAATTTAGAATCGAAAGGATGCATGCAAGGCCGATTTTGAAGAGAAAAGAAAAAACCAAACATGGTTTGAGATTGCGAACTGAAATGAGTTTTAAAAAGAAAAACACAACACCAATTGAAATTAGTTCTTAAGAAAGCTATATCTATCCCAATCTAAGATATATGTTTCTAATAGTCATTATTTTATTAAGTCATACAGATGCCACATTGTTAAAAGAGATAAAGTATTCAAATCTTCTTTCAAACTTGGAAATCTTTCACAAAGCTTTTCTTAACCTTTTGAAGGCAAAAACATTTCTAAAGATTGTTTCATAAGTTATAAAACTTATAAAGCCTATAATTCCTTTTTTTTCAAAGTACATATACAACTTTCTTTTCAAAAATAGTAGACTTTAAACAAGACCTGGAATATGCCACAGACATTAAGCACATAATTTAGCAGAATATAGACCTTTACTTCCCCGAACCTGGCCTATGTTTTAAGGGATGCTTAATACTTTTCCCTTAGAATAACTATGACCCTAACCCAAATCTCACTGGTTAGTAGACCAATAGGATAATAATCTAATAACACATAGGTGTCCTAATATACCTTAAAATATTATATGGCGACTCTCTTTTATCAGCATCAGAGGAACCACTAGTTGAATCTTGATTTGACATGTGCAAAATAGAGTGCAACATCATGACGACACTGTTACAGATTTACACTTAGGTTCTGACCTTAGCAGACTTAGGCTACATTTGAAATTTGGGGACATTTGTTTATATGTTGCTTTAACTCTGCTTAATTTTGCAAATATATGATTACTTGTCTTACTTTTTATATTTTTCTAACCTATCGAACATGTATTTATTTGCATGATTTTAATATTGTTACTGCTATCGCCAATTATTTGTTACTGTGATACACTATCATGACATTTTTTCCTATCGAGTCTTGGCTGTACACTATCACACACAAATGACATGCGAGGGTTGTCTTTTACACCCATGTAAACCTTCTTTCGAAATTCTCTAGTTTTAGAGAACGACTTTGTCACATCAATTGACATAACATCTCGTAGTATTTACTTCAACTCTAAAATTAGGAAATTATTTACTATATCATACATAGGTCATGATACATAAACCTTACATGAGTCGGTCCTTGGTGTTGACTCATGATTAGGAAAGCCACCTTAATGTCAGCGAGTCATGCACCCAACGACATGCCTTTTGTGGAAGGACAAACCAAAATTTGGAGCAAATACTTACCAAACCTTTTACCCTTTTTATTGGAAATGAACCACAACATCCCCGAGATTAATATGGTCATGGGTGTACCACACAAGCTGAAGTAGTGGTGGAGAAACAATCGACGAGAGCATGGGGATGAGATCATAACACACTTGGAAGTACTGGCCGCTTTAATGAACATTCGAGCCGACAAGGTCATTACTAGACTACAGATAGAATTTACAGACCCAACTAAGGTGGTTTTCGAGTTTGTCTATTATGATTTAATGCCAGCACTGGAGAAGATCACTAGCTTCACGGAGTTAACATTTGCCGGGCGGAAACCCATAGTGCCAATTGCCATGCCCGACCATCGGTTCCTTTATGCGTTGGGTTACAAACAACAAAAGTTTGAGAAATGTTAAAGATGGATAGATAAGCTTGGACCAGCAGTTCGACAGATTCGGACATCGGGAAAGTTACAAGTGGCACCTTGAAGAATTTCAATGAGATCAAGAAGCATGGGAGAGTCTATGCCCCCTAACCTTTTCTGTGGCACTATTAGGATTACTAGTCTTCCAACAAATAAAGGGATGGATCAACATCAACCTGCTACCCCTTTTCTTGGAAACCTTTAGAGGTAATCTGCAAGTCACCATTTTTCCCATGATATTGGCAGAAAGATTCTGGGCACTGTCAGCATATTCGAGAGGATATGACTTTTTCAAAGGCTGCAACCTACTACTCCAGATATGGGCCACTGAGCATTTCTTTCAGAAGGAGGCAATCGTCGACTATTTTGTGGGCATCAGTAACATGATCACGAGCCACACCGAAAGGATGAGGCACTGGATTACACCGCACGGGGAAAGAGGAATGGAGAGACATGTTGACTCATTTGAGTGGAGAATTTGTGAATTGGAAGCTTTCATGGTTTAGTGGAAGGGCAGTCTTGAGGAGCTCGAAAAATTACTTCATCGAGTTTGTGGGGCTTGAATCAATTCAGTCGTATGCACCCCTGAGGGTTCTTAGGCAATTTGTTCTGATTCAAGATGTACCCCCTCTGGTCGAGGACAAATTTATATGAAGATGATTAACAATGGACAATTCTAGTCTCGAGGTTGAGGAGGTTTCAAAATAAATGGAATGACCTGATCATGATGCAAATGGGTCATAATTCCAGATGCACGCTTGAGTATTTCGTGTGGATCAAAGAGGAGTATGAGTTGGCCAGACCTAGTAGAGAAGGAATGGCCGGACTGGAGGATGCAACAGCAGCTCTGCTAATATATCTTGACATTTTGCTCCACTAGCTCGTCACCACCGCTATGCATCGACTAGTGGTTCCAGGGTCGGTCAACCATATGTTTCAACCACTGGATGACGATGATCAGGTGATTGAGTACATACTGATTGAGTTACAAATAGAGCCAGAGAAGGATCCCGAGGAAGAATCTGAGTACAACAGTGATGAGAAGGAAGAAGAAGTTGAAGAGTACCCTGAAGAGGAGCCCAAATAAGAAAGCTTGAGAGGTGACTCCGGGGATGATTATTAGTGGTTGGTTGATTTCCCTTATCTTGTACCCCCTTTTCATCATTTCCCTAAAAGGCGAATCTGTAAGCCCATGTAATCTTTTGAACTTTGAAAATACTGTTGTAACTACCGCTCCCATCTATTGTAATCCATATCCTGTCAATGAAAATCATAGTTTGCTCTGGATCTAAATATGTCAAAATTTGATTGTTCGTCAAGCATTCGCGACATAGGCCTACTTCCGACAAAGATAGGTCATCTGTATCCTAAGAAATGCACTTATTTGAATACGAGAATTGACTGTTCTACGTGCTCATATTTTTGAAATTTCTGAAACTAACTTCTACATTTTTTATTTTCTCGATTTATTGTTTTATTTTAACTCGAAAAACAAAGGTTGGTTTGTGTTGATACGTAAAACTAGTTGAGCCACCGTACAATCTGAGATCCAAAAGAAAGATGTCTTCAACTGACAATCCGGCTGTAAACACTCCAGTAATAGATGACAAGCAAGGCAATCGTGGGAAAAGGGCAATACCCAAATCGATGAGCATGCTACCAGAATGGATTAGGAAATGGAATCACTAAGAGAAGAAGTCCACCTTATCAGGGAGCTGGCACATTTGGTTGTGACGACGCTTCCATAACCACCCTGCTTCCTTTGCTTATATTCAATACCTGATCATTTAGCCACCCGACAACTAACCAGTACCCCAACTGCTGTGACTACGAATCACGCAGCCCAAGTTATACCACCAGTAACCCCTGCAAATCCGCCAAATCCCCCTATACATACACCTTATGTCCCAAATTATGTCAAAACATCACAAAATCCACCAGCCACAACCTACTTTATTCACACCCCTCCTCGAGAGAACATTATTTTTACCAACAACTAGACCCAGAACATACCTGCGGCACACACCGCCACATATGAGCGATATATTCCACCCGTATATGTTACCTATGAACCAACCTTTATCATTCCTGTCATGGTCATTGTACCATACGAGATTAATCAATATGCTGAGATGGAGAAACAATCGAAGTATAAGGAAGAGGAGTTAGTGTCAAAACAACTGCGAGTGTTTAGAAAGCATATGAAAAATCTCCAGGTTGGTCGAGGAAGCAAGAGTCTTGATTATGAGGACTTGTGTATACAACCCGATGTTGGCATGCCCGCAGTGTATAAACATCCAAAGTTCGATATCTTTGATGGAACGGGTGATCCCCATGTGCATTTGAGGGCCTACTGCGACAAGTTGGTTAGGGTATGAAGAAATGAAATGATGAGAATGAAATTGTTTATAAGGGGTCTGACTGAAGAAGCGCTTACTTTGTATGCCCGCCAAGACCCTAGGAATTGGAGAGAGTGCAAGACATGGCATAGGATTTTATGAATCGCTTCAGATTTAATACAGAGATGTCTCCGGATAGGTTCACCTTGGTGAATTTGCAGAAGAAACACTTAGAATCATTTCAAGAGTACACTTGCCACTGGAGATCGGAAGCTGCCAGGACCCAACCCCCACTGGATGATAATGAGCTAACCAAGTACTTTATCTGGCCATAAGAGGGGATTTATTTTTAAAAGATGATGGGTATGATGGATCAGAAATTTCCCGAGCTTGTTAACATGGGATACTTCTTCGAAAAAAGGCATCAAATTAGGCAAAACACAGTCAATGGCCATAATGCAAGTAGCCAGCAAGGCCATACAATCTGGTTCCATATGCAGTAGGAAAAAGAAGAAAGAGGAAGTAACAGAAATCGTCCCCTACTATCAGTCAAGTCCTCATCGCAGAAGCAACTCTTACCTCATGAACACCCATCTCTCACATCAACCCACATGTGCCCCAGTATATAACACTCAATCGTTCTACAATGCTCAACCTCAATAACACCTACCCCAAGCCAATATAAATCCAAACCCACCACGACCATATGCCCCAGTCCAAAACACCACCCACCAAAATAGACCCACATATGCACCACGACCACACCCAAACTATGAAAAAAAGATCCCCAAAACCTCATTCCTATCGCTAAATCCTTATCCCAGTTCTTTGAAAGGTTGAGGAGAGCCGGATTAATATACCAGTGGAATGGAGAATCCTCAACCAACCCTCTACAAATTTCGATGCAACTAAGCGTTGTGCCTACCATTCAGGTGTTCCTAGGCATGTGTAACAACCCAAAAAATTTTGAAGTACTTAAGTATAAAGCTCGGTAAAAATTTGCAAAAGCAAATAATGTTTCCTCGCAAGCTCACCGCGGTTCGGACTTTTTGGGTTGAACAATGCATCGAAAAGTAAAGGAAAATGTTTGGCAATGAAATCAGCTGGACTAAGTGCTACACTTATAAGGAAAACAAAACATCGTCGTTGAAGAATTTAGGAGGATCTCAAGTTTTAGAAAAAGCCCTGTTCGGGACAATGAATTTTGTTGAAGTGAATATATATGAAGGGTGTTGATATGTGTTTTGAGAAGTGTTTTGCAGTAAAGAGGGATCGTGAGAATGTTCATGAGGGAAGTAAAGTGGTTTGTTAAAATCCTATAAGGCTTATAAGGAGTAAAGAGGGTTGCTAAGAAAGGTATGAGCACGATGTTACTTCATATTTGAGGCAATGCCATGCAGGTTGATGTTATCAGGATGTGCGTGCAAGCTAGTGGATGTTATTCATTTGAAATAGATGGTCGTATAAGAAAACTGACCTAGTAATGTCTTTTGTTGAGAAATTTGGGAAAAACAAGTTGCAAGTACTAATAACACTGTAATCATATCAAGGAAATTTTTGTAGAACTCAATTCTTATGAGGTCATATGAAAGTGAAATCTGATATAGATGTTCCACTAATGATGCAATATGGCAAGATTATCATTTATGCCTCTAGGCATCTCATGAATCATGAGAAAAACAATCCAACACATGACTTAGAACTTGCGACTGTGATTTTGACATTAGAGATTTGGCGTCATTATTTGTATCGGGTCTAGGTGGACATATTCATAGACCAAAGGATGCTTCAATATATTTGCAAATAGAAGAAATTGAATCTGAGGCAGAGAAGATGGCATGAATTACTTAAGGATTATGACATTGATATTTATACCATCCTGGGAAGGCCAATGTTGTGGCAGATGCTCTTAGCTGAAAATCTATGGGTAGTTTGGCACACTTGGAGGCATATCAAAGTCCATTGGCCAAAGAATTTCACCGATTGGCTAGTTTGGGAGTTCGTCTTGCGGACTCTAGTGAAGGAGGGGTAATTATGCAAAATAGGGATGAATCATCGCTTGTTGTGAAAGTCAAAAATAAGCAATACAACGATCCATTGTTGGTGCAATTGAAAGAGGAGATTCATAAACATAAGACCATGGCCTTTTCTCTTGGCATGGATGATGGTACATTAAGGCAAGGGCGACTATGTGTTCCAAATGTGGATGGTCTCCGAGAAAGAATTTTGACTGAAGCTAACACTTCATGATCTTAAGGAAGTATATTGGCGGAATTATATGAAGAGAAATGTGGCAGACTTTGTGGTAAGATGTCCAAATTATCAGCAAGTGAAAGACGAACACCAAAGACCCGATGGGTTGGCACAGAACATAGAAATTCCAATGTGAAAATGGGAAATGATTAATATGGACTTTGTGGTAGGATTACCGTGCACTCTGCACAAGTTTGACTCAATTTGGGTTATTGTGGATTGACTCACGAAATTAGCACATTTCTTGCCGGTTAAGGCTACCGATACAGCGGAGTAGTATGCTCAGTTGTATATCAAAGAAATAGTCAGGTTTCATGGCACCCCAGTTTCCATCATTTATGATCGTGGAGCACAATTCACTGCTAACTTTTGTAAGAAATTTCAAAAAGGTTAGGGTAATCGAGTGAATCTTAGTACAACCTTTCACCCGCAGACGAACGGACTGGCAGAGCGGACTATTCAAACGCCTGAGGATATGTTGCGCGCTTGTGTTCTAAGACTTCAAAGGTAGCTCAGATGATCATTTACTACTCATAGAATTTTCATATCACAATAGCTATCATGCAAGCATTCAAATGGCACCGTTCAAGGATTTCTATGGTAGGAGATGTAGATCTCCCTTTGGGGGGTTCAAAATTGGGGAAGCAGAGTTGATAGGGCCAGACCTCGTGCATCAGGCTATGGAAAAAGTAAAAAATCATTAAGAAACGGTTGAAAACTGCTCAGAGTCGTGAGAAATCCTATTTGGATGTTCGTCATAGGGATTTGGAGTTCAAAGAAGATGATTAGGTATTCTTGAAAGTTTCCACCATGAAAGGAATAATGCGATTTGGTAAGAAAGGGAAATTGAGTCCGAGGTATGTTGTACTGTACAAAATCATTCAGAGGATCAGTGAGGTGGCGTACAAGCTTGAGCTACCACCTGAGATGTCATTAGTACACCCGGTATTTCATGTGTCTATGTTGAAGGAAATAGTTGGAGATCCGACACTCATTGTTCCGGTTGAGACTATTGAGGCAAAGAGAAATTGATTTACGAAGAGATTCAGGTTTCTATTATTGATCGGCAAGTCCGAAAATTGAGAAATAAAGAAATTGTCTCCGTGAAAGTGTTGTGGTGAAACCAACAGGTTGAAGAGGCTACTTGGGAGGCCGAGGAAGAAATGAAGAAAAAGTATCCTTATTTGTTTGAATGACCATGTATTTATAAAGTTGTGATCTAGGAAAATTATAAGACTTACTTTTTATGAATTTTGTATCATTTGAACAATTGACGTTAAGGGTGTTCCTTTCTGGAAATATATTGCTTATAAGGCCATAATTGATGTTGTTTCGTATTATGTTACGTAGTTGGATTATGTATATACTGTTAGGATGTGTTTCTAGGCTTCTCTGACAGGTGGATAGGCCTAGTTACAAGGGAAACTCTGGCAAAAGTTTTGGAAATTTTGGGAGTTAGTCAAATTTGGGGCTGCTGGAGTGTGGTATGAAAAAAAAAGGAGTTACATAAGATGATAATGACGGATTTTACCCTCATTCGAGGGCGAATGATCCTGAGCAGGGGAGAATGTAATACTCCAGAAAATTTCGAAGTACTTAAGTGTAAAACCCGATAAAAATTTGCAAAAACAAATATTGTTTCGTGGTGCCGAATTGGGCTTACCTGTTTGAGAATTTTATAAGCAGGGGAGAATGTACACCCTCGCAAGCTCGCCGCTGCTCGAACTTTTTTGGTTGAACAATGCACCGGAAAGTAAAGGAAAATATTTGGCAATGAAATGTGTTTCTGCGATCCATTATGCGACCGTAGAATTGCTCTGCGAACCGCATAATGGCCGCAGAGTGAGGCAGTTAATTGGGCCAGTTGGAAGCAATTATACGGTTGACTATGCGACCGTATAACTGTTATGCATTGCACTATGCGATCGCAGAATAATTATGTGGACCGCATAATGACCGCAGACACAGACAGATCTTTTGGTCATTTTGGACACCAATTATACGACCGATATGCGGTCGCATATACGTCCGCAGAACCTGTTCCGAAGCTTTATTTTTGAGTTTTTAAAACCCGACCCTACTTCATTAAATACACATTTTGGGTCATGTTTGAGCTATAACCTGATATTTTAGAGTGAGAGAGAGTGCCCTAGAGTGAGAAGGTGTTCCTCAATAATTGATTCTTCAATTCTTGCTCAGGTTTTGGAAGATTAAGAAGGGGAAACTTACTAGGTCTTCATCCTAGAGATAAAATTCTACACCCTAACCCTCAATTTCGAATTTTGTCTAGAAATGGGTAATTAACAAGATAATTGTTGGGCATTAGAGTTGTTTATTTTATATGCATGTGATATCAAGGAGTGTAGGAAGATTGTTGAACTAAGCATGGTAAAGATTAGGTTGTGGGATGATGGAATTCTCCATAAAAGGACCTTGAAAACCTTATGCACACCTAATGTTTGATAAAATGCTCAAATGAGCTAGAACTATGATCATCTTCCTAATTTTGGTTCAATTTGTTATATTTCTAAAATAGATTGAAGTTGCTAATAATTTTAGAACGTTTTAGAGTTTAAGGAAGCTCGATTGAGGTATGTTGACTAAGCTCTTCTCTTAGAATTGAATCCCACGATATTCAAGTGAATTATGTAAGTCCCGATTGATTCATTATAAAATTGGCTATTCCAAGTAAGATTGGGTTGAAAGATATATGTTCAATAAGTACCCCAAATGCTTTATTCATGTTATGTTACCAATTGAGGATGTGTTAAAATATGGGTTGTGCATTAATAATATTTTGACTTTAAGTCAAGTTCAAACGAATGCTATTATGCCAAATTTTGTGAAATATCTCTATGTGCCTTAGACTCTTAATTGCTCACAGGTGTACTACTCACCTTGAATTGAATTGTTGTTGTTGGTAATGATGACGTTAATGTTTGAAAGTGAAAAGGTGAGCATGAAATACTAAATATGGGCAACGTACCAAGAATGATCTCATAAATTATGGCCATTAGTGCCAATGAAATTAAAAGATGTGAAAGTAATATGAAATGTGATGATTGATACAAAAAGGTTGATGTCTCGAATAAGACAGCCTAGCTGATCGGGTCGTGATCAGACACCATATCGCACACATGGTGGTGATTGTGCTAGAAATTGTAATTGAAATTGAGATTTTCGTTGATGTCTTCAAATAAGACAGCCTAGCCGATCGGGTTGGGATCAAACTCCGTGCTAAAATTATGGTGGTATTGGTGTTGATAATAATTATGGTTGATTCTCTAATGAGATAGCCTATCCAATCGGGTCATGAGCGGACTCCGTGCTAAAATTACGGTGGTATTGGTGTTGATAGTAATTATGGTTGATTCTCTAATGAGATAGCCTAGCCGACCGGGTGATCGGACTCCGTGCTAAAAGTACGGTGGCATTGGTATTGTTAACATCGGTATTGTGATAATTGGTTTTGTGAACATCGATATTGTGAACATTGGTATTGTGACCATCGGTATTGTGAGTACTGGTATTGTGAACATTGGTATTGTGAATAATGGTATTATGAACAATGGAATTATCGATACTAAAAATCTCCTAATGTGAGATATGGAAATTACTTGAAACACTGTCTTGATCCTAAATTAAGGTTTGATGTTGATTAAAGCTTCCATTAACATTATGATAATTTTGTTGTATTATTTGTCATTCCATTGAGAGGGTGTTTAGTTATACATACTAGTACTATTCGACAATACTAACGTCCCTTTTGCCGGGGGCGCTGCATCTTTAAATGGATGCAGGTGGTTCCACAGCATGAGATATTGATCAGTGATAACAGTACACCTTCAACTTAGCTGACTTGGTGAGCCCCACTTCATCCGGGGGTCATGTATCTTTTGTAGTTTGTGTATTCAATTTGAGGTATAGCCGGGGCCTTGTTGCCGGCATGATCATTGTACTCTTCTTCATATATAGAGGCTTCGTAGACATAGTGTGGGTTGTGTATTGGAGCTGGAAAAGACAAAGTATGTTATGTTGTGGTTGTATTATTTGTCCATTTGAGACTTTAAAAAGGATGAAACTATTTGAAATGAATTGGTATTGTGGACATGAACACCTTTTTGTCTAATTAATGAAAATATGTATTATCTCCAATCGTGGATGAGTTTGGGTAGAGTTAAATCTTACAGGATTGCTCGGTCAGGTTCACTCGGTTGAGCGCCGGTCGCGCTCCTCGGTTTTGGGGTGTGATAGCATGATACTGAGGACTTCTATAGACTGAAGAATGAGATCTAGTTGGTAATCAAAAATGGATCCATACAATGTACCCCAGCTCCACCGAATGTAAACTGTAACCCACTATCGAACCATAGCAATCCAATAGCCAACATGATTGCATTGGATGAGGATTGCGATTTGAGGGGTACTATCGTCACTATTGGGAATACCGAAGATGCAAGAGTACCACCCCGAAAGACTCCATTGATTATTGTTCAATTTAAACCTCATATGGTGGTTCAAACATACCAACAACTGTCCACCACCGTCATCAGAAATGAGGAGAGTCGAGAAGTTGTAGACCACAGTTGCTCATGGAATTACTAGGTAAGGAAGGTGTTACGCTCCAGAAGAGGTGAACCGATGGAACCCGAGTAGAGAACAAAACCAAAGAAGAAACATAACAGATGCCGAGGTGGTAAAGTTTTGGAGGAAGATGCCACTTAAAGAGTTTTTTTGTGGAAGAACGGTTGAGGAAGACCACTGCTCACATATCGATCATTGTTTTGTTGATGATCTTCGACAGTCATAGGGATGCTCTGGTGAAGGTGCTAAGTGGAGTAAGTGTGCCAAGTAATGCTACCAGTGAAGCGTTAGTAGAAACCATTGGAACGATAATTGAAAAAAACATGATTTCCATTCAGAGGAATGTACTACTTATAAAGGGTGTGGATCATAACAGAGCTCTACATATCACAGTCAAGTGTGGGGATAAGGTCGTGTCTCGAGTAATTGTCGACGGAGGATCTGGAGTAAACATTTGCCTTTCTCTACTCTGCGAGCGTTGGAATTCTATTTGAGGGAAGTGAAAGAAAGCCATGTAAGATTAAGGGCTTTCAATGGGTCACAGAAATATGTCATCAAGGAAATCTACTTAGCATTACAGATTGGACCCGTTGAGTTTCCAATATTTTTTCAGGTGATAGACATTTCGTCTTCGTACAACCTGTGGTTGAGAAGGCCCTGGATACGTAGGGCACAGGTAGTTCTTTCCACTCTCAATCAATGTTTGAAGTTCAAGTGGGGTTGCTAAGAGAGTATGATACATGGAGAGTGGAGCCGGTCAGCTTACATGGAGTATGCCGTCCCTTTTCATAAAAGGATTAAATGGGGTCGCCTTTCATGCGGTCGATATCATGTAAGCAACTAAAATGGAAGAAAGTGAGTAGATCCATGGTATGCAGTCACTGTACAGGTCAAAGAAGGCACTGAGAGAGATGATGAAGTATGGGTACTGACCAGGTATTGGCCTCGGAGCCCGATCAGATGGAATTGAACCAAAAGGGCAGAAAGGTAGCGCTGACTTGGGGTATCAACCTACAACTGGAAAGACCTATACTGGTAACCTTAAGAAGAGAGATTTTGTACCAGAGTGTATTCCAGACCCATGTCAGAGCTCACCACCAGAGGATGACATCATCAATGGAATGGGAAGATTGTTCGTGACTATGATCATGGACTGTTGTGGGGAAGCTGATATCAAGACATCGATCATTCGGGATGCCGAACCAGGATAGACTTTACAAAATTGGACCGCTAGTCTGTCTCTGGTTCGCCGGGAGTCTTGGTAGTGTAGAATTGCGGTAATTTTGAAAAAATACACAGTCAATTGAGGCTTGAACCGTGCATGTACAGTTTTTGTTAATTGCCTCTTTGAACGCTGAGACGTTCTTTTAAATGAAATGAAAAGAATCGTTTTTCCTGAAATCATTGCAAATTCCATTTTTAGCTCTTATTTATACTTAGTTTTCCATTTCAGTAACCAAATCGATAAGAACCCGCATTCCGCGATTATGACATGTAACGAAACCCTTGAGCAAAATGATCCAGACTACAAAGAGTACGACGAGAGCATGATGCCTGAGAACCTCCTGCAAGCGATCGGGCAGCTAGAGAGCCAGAAAAAGCCCAACCTTGAAGAAACAGAAGTAATCAACTTGGGAAGTGAAGGAGACATGAAAGAAACTCGAATCAACATCCATTAGAAGATAGAGCAAAGGGAAGAATTGGTTGAGCTCCTCCGACAATACATAAAATGTGTTCTCTTGGTCATATAACGACATGCCCGGGCTAAGAACCAACATCTTATCACACTGATTGACCACCGATCACGCCAGACCAACAGTCAAGCAGAAACCTAGAAAATTCAAGCCAGATTTGTGTCTAAGGATAAAAGAAGAAGTCACCAAGAAGATAAAGGCGAATGTGGTGAGAGTCACGGATTATCCTACATGGTTGGCAAACATCGTACCGGTACCAAAAAAGTATGGGAAGATTAGGGTATGTGTGGACTATAGAGAACTCAAAAAATCTCGTCCAAAGGATGATTTTCCTCTACCGAATATTCATATCCTTATCGACAAATGTGCGAAGCATGAGTTGCAATCGTTCATGGATTGTTTCACCATATACCACCAGATTCTGATGCACGAAAAAGACGCGGAAAAAATAGTATTCACCATGCAATGGGGAGTTTATTGCTATAGGATCATGCGGTTTGGTCTCAAGAACGCCGGTGCTACCTACATGAGCGCCATGATGACCCTCTTTCATGACATGATCCACAAATAAATCGAGGTATTTGTGGACGATGTCATCATCAAGTCCCAGAAGAGTGCGGATCATCTGAGTGACTTAAAGAAGTTCTTCGAACGTTTGCAAAGGTACAATTTGACGTTGAATCCTATGAAATGTACATTCGGAGTCCCTGCAAGAAAATTGTTAGGTTTCATTATCAGCAAGAAAGAGATAGAGTTGGACCCTTCAAAGATCAAGGTCATTAAAGACTTGCCACCACCCAAAAGCAAGAATGATGTGATGAGCTTCCTCGGCAGATTGAACTACATCAGCAGGTTCATATCCCAATCGACAGTAATGTGCGATAATATTTTCAAGTTGTTGAAGAAGGATGTTGCTTCAAAATGGATAGAAGAATGTCAAAAAGCTTTCGATAGGATCATGGAGTATTTGTGGAATCCACTGGTGTTGGTTCCTCCTGAACCCGGGAAGCCACTGTTACTATACTTGTTCGTTTTGGATAACACATTCAGATGCGTGTTGGGAAAACACGGCGAGACAGGAAAGAGGGAGCAAGCTATCTCTTACATGAACAAGAAGTTCACACCATATGAAGCTAGATACACCTTGTTGGAAGGGACCTGCTGTGCTTTGACTTGGATCACTCAGAAGTTAAGACACTACATGTCAGCATATACCACGCATCTGATATCCCGACTCGATCCGCTCAAGTACATTTTCTAGAAGTTGATGCCTATAGGAATGTTGGCCTAATGGCAGATTCTTCTCAGCAAATTCGATATTGTGTATGTGACGCAGAAAGATATCAAGGGACAATAATTGTCCGATCATCTCGCAGAGAACCCAGTTGACAAAGATTACAAGCCACTCACCACATACTTATCGGATGAAGAAGTGCTATTCTCATGAGAGGACATTACGGAGTCATACCCGGTGTGGAGAATGTATTTCGACGTAGCAGCAAATTTCAAAGGTGTAGGGATTGGGGCAGTCCTAATATCTGAGTCAAGATAACATAACCCGACGTCAGCCAAGATAAGGTTACCTTGCACAAATAATAATATGAAAAAATATGAAGCATGTATTCTCGAGATTAGGTTGGCCGTCGGCATAAACATCAAGGAAATTTTGATCATAGGAGATTCTGATTTACCAATACACCATGTTCGAGGTGAATGGACCACCAAGAATGTCAAGATCCTTCCATACAAGCACTGCGTAAAAGAGTTGTGTAAGAACTTCACCAAGGTTGAGTTCAAATACGTTCCTAAAATCCAGAATGAGTTCGTCGACACACTTGTAACATTTTCATCTATGATCCAGCATCCAGACAAGAATTATATCGACCCTATCGAGATAAAGGTTCGAGATCACCATGTGTACTGTTTCCATATGGATGAAGAGCCAGATGGTAAGCCTTGGTACTACGACATCAAAAGGTTCTTTAAAGTAAGAAAATACCTAGAGAAGGCCACCAATGGTCAGAAGCGATCACTAAGAAGACTAGAAAATCACATTTCCTTAACAGGGAAGTCCTGTATAGGAGGACCCCAGTCATGGGTCTGTTAAGGTGTGTAGATTCCACTGAAGCAACAAGATTACTGGAAGAGGTACATGCAGGAACATGCATGCCTCACATAAATGGCTTCACATTAGCCAAGAAGATTTTAATATCCAGATACTTTTGGATGACCATGGAAAGTGATAGTATCTGTTACGTGCAGAAGTATCACCGATGCCAAATTTATGGGGATTTCATTCGGGTTCCACCTAATGAGCTTAACGTAATGGGTTCTCCTTGGCCGTTCGCCGCTTGGGGCATGGATGTGATTGGACCTATAGGACCCGCCGCATTAAACAGACATCGCTTCATCCTGGTAGCCATCGACTAATTCACCAAATGGGTCGAAGCCTCTACATACAAAGTCGTCACAAAGAAAGTAATGGCAGATTTTATCCGTAACAACATAGTCTGCAGATTCAGGATCCTAGAGTCAAGCATAACTGACAATGAAGTCAATCTCCACAGCGATCTCATGAGGAGATTTTCTAGAAGTTCAGAATCATACATCGCAACTCCACAGCCTACAAGCCACAAATGAATGGAACGGTTGAAGAAGCCAACATAAACATGAAAAAGATCTTATGGAAAATGATGGACAATAACATGTAGTGGCACGAGAAGCTATCCTTTGTCTTGCTGGGTTACCGCATCACCATGAGAACCTCCACTGGAGACATGCCATACATGCTGATATATGGCACGAAAGTTGTGATACCCGCAGAGGTCGAGACACCATCTTTGAGTGTCATTTAGGAAGACAAATTAGACAACGCAAAATGGATACGTGTCAAGAAAGAACAACTCGTGCTCATCGATGAAAAGAGAATGAGCATAGGATGTCATGGTCAACTGTATCAAAATAGGATGGCAAACGTATTCAATAGGACAGTGAAACCTCGGCAATTCACACTGGGCCAGTTGGTTTTAAATAAGATATTCTCTCATAAAAAAAAGGCCAAAGGAAAATTCACACCAATCTGGCAAGGTCCTTACGTGTTCCATCAAATATTGTCGGGAGGAGCATTGATCCTAGCAGAAATGGATGGCAGATTTAGCACGAAGCCCATCAACTTAGACACAATCAAGAGATACTACATCTAAATATTAGGGTTTGGTTGTAACAGAACTACGCCCGACCTGACTTCCCACAGAGGGATACGTAGGCAACCCATGTAGGGTCTGGTCTCCCTCCCCCCTTTGTAATAGAAAATCCAAATATTATTATGTATGTATTCGGAACTACGACATGACTTGATTACCTTTGGTGGGAATACATAGGCAATCCACGTTGGATTCAGTCATCTATTGTAATGGAACTACGTCTTGCCCTGATTCCATTTGGATATGTAAGAAGTCTGAGTCACACTTGGCCACTCCATTTCAGTTTCTTATCATTTTGCATCGATTGTAATCGAACTACATTTTGACCTAATTTCATTTGGATACGTACGCTGCTTGAGTCCGGCTCAATCATTCCAATCATTCCATCGTAATTCATTCATCATCCTCGAACTACGTTCAGACCTGATTCCTTTTGGATACATAGGCAACCTAAAAGGATTCGTTCATAACCCTAGTAAAGCCTTTGTAATGCATTTAGATTAGGACACCATCGCAAAGGCAAGAAGCTACGTCATTAGGGGTATCACCAGAAAGCATCATCAACAGGGCAGAATCGCCAAGAAACGATACTCACATCAAAGGGAACTTCCAAACATCTCATAATCCGGAACTACGGTATATGCCATAAGGATAAATGATTTTCAAAATGTGTTAAAGAAAACTCTATCTTTCCACCTATCGAACTTCTTGGCATAATCCACCAGATCTGGGTAAGGCCAGACCCATAATCAACACAAACCAATGCCCTTCCCCTACTAAGAATTTTTCTTTGAACGTAGGAACAACATGAATCAAAGAATACTGGAGTACATCAGGAGCAATAACAGACCCACTACCATGTGATGAGCCCTCATCTCTCATTCATTATTCGATTCATTTTCTCATATGCTTAAAGACTATCTTTAAATGGGTTATAGGTATTCTGGAACCAAGTCTTCAATGTATTTGGAGCACCTTGTATGTAGCAAAGCGTCTGCTTAATCAATCGAACCGCCTTGTACATATCGAGTTATCGGCCTCGCCAATCAAAGTCTTGTATATAGAAAACCGATTAGCTAGCGCTTTGTACATATCAAGTCGCTGGCTTCGCCAAATGGAGCCCTGTATATAGAAAACTGTTCGCTTTGCCAACTGGAGCATTTCGCACAAATCGTACTGTCACTCCGCCATATCAGAGATTCCAAGTAGATAATTGCAAACTTCGTCGCCAACTCCACCAATTGAAGGATGGAATATTCAATTTCGCCATACTGTCACAACCCAAATTCCCACTATAGGCTGTGATGGCGCGCAACATCGCCGCTATAGAAGCCAACAGTAAACTATTCATTTAATTGCTCGTTTATGTTTTTAGAAAGTCAATGATTCTTATTTAATAAAGAAACAAATAGTAAGTGGTCGTAGTAATGGAAAGCATAAACTAAACATACAGTAAAGTAGTGAATTTAATAATCAAATATAATAAGTATCTACTAGAATTTTTCAAAATCCGGTGTCACAAGTGCACAAACATCTAGTAGAATATATAAAATTCCCTAAAACTACTATTTGAAACAGAATAGATAGAAATGCTAAACATAACAAGAGAAGGCTCCGGGTGCTGCAGAACGGAGCATGAGAAGAAGCTCACCCCTAGGCCTCCGAGTAATGCGGATGCACGCCTGGACAAACACCATATGTACCTACCTCAGAACCTGTACAATTTGTACCCACTATGTAAACAATGTGTGCCCAGTAAGTATCTAGTCTAACCTCGAAGAAGTAGTGGTGAAGGGTCCACATCGACATTTACTAGTGGTCAATATACATAATGTGAAAGAATTATAATAGGCATGAAATACAACAGCAATAATCGAATAAGAGGCAATAATAATATGATTCTTTAACAAAATAACAAATTAAAAGTCTCCAAATATCACATTCTAATCTTAACAAGTGAGGGCCAACATGTATTTACATTTTCTCAAGTCATGAAGGATATATCGAGTATAATCGGACTCCTAGCGATAACACGCATGAGTTATGCCGAGGTCGTACGGCCCGATCCATAACAATCACGTGCATACACCACCGATGTCGTATGTCCCGATCCATGGATGCATCACATTATATATAAATATTTCTGAAGCATTCGGCCCGATCCACAGGAATAGGGAAACTCTTCGGACTACAAATTTTGTGTTTACAACCCAGGGCAAGCCCATAAAGGAATTATGAATTTTCCATCAATAATTAATCACTCCACCAAATCTTTAAGTAGTGAAGCTCGGTCTAACATAATCTTTAATAAAATTTTATTTATTAATACAAGTAATTAAATTAACAAGTTGAGTTCAATAGTGCAAATATTACATGGTAAAGTCCAATGTCCACTCGGACATAACATGAATACTAGCTACGTACAGACTCTCGTCACTTCGTTCATACGTAACACCCACAATCAGTAGCAAATCGTAATTTAATCACCCATGGGGTTAATTCCCTCTTACAAGGTTAGGCAAAAGACTTAACTCATTTCCATGTCTACTTCTCGGTGCACAAATCACACTAAAAGCCTCATGTCGGTGCCGGGCAATCCGTAAATAGCCAAAGGTTGTACATACTAATCAATATTTGCTCAAAACCTCATAATATAACTATTAGAGTAATTACTCAACCCAATTCGGAAGATTCCTAAAATTCACCCCCGGAAAATATTTATAAATAAATGTTACCCATAACCTCACGAACATAAATATATTATTTCTTCCCAATTCCATAATCATTTTCGTGGTCTAATCCCATTTTTATCAAAACCTATGTTTTTCAACAAAATACAAAAATTTCTACAATTTTCATGTAAACATCTACCCATAATCTATATATTAAACTCACATTGTGTAGAATACACTTACCTCAAGATGCTAGGTGAAAACCCTTCTCTAAAAATCTCCAAAATTGTCAAGAAGATGAGAGAAATGAACAAACTAGGCCAAGTCCCAGTTTTATTAAAGTTCACTGCCCAGCGATCCTTCTTCGTGAACACGTAAGCAACATGCCCAGGGCCCTGAAAGTCTTCTTCGCGATCGCGAGAAGATTTACACGAATGGGATGCACTGAGCCGCCCTCTCATCGCGAACTCGGGCCTCCAATCGAGAACGCGAAGGGCATCTGAATTGCCCCACCCCAGGCCCAGTCCTTCTACGCGAACGTGGGGTGGCCATCGCGAATGCGAAGGCCACTTGTTCCAAGACTCCGCGAACGCGGCCTTTTCTACACAAAGGCAAGGAGCATAATAACCCAGTCCCCAAATCCTTCATCACAAACGCGAGAGGACCTCCGCGTTCACGGAGAAGGAAATGAGAACCAATAATGCAAAAGGTTTAGACTTAGCTTCGGGCGGTCCGAAACACACCGAGCCATCCAGGACCCCGTCTAATGGCACCAACAAGTCCATAAACATAATACGGACCTGCTCGAAACCTCGGAACATGTAAAACAACAATGAAACTAAGAATCACACCCCAAAACCAAATTGAATCAACTTATGAACTTCAAACTTTTCAACTAGCTCCGGACGTGCCGAATCATACTTAGACTACTCAGAATGACACCAAATTTTGCGTACAAGACATAAATCACCATGCAGACCCATTCCAAAGCTCGAAATCCCAAACGGACCTCAATAACACCAATGTGTACTCCAAACTAAATTTAAAATACTAGAAAACATTCAATGAGCCAAGTTTCAGCATTAAGCACTGAGACGTCCCCGGATCATCCGAAATCCGATCTGAACAAACGCAAAGTACAAAATAATCATACGGACATATTAGAACCATCAAATCTTGGTTCTGATGTTATTTAGTAAAAGTGTTGACTCAAGTCAAACTTGGCTATCCTAGGCTACTATTAAGGAACTAAGAATTCCGATTTCAACACAAACCCTTCCAAACCTAAACCAACCATCCTCGCAAGTTATGAAATAGTAAAAGCACATACGAGGAGTCTTAATTAGGGGAACGGGAATGTAGATAGCAAAACAACCAGTCAGGTCAATATATTCCCCACCTCTTAAATAAATGTTTATCCTCGAACGGGTCTAGAATCATACATGGAGTGATGAATAAGTGTGGATACCTGATCCTCATATCCTCCTTGGTCTCCCAACTCGCTTTCTCGATTGGTTGACCTCTCCACTAGATCTTTACTGCATATATCTTCTTGGACCTCAATTGGCAAACCTGCCTATCAACAATAACAACTGGCTATTCCTCATAGCCCAAGCTCTTATCTAGCTGAACCGTGTTATAATCTAACATATGCAACTTGTCGGCATGGTACTTCTGGAGTATAGATGTACGAAAAATCAGATGAACTCCCGATAGATTGGGAAGCAAAGAAAGATCATAAGCAACCTCCCCAACTCGCCTCAACAACTTAAATGGGCCAATAAACCTTAGGCTAAACTTGCCCTTCTTTATGAACCTCATAATACCCTTCATCGGCGAGCCGTTCATGGGAACCCTCTCGCCCACCATAAATGATAAATCACGCGCCTTCTGATCCGCGTAACTCTTTTGTCTGGACTATGCTGTGTGAAGTCGCTCCTGAATCTACTTTACATTCTCCCATACGATGGGAGAACGGCATAACCAAACATATAAAGCCTCAAATGGAGCCATCTCAATGCTAGATTGATAGCTATTCTTATAAGCAATCTCGGCCAAAGGTAAGAATCGATCCCAATGCCCTCCGAAGTCAATCACACAAACTCTCAGCATATCCTCCAGAATCTAAATTGCCCGCTCTGACTGCCCATCGGTCTACAGATAAAAGGCTTTGCTGAGCTCTACCCAGGTGCCTAACTCGCTCTGTACTGTCATTCAGAAATGCGGAGTGAACCGAGGGCCTCTATTTGAAATGATGGAAACAGGGACACCATGCAACCAGACAATCTCCTGAATGTAGATCTGGGCCAATCTCTCTGAAGAGTACGTAGTCATAACTCGAATAAAGTGTTCCAACTTTGTCAACCTATCGACAATGACCCAAATGGCATTAAACCTCCTCAAAGTCTGCGGCAACCCAACTACGAAGTCCATAGTGATGCGCTCTCACTTTCACTCTGGTATAACCATCTGCTGAAATAGGCCTCCTGGCCTTTGGTGCTCATACTTAACCTACTGGCAATTTAGGCATTTGGCTACATTCTCAAATATGTCCTTCTTCATCTGCCGCCACCAATAATGTTGCCTCAGGTCGTGATACATCTTCGTAGAACCTGCATGAATAGAATACTAATAATTGTGTGCCTCATCTAGAATATTCTCCCTCAAGACATCAACATCATGAACAAATAGGCGACCCTGGAGTCGCAGAACACTATCCTCGCCGATAGTAACCTCCTTGGCACCACCCTGTAGTATCGTCTCTCTAAGAACCAGCAAGTGTGAATCATCATACTGACGAGCCTTGGTCCGCTCAAATAATGAAGAGTGAGCCACAACACATGCAAGAACTCAACTGAGCTTTGAAATATCCAACCTCACAAGTCTGTTAGCCAAGGACTGAATATCCAAAGCCAGTGGCTTCGCCTCTGCTGAAATGAATGCCAAACTACCCATACTCTTGGCCTTTATACTGAAGGAATCCGCAACCACATTCGCCTTGCCCGGATAATAATGGATGTAGCCCCTCCTGCATCAATACACAACGTAGCCCCTCCGCAACCACTCAAGCCACCTGCGCTACCTGAAATTATGATCCCTCTGCTTAAACAAATGTTGGAAGCTATGATGATCAGTGTAAACCTCATAGGACACCCCATAAAGATAATGCCGCCGGATATTTAGAGCATGAACTATCGTGGCCAACTCCAAATCATGTACGGGGTAATCAGCTGACGTGAAGCACATACAAAAACTAGCCCCTCCTGCATCAATACACAACGTAGGCCAATATGTGAAGTGTTGCAATACACAATATACATCCCTGAACTGGAATGCAACACTAACACCGGTGATATAGTCAACGCGGTCTTAAGCTTTTGAAATCTCGCCTCACAATCATCGGACCATATGAACATAGCAGCCTTCTAGGTTAATCTAGTCAATGGTGCTACAATAGATGAGAAGCCCTCAACAAACCGCCGATAATAACCTGCTAACCCCAAGAAACTCCTGATATCTGTCACTGCGGTAGGATCAGGCCAACTCTGGACAGACTCAATCTTCCTGAGAGTTATCTTAATACCCTCACCTGATATAACATGTCCCAAGAATGCCACAGAATCTAACCAGAACTCGCACTTGGAGAACTTAGCATATAGCTTTTGTTCGCGCAAGGTCTGAAGCACAACTCTCAAATGTTGCTCGTGCTTCTCCGTACTACGCGAGTAGATCAATATTGCATCAATGAATACAATGACAAATGAGTCAAGATATGTCCTGAACACCTATTTCATCAAGTCCATAAACGAGGTCGGGGCGTTGATCAAGCCGAAGGACATCACTAGAAACTCATAGTGGCCATATTTAGTCCGAAAAGCCGTCTTTGGAACATCTGAAGCATGAATCTTCAGCTGATGAAACTCATATCTCAAGTCGATCTTATAGAACACCATGGCACCCTAAAACTGGTCAAACAAATCATCAATGCGTGGCAACAGGTACTTGTTCTTCATGGTTACTTTGTTCAACTAGCGGTAATCAATGCACATCCACATACTCACATTTTTCTTCTTCACAAACAATACCAGTGCACCCCAAGGCAACACACTCGGCCTAACAAACCCCTTCGAGTAGCAACTCATCAAGTTGTTCCTTCAGCTTCTTCAACTCTTTCGGAGACATGCGGTACGGTGGAATAGAGATAGGCTTGGTACCTTGGGCCAAATCAATACTGAAATAGATATCACGATCTAGTGGCATGCCTGGTAGATCAGAAGGAAACATATCGAAGAACTCTCGCACCATGGGCACTTAATCAATCATGAACGTCTCTGCAGTAGTAACCCCAACATAGGCCAGATAAGTCAAACAACCCTTCTTGACTATGTGTCGAGCCTTCAAGAAAGAGATAACTCAGCTAGATGCACTAATATATGAACCCCTCCACTCCTATCTAGGTAACTCTGGCATCGCCAAGTTAACAGTCTTTGTAGGGGAATTAAGACCGGCATGGTACATAAACAAGCAGTCCACGCCTAGGATAACCATAAAGTCGGTCATATAGAGCAACAAAAGATCCATTCTAGTCTCATAACTGCAGAAAGTCACAATACAGGATCGATAATCCTGATCCACAACTACAAAATTGCCCACTGGCATGGACACATATACAGAAGCACCTAAGGACTCACGAGAGACATCCATAAAATGCTCAAATAGAGATGAAACATATAAATATGTAGACCCTGGATAAAATAGTACCAAAGTATTCCTACCGCAGACAGAAATAATACATATGATCATGACGACTGAGGCTACTACATATGGTCTGGCTAGAAAAGCATAGAACCTAGTTGGAGTACCGCTTTACTGGCCTCCACCTCTAGGGCGATCCCTACTCACCTGCCCTCCGCCTTTGGCAGGCCAGACGGATGGTGTGGCAACTAGTACGATGATCATGGGCTGAAGGCCGTACTGTACTACTTTGCCTGAAGTCTGGGACAAAATCTCCTAATGTGGCCAAGCTCCCCGCACTCATAGCAACCTCTCGGTGGGGAAGATGACTGACCTTGATTCTGACCCTGGGGACCTGAATACCCACTAGAATAACCCTGAATAGCTAATGGACGGTAGGAGGTTTTTGGAATGGCGCTGAAATAGGGCCACACTACTGTACCCCGAGAAGGCGGGACTAACCCTTCACGAACTAACCTTTGCCCCCAGACAGGGAACCGCTGAATCCTCCAGAATGCCAAGACCTCTTCTCCCCTGTCGTATACAATCGGCCCTGGTTGCAGATACTGTCATGCCCAGACTTTAAGGAGCGCGGCCGGCTCTCAACCGAGATACCCCGGTTAAGCAGGCATGCTAGATACCTTCTACTCAGCCTTGCCCATTAACAATATAAGAATCAATACAAGTGATAAACATGAGAAGAGTCAAGTGTTCCATATTATTCTTCCATTACTCAAAGGATATTCATTTATGATTTCCAAAATATTAAAAGCTTATAGATATGATGAAAAACTTGTTTGTCAAATACCAACATATCTAGTTTAATTCCCAACATCAAACACCACCCACAACTTGTCTACAGAGCCTTTAAGTACAACAAAAGAGTAATATGGAAGTGCTGGCGACAAGGCCTCGACTATACCTCAAAACACAAAGTACAACATCAAGTAAAATCAGGCCCGGAGAAGAGTAGGGCTCACCAAAACCTGTTGAATAGAGAGTAATTGCTAAAGAGGACCAAAGCTTCCCGCTGACGAACCACCCGCATCCATTGAAGATGCAGCGCCCCCGACAAAAGGGACGTTAGTACATAGGGAATAGTACTAGTATGAAAAGCAAACACCCCCTTCAAGAATTGTAAGCACAACATGAATGTGACGAATCATGGAAGCAATAAAAGAGCTTAAATGGCCGTTAAAACCATAGAAAATTCATTAAAAGCTTTCAATAACATTTATATATTTCAATTTGGGGATCCTCTGTAGCATCCTCTAAACAAAGCATCCCCGCCGCCTCACCCCAATGTGGGTGTAATCTCAATACCACTATCTCTACACAAAGCGGCCATGCCGCCTCACCCCAATATGTGTGGGTGGAGGTGTAATCACAATATCATAATCTCTACAGAAAGTGGCCTCGCCGCCTCACCCCAATGTGTGCGGGTGGAGGTGTAATCACAATACCATAATCTCTACATAAAGTGGCCATGCCGCCTCACCCCAATATGTATGGGTGGAGGTGTAGTCACAATACCACAAACTCTACAAAAAGCGGCCCATCCACCTCACCCCAATGTGTGCGTGTGGATGTGTAATCACAATACCACAATCTCTACACAAAGCAGTCTCGCCGCCTCACCCTGATGTGTGCAGGTGGAGGTGTAATCGCAATACCACAATACGGATTTCCCAAATAGGAATATTGTGTACAAAAGATTTCTTTTCAAATCTATCCCTTTGGCACCTTTGGCCATAACAAATATAAGTCAATAAGATTTCATCATATGAGAAAATAGAATTTGATCACATTGATTTTGTACAAAACTTGCTTCCCATAAGGGGGTATAACATAATTAACTCAAAATAGAGAATAATTAACACATGAGGGTTCTGACACGTTATGCAATTCGGGAATCAATTTACTAGCTTGAATATCCCATATCAGTAGTGTTTCAAGTTTGAACTACACATGATGGAGCTTTGTACCGATACGGGAATTTCGATACTAGAAAAAGAGCCTCCATACCTTGTTTTAGCTTTCCTTAAGTTACTATAACGTCCCAAAACTTATCGAAATATCAATCTATAGGAAGATAGCGGAAGTAGGACAATAATTAGAGGGGTTCTCATGGTGTAACTCTCTTAGCAATCTTTTCAAACACCTAATATGCAAAATCGACTACAAATCTCTACAATGGTAATCACTTCCTCCCCCAACCAATTTCAACAAGATACTACCCATAATAGTTCAACAACCTCACATTCTACCACAATCTATTTAAATGCTAAACGCTAAACAAGCTTGCATGGATGACGTAGTACAAAAACATACCCGAATAGATGGTGGTCTAGTGAGTGGATTCCATGATTCTTGAATATTTCGGGCAAGAATGGATGATTAGAATGCCAGGTCTTCTCCTTCTCTCTCTAAAATACTTTTACTTCTATCTAAAAGCATCAGACATTTGCTTCAAAATGAGCCCCAAAGGCTAATTATCAAAATGTGGCCAGGTTATAAAAATAGAAAAATAGACCCCTATCTCAACCTCTCGGGCCATAGTAGCCTGAAAACCATAATGCAAGCACGCAATGAACCTCTGCACTCTCTCTGCATCGATGGGGAGTATCATAAGTACATGGCGAGACAACTCAGAGAACCTCACTCATAATCTGTCACAGACATTTGACCTTACTAGAGCTGCTCGAACTAATCCCGTAGCTCTTCCGTCTAAGAGGGTGGAACATATCTCTCCATAAATAGATGTGCAAGCTGGTCCCAAGTCAATGGAGGCAAACCCGATGGTCTGCTAAGAAGATAGGACTGTCACCATTTACAGCCCCTGCCCTCAAACTAAAATTTGGTGAAGTCCACCCCGTTGGACTCCAATACTCTCATGCATATTGTGCAGCCTATCCCTGCAACGGTCAATAAAATCCTAGGGGTCCTCATGTCGCTCACTGCCAAAGGCAGAAAGATGTAGTCTGGTCCATCTATCAAACATCTTATGTTGCTCGACGGTCACATCTGGTCTGGGTTCTGGTACATCCACTGCAACTGGCTGAGCCACGCACATAGGTAGTGCACCTAGGGTCTGATATACAGCAACAACATGCCCTGAAGCTTGAGCGGTAGGGGTATGATCTCCCCTTCCCGCCTGAGATATGGCTGGGTTTGCTGAAAATAAACCAGCATGTGTCACAGAGTCCATGAACCGCAGCATACGGCCCATGACCTCCTGAAATCCTTGTGCGGACATAAAATTTGTCAGGGCTGGCTCACCTGCAGGCACCTCACCCTTTTCCTCAATGACATGATCCTCTACTAGATCTGCTGGTGGTACAACGGGAGCATCTATAAGACACCCATTTCCTCTAGAAGAAGCTGGAGCCCTCCCTCGGCCTCTACCTCTGCCTCTAGCAACAGGGGGAGCAGCTCCTCCACCGCCGGGTACATCTACAGCGTGCGTTCTCACCATATGTCAGAGAATAAGGGAATGATACTTAGCACAACATAAACTGCATGATAGGAGATTAACAAAGAGAAGTTTCCTAACACCCTATAGCCCTCCTGAATTTAAGTACAGACGTCTTCGCACCTATCCGCAAGACTCTATTAGGACCGCTCATGACTCGTGAGACCTATATGAACCTATTTCTCTGATACCAAGCTTTCACGACCCAAATTCCCACTATAGACCATGATGGAGCCCAACTTTGCACGCTAGGCAGGCCAACAATGAACTATCCATTTAATTGTTCATTTTAATGTTTAGAAAGTCATTGATTCTTATTTAATAAAGAAACAAATAGTAAGTGATCGTAGTAATGTAAAGCATAAACTAAACATGGAGTAAAGTAGTGAATTTAATAATCAAAGACCATGAGTATCTAATAGAATTTCCCCAAAACCCAGTGTCACATGTGCACGAGCATCTAATAGAATATACAAAACTCCCTTAAACTACTGTCTAAAACAAAATAGATAGAAATGATAAACATAACAAGAGAAGGCTCTGGGTGCTACAGAATGGAGCATGAGAAGCAGCCCACCACTAGGCCTTCGGGTAATGTGGATGCGCACCTGGACGAACACCAGATGTACCTGCCTTAGAACCTACACAATTTGTTCAAAAGGGTAGCGTGAGTACTTGAACAATGTGTACCCAGTAAGTATCTAGTCTAACCTCGAAGAAGTAGTGACGAGGGGTCGACATCCATACTTACTTGTGGTCAATATACACAATGTGCAAGAATTATAATAGGCATGAAATACAATAGCAATAATGGAATAAGAGACAATAATTAAATGATTCTTTAACAAAATAACAAATTAAAAGTCTCCAAATATCACATGCTAATCTCAGCAAGTAAGGGATAACAAGTATTTACAATTTCTCAAGTCAAGAAGGAAATATCGAGTATAATCGGACAACTAGGGGAAACACGCACGAGTTATGCCGAGGTCGTATGACTCGATCCATAACGATCGTGTACATACACTACCGAAGTCATTCGTCCTGATCCATGGATGCATCACATTACATATAAATATTGCCAAGGTGGTCGGCGTGATCCAAAGGAATAGGGAAACTCTTCGCACTACGAATTTCGTGTTTACAACCCAAGGTAAGCCCATAAAGGAATTATGAATTTTCCATCAATAATTAATCAATTCGCCAACTCTCTAAGTAGTGAATCTCGGTCTAACATAATCATTAATGAAATTTTACTTATTAATACAAGTAATTAAACTAGCAAGTTGAGTTCAAATAGTGCAAGTATTACATGGTAAAGTCCTATGTCTACTCGGACATAACATGAATTTTAGCTACGTACAGACTCTCGTCCCTTCATGTGTATGTAGCACCCAAAATTAGTAGCAAATAATAATTTAAACACATAAGGAGTTATTTCCCTCTTACAAGGTTAGGCAAGAGACTTACCTCGTTTCCAAATCCACTTACCGGTCCACAAATCTCACTAAAAGCCTCAAGTCGGTGCCAAGCAATTCGAAACTAGCCAAAGGTTGTACAAACTAATCAATATTTGCTCTAAACCTCATAATTTCACTATTAGAGTAATTATCCAACCCAATTAGGAAGATTCCTAAGATTTACCCTCGGGCCCACGTGCCCGGATTCCAGAATTCTTTGTAAATAAATATTACCCATAACCTCACGAAAACAAATATATAATTTCTACCCAATTCCATAATCATTTTCGTAGTCTAATCTCATTTTTATCAAAACCTAGGTTTTTCAACAAAATACTAAAATTTCTACAATTTCCATGTTAAAATCTACCCATAATCTATGTATTAAACTCACATTGTGTAGAATACACTTACCTCAACATGCTAGGTGAAAAATCCCTCTCTAAAAAGCTCCAAAATTGGTGACAATATGAGAGAAATGAACAAAATAGGCCAAAGTCCCAGTTTTATTAAAGTCCACTACCCAGCGATCCTTCTTCGCGATCGCGGAAAGGTCCTCACGATCGCGAAGGCAAACTGCCTAGGCCCCTGAAATTCTTCTGCACGATCACGGAAGAGTCCTCGCGATCGCGTGATGACTAATGCAAACGCGATGCATTGAGCTGCCCTCTCATCGCGAACGCGAGCCTCCAATCGCGAACACGAAGGGCATCTGATTTGCCCAGGCCCAGGCCCAGGACTTCTACGTGAATGCGGGGAGGCCATCGCGAACTCGAAGGCCACTAGTTCCATGCCTCCATGAATGCGGCCCTTTCTTCATGAACGCCAAGAGAAAAATCACCTAGTCCCCAAATCCTTCATCGGGAACGCGAGAGGACCTCTGTGTTCGTGAAGAAGGAAACCAGAACCAACAATGCAACAGTTTTGGACTTAGCTTTGGGTTAATCTAGTCAAAGGAGTTGTAATAGACGAGAAGCACTCCACAAACCGACGATAATAACATCCTAGCCCTAAGAAACTCATGATCTTAGTCGTTGTTGTGGGACGAGACCAACTCTGAACTGCCTCGACTTTCCTGGGATCCACCTTAATACTCACGCCTGATAGAACATTCCCCAAGAAAGCCATAGAATCCAACCCAAACTCGCACTTGGAGAACTTAGCATATAGCTTTTGTTCCCGCAAGGTCTGAAGCACTATCCTCAAATGTTGCTCGTGCTCCTCCATACTATGCTAGTATATCAATATGTCATCCATTAAGAAAATGAAAAATGAGTCAAGATATGGTCTGAACACCCGATTCATCAAATCCATAAATGCCGGGGGCGTTAGTCAAGCTGAAGGACATCATTAGAAATGAATAGTCTCCATATCTAGTCCAGAAAGCCGTCTTCAGAATATTTGATGCTCGAATTATCAGCTGATGATATCCAGATCTCTGTTCGATCTTCGTGAACACTCTAGAACACTGTAGCTAATCAAACAAATCATCGATGCATGGCAACGGGTACTTATTATTGATGGAGACTTTGTTCAGCTGGCGGGTAATCAATGCATATCCGCATACTCCCATCCTTCTTCTTCACAAATAATATCGGTGCACCCCATGGCGACCCACTCAGTCTGACCTTCTCGATCAACTCCTGAAGATGCTCCTTCAACTTTTTCAACTCCATTAGAGCCATATGATAAGGTGAAATAGAGATAGGTTGGGTGTCTTGCGCCAAATCAATACCGAAGTCAATATCACGATCCAGTGGCATGCCTGGGAGATTAGCAGGAAATACATTGGAGAACTCCCGCACCATAGGAACTGAATAAATCTTGGGTGTCTACATAGTATTATCCTAAACAAAGGCAAAATGGGTTAATGGCCCTAATGTACTAAGGGCAGTGTTGCAGCTAGTGCGTTAATCATGGGCTGATGGCCCTGCTGTACTGCCTTGCCCCGAAGCCTAGGGAAAACCCTCCTGACTTGACCAAGCTCTCCGCAATTGAAGCAACCCTTTAATGCAGAAAACTGCTGACCCTGGGTCTGACCCCGATGACCTGAATACCCACTAGAGGAACCCTGAATAGCTAGTTGAAGGTAGGTGTTATTTGGAATGGCGCTGAAGTAGGGCCTGGCACACCACGAGTAGGCGGTGGTGCGGAATACATGGGCCTGCTAAACTGGCCCCTCATGAACTGACCTCTGCCCCCAGATGGGGCGCTACTGAATCCACCATAATGACGAGGCTGCTTAACACACGGTGTAAACTCTCAGCCTTGGTTGTGGATATGCTTGATCATTCGAGCTATCTCCACAACCTGATCATAAGGAGTCCCTATCTCAGTCTCTCGGGACATAGAAACCTGGATACCATAGTGCAAGCCCACAATAAACCTTTGCATTCTCTCTGCATATGTGGGGAGTATCATCAATGCATGACGAGACAACTCAGAAAATATCGCCTCATAGTCGTTCACGGACATCTGACCCTGCTGGAGCCACTCAAACTGACCCTGTAACTCTTCCCTCTGCGAGGGTTGAATATACCTCTCAAAAAAGAGATGGGTGAACTGGTCCCAGGTTAAGAGACGTGAACCTGCTGGCTTGCTCTAGAGATAAGACTACCACCATCTATGGGCCTTACCCTCCATATGAAATATGGTGAAGTCCACCCGCTGAACTCCACTACTCCCATGTTATGTAGACTCTCCCTACAACAGTCAATGAAATCATGTGGGTCCTCTTATAGCTCACTCTTAAAGATAGAAGGATGAATTCTACTCCATCTGTTCAGCCGCTTCTACTCCTCAATGGTCGCGGCCAGTCTGGTCTCTAGTCTAACTGCTACAACCAGCCGAGCCCCGCCGGCAGGTATTGCACATGGGGTATGATAAAGGACAACAGGGTGCCATAGAGCATGTGCTGTAGGGGTCTGTGCTCCCCATCACGCCTTAGATGTGGCTCGATCCAAGGGAAATAGCCCAACATGGGTCATAGAATCCACGAACTGCACCATACAGTGTCACAACCCCAATCTCCCACCTTAGGACGTCATGATGGAACCTAGTCTCTAAGACTAGATATGCCTAACATACATTGAGAAACAATAGAAGTAATAATAAAACCTCAATTTAACCATTAGACTATCATAATAGAACTCAACTGTCCAGTTGTCATCAACATCCCAAAACCTGGTGGAACATAGTCATACGCTCTACAAGAATGTACTAATAGTCTCGGAATACAATACTATTTTGAAACAAGAAATAAACGGTAGAATATCTAAAAGCACAAGGTGACTTCGAGGCCTACGAACGCCGGGTAGGTGTACCTTGAAGTCTCCAAAAGTAGCTAATCAATCACTAGTTTCCAGCACGGGCAGATGTACCTGGATCTGCACAAAATGTGCAGAAGTGTAGTATGAGTACACCACAATGGTACCCAGTAAGTATCAAGCCTAACCTCGGTAGAGTAGTGACGAGGCTAGGTCAAGACACCTACTAGGAAAAAAGAAAACTGAATAGAGTATAGCATAGCCTAAATATATGGAAACAAGTAAATGACAAGAATACAGTTCAATAATGCAAGCTAACAACGGAGATTTAAGCAGTAAAGGCAACTAGGGGTAACACATGATGAAAGAACAAGAAGGAAAATAGGGATAATTACAAGTAAAACAATGAATAAACAATAAGAACTATTCAACCAACAAGCCTTTTCAATTTGTAATGTACAACAAGAATAATAACCGAGGTACCGGTCAAATATCACATATAGCTCGTGTACGCACTCATCACCTCGTGGACACGTCTTCCACATAACACAAATAGCAAAATCAACCCAAATCCTAAGGGGTAGTTCCCCCACACAAAGTTAGACAAGATACTTACCTCAACTATGCCAACTCAACCCTCGAAAATAGCTTTTCCCCTAAAAATCGCCTCAATACGGCTCAAATCTAACAAACAATGACTTAATATTGTCAAATAATTTAGGGAAACCAATTACAATAGATAAAGCTATGATCTTTACACTTTTTCCAAAAAGTCAATGAAAGTCAACCTCAAGATCGTCAGGTCAAAACCTGGGTCCAAGAGTAGATTCCGACTACCCATAACCCCACGAGTCCATATATATGTTTTGTTTTCAAATCTGAATCCACATCGACTATCAAAACTCAAATATTTAGTTTTCAAAACTTTCAAAACAATCCCCAATTTCCCTCTTTGATTCTCATAAATTTGATGTTAAATCTAATATATAATCATGAAATATAGCTGAAAATTGATTAGAATCATTTACCCAATGTTTGTAGATAAAGGTCCCTTCTCCAAATCGCCTCCTACCGAGTCTAGGGTTCTAAAATATGAGAAATGGGACTAAATCCTGACTTTCCAGCCCTTATGTTCAGTTGCAATTTGCAATTGCGAACCTTCGCAATTGCGGCTACAGACAACCTAAGGGGTCTTCGCAAATGCGACCATGGGTTCACAATTATGAACCTTGTCCCCTTCGCAAATGCGACAATAATCATCGCAATTGCGAAACTACCCAACTTTGCCTAATATCGCAAATGATAACCATGTATCGCAATTGGGATACCTGAGCCTCCCCTATCATGTTCGCAATTGCAATACTGATGCTCGTAATTGCAATAACAACAGCACAACAGCAACCTATTTTCAATCCAAATCATTCTTAAACACGTTCGAAACTAATCCGAGCCCTTAGGGCTGCAAACCAAACATCCACACAAGTGTAAAAATATCATACGAACTCGCTCGCATGATCAAAACACAAAAATAACATCTTGAACTACAAATCAGACATCAAAATGCATGAATTTCGAAGAAAAGTTCAAGAACTTCTAGAATTGCAACCAAACGTCTAAAAACTATCATATCAACTCCAAATGACACCAAATTTTGCAAACAAGTTCTAAATAGCATAACTAACCTATTCCAAGTTGCAAAATCAACTTTAGAACGATAAAAGTCAACCTGCAGTCAAACTTCTAAACCTCAAATTGCCAACATTCGTTAAAATAACTCAAATCAACCTATGGACCTCCGAATTCGATTTAGGGCATACGCCCAATTCCAAAATTATGATACGAAGCTATAAAAACTATCAAAACACCGTTTCGAGGCCGTTTTCACAAAAGTCAAAGTTTGGTCAACATGATTAACTTAGGCTTCTAAGCCAAGAATCAAAGGGTCCAAATCAACCCAAAATCTTTCCGGAACAAAACCAATCAACCCCGTAATTCATAAAATCAAAATTACACATGTGTGAAGCATCAAAAAGGGGAAATATGGTGCAATTATACAAAATGACCGGTCGGGTCGTTACATACGGCCCCTGACTTCTGAAAGCCTGGTGTTGTCATAAATTCTATCAGGGCAGGCTCAACTGCAGCTGCTTCGTCCTGCTTATCAATTACAAGATCCTCCACCAGATACTAGTGATACCATAGGAGCAACTCTAGTATGCCCTCGTCCTCTAGCAGGAGTTGTGGCCCTCCCTCAGCCTCTACCTCTACCTTTGACGGATGGGGGAGCAGCCTCTTTGCCACCAGGTGTTTCACCCTATTTTTCACTTGTCAAAATAAAATACAACTAATGGTTCTTATGAAGTTGATAAAAGAGGACAGTCACCTAATAATTTAAGGTATATTAGGGTACCTATGGGTTTCGAGAAAGAAATGTCTATATTTTGCTTAATCATGTGTTTAAAGTCCATAAAAAACATTCCAATTCCTATCTAAAATTCACTATTTTAAAAAGGTCGTGTATGTACTTTGAAAATAATTTATAATATTTTGAGTGTTATAATCTTGAAAAAAATAGGAAATCATCCTTTGAAATATACATGTATACTTACTAAGTTGAAAACTAGATAAGCTTTATTTTCGAGAAAAATCTTGTAAGGAATTCTTTGTTTGAAAGAAGTTGTGTGTTTTGAAACTCATTCGGGTCCATCAGTTCATAAATATTGGTTGTGTTTGGTTTTATTTCTTAAAAATAGCTACGCAATTATTTTCGCAGTTCTGATTTTTTCAAAGAGAGATGGTTTTTGCTTTTGAATCTGTCAAAGTCTAAACTTATTGAAAATCGTCAGTGATAACAAGATAGGGTCTTTTATTTTTTAAGAAAATAAATTTAAAATTAACAAGTGGCCAAATATTAAAGGGTTTAAAATGAGCAAAATGTTGTATTTTGATTCTTTTACCTATGGGCCTTAGTTTGTCTACTTTCCTAAAGAAGATCAAAGTATCAAATATATCCAATAATAAATTTATTCATTCGAAGATACATGTATATGAAATAACAAACTGCAGCGAAAACGTTTAAAAGGAGAAAGGTTGGACTCTTGACAATTGGGCTAATAAGCTTAACAAGGCCGAGCGAGATTTGGACCAAGTGGGAGACTCTAATGTGCCGAAAAGGGAGCAGGCATTAGAATTTGGGCTTGAGTTCCCTATGGAACTCAATGGGCACAATTCGAAACATGCACACAAACAATTGAAAGATAATTAGTGTATATCAAACATAAAAGAAAAATAAGATAGAGATTATGAAAAAAATAATAATAAAGAGCTAAAGACTGTGGTGAGATAAATTTTATTTAAGTTAATCCTATGAGGATCAATAGGATTTAATGATTAAAGGTTCGATAATATTCCCTTGCCGACCCCTGGAACTTCAGAGTTCACGACGGTCTATAACGACTTGATCGGTCATTTTGGATTTTTTAGACCCATTCCCCTATTTATTGCCTCCTCAACATTATATTGTGGTTATGTGACTTGTCGTGGTGGTTGTCTTGAATTTCGAATGAGTTTCAGAGTGAAATGGGACACTTAGTCCCAAAGATGGAAGCTTAAGTTAAAAGAATTGATCGGAGTTTGACTTTTATGCAGACGCCTCCGTAATGAAGTTTTGACGGTTTTAATAGCTTCGTATGGTGATTTTGGACTTAGGAGCGTGTTCAGATATTGATTTGGAGGTCTGTAGGTCGTTTTGGCTGGAGTTGGCGAAAGTTAGAAAATTGAAGGTTTGAAAGGTTGAGAAGTTTGATCGAGAGTTGACTTTATTTATATCGGGGTTGGATTCCAATTCCGGAAGTTGGAATAGGTCCATTGTGTCACTTATGACTTGTGTGCAAAATTTGAGGTCAATCAGAATTGGCTTGACGTGTTTGAGCATTAGTTTTTGAAATTGAATGTTCATGGGTTCAATAGGATTGAATAAGGTTGCAATTTATAGATTTGATACTGTTTGATGTGATTTTAGGTCTCGAGTAGGTTTGTTGGGTGTTTTGGAACTTGATGGTATGTTTGGACGAGGTCCCGGGGGCCCAGATGTGATTCGGATTTAATCCGGAACCATTTCAGACTTGGAAGGAATTTTGCCCAGCTGAAGATTTGGTGCAATCACACCTACTCATTTTGGGCCAGGTGAACTGTGACCGCAGGTGCAGTCCTTCCTCTGCAAAAGCGGATGCGCAGAAGCGACCCCTTTTAGCAGAAGCACTCCAAGGCCCGCAGAAGCGCTTTTCCCTCACATAAGTGAAATCCACACCTAGAAAGGATTTTTCGCAGGTGCGGAGCCGCTGAAGCGGCTGTTAGTCCGCAGAAGAGCAACGGCTGTTAGTTCGCAGAAGCGGACACACTGGGCAGAAAAGGGGCAGATCGAGGGTTTGTTTCCATTTTTCATCCTTTGAGTTAGAGACCTCGGTTTGGGCGATTTTTGAAGAGATTTTCAAGGAGTTGATCAGGGTATGTGATTTTAAATCGGATTTGACTATTATACGTAAATCCATCATTGTTTTTATCACTTAATTAGTGTTTTGAGATGGAAAAATTAGGGAATTTTGTGAAAACTTCCTAAGCTATAATTTGAGGATTTGAAGGTCGATTTGAGGTCGGAATTGAATAATTTTAGTATGGGTCGACTCGTTATTCAATGGGTGTTCGGATTTTGTATGTTTGTTCAGGTTTCGAGAAGCGGGCCCGAGGTTGACTTTTTGAGTTGTCTTTTTGATTTTCTTTTAAAGCTGCAAGTTTATTAGTCATAATAGTCTCCTATGGTTTGTATTTATGGTATAAAGTTATTTTGGCTAGATTCGAGCCGTCCAGAGTTGGATATTTGCAGAAAAGGCTTACTAGTGGATTGAGTTAGCTTGTTTGAAGTAAGTATATTGCCTAACTTTGTATGGGGGGACTACCCCTTAGGATTTGGGTTGATTGTGCTATTTGTGATATGTGGATGCCGTGTACACAATGTGACGAGTGGGTACACGGGCTATATGTGTTATTTGACGTGTTTAGGCATTTGGATTCTCTTCACGCCTTTAATTGAATTGTCATAGCATGTTATATTTTTCATTGTTAGTACACCCTTACATGTAATAATAAACCCTCGCATGCATTATTTGACATCGATAACACTTGTTCCATATTTTCCTTATTATTTGCTCTTATATGCTTTAGTTGAAGATATTATCTTCCTTATTGTCTGTTACTTCTTTAATTGTTTAATTGTTTACTTGAAGTTGTTGTTTTCATGGGATAGCTTCTTGTTGAGTTATTGCTGTTGAAGTTGTAAAGGTCGTGATCACATTGAGGCAAGGTTGTTAATTGTTGAAATACCATTCTTGTTGAGTTATTCACTTTCAGTTTGCTAATGTTGAGAAACTTGTATACATTATGGTTGAGCCACGAGCTTTGTAGTGGAAATATTAGTATTGTTAGTTCTTTTGGCAAGTTGTGGCATATGGGAACTTGTGGTCCGAGTTGTGATTATGTTGTGATATTGATACACATGCGGCGGTATAAGGTTAGGGGTAAATGTGCATGCGGCGGTATAAGGTGGGATTTATGTACGTGTTGCAAGTAAGGGAATTACTTGAAGCCACGCAGCGACAGAAGTAGGGCAAAAGTGCGTGTAGCTATTTTATGAAAAATATTTTCAAACTATCTAAATGTAAGGATCACGCAGCGGTATATGGAAACATTGTGGTTGAAATTATGAAAAGTGAATACCAGGCGGTACCTCGGTTGTGATTCTTGTTGATTATCTTTCATTTCCCTCACTTGTAATTGACCGCACTGTTTTCTTGATGTTCATATTATGTGTCTCTTTCATGTTGCCTTTATTGCTCAAAATTCAGTTGTATCTTATCTTGTTGTATTTCTTTATTGCCTCATTTTCCTCATTTCCCTTATTAGGCTGCACTACACTTGTTCAGCTTATTTTTCTTATCCCAGTAGGTGCCTTGACCTAGCCTCGTCACTACTCTATCTAAGTTAGGCTTGATACTTACTGGGTACCGTTGTGGTATACTCCTACTATACTTCTGTACATTTTTGTGCAGATCCAAGTACGCCTACCCGTGTTGGACGCCAGTGATTGATTGATTAGCTACTTTGGCGACTTCAAGGTATACCTGCTCGATGTTCGCATACCTCGAAGTCACCTTTTACTTTTAGAAATTCTACGATTTATTTCTTATTCCAAAATAGTATTATAGTGCGAGACTTTTTAGTACATTCTTGTAGAGCTTAGGACTCTGTTCTACCAGGTTTTGGGGAGATGTTGGCAGCGACTGAGGAGCCACCAGTAGCTGCTTAGGCAGGTGCTCTAGCTGCACCAAATGCCCCTCCTCGGCCTCTGCCTTGGCCCGGCCTCTCGCAGGTCTAGTAGGGGGCGTGGTTGTCTGATCATCAGATCCAGAAGTGCGTGTCCTCAACATATGTGAGAATATAGAAAGACAAAGATTCATATTTCAAAGCGAACAAATTCACATGATAAGGAATCAAAGAAGTGGAGTATCCTAACAGTTCCATAGTCTCTCGAAGATAACTACATACGTCTTCGTACCGATCTGCAAAACTCTACTAAACTTGCTTATGACTCGTAACACCTGTGAACCTAGAGCTCCGATACCAACTTGTCATGACACCCAATTTCCCACCTTAGGATGTCGTGATGGCATCTATTCTCTAAGACTAGGTAAGCCTAACATGCATTGAAAAACAGCCAAAAAAAATAATAAAACTTCAAGTTAAACCATTTAAACTATTATAATAGAACTCAATAGTACATCTGTCAACATCTCCCCAAAACCTCTTGGAAAAGAGTCATAAGCTCTACAAGAATGTACTAAAAAGTCTCGGAATACAATACTATTTTGGAATAAGAAATAAATAATAGAATTTCTAAAAGTAAAAGGTGACTTCGAGGCCTGCGAATGTCGATTAGGTATATCTTGAAGTCGTCAAAGCAGCTAATTAATCAATCACTGTCGTCCAGCACAGGCAGACATACCCAGATCTGCACAACAATGTGCAGAAGCGTAGTATGAGTACATCATAACGATAGCCAGTAAGTATCAAGCCTAACCTCAGTAGAGTAGTGACGAGGACCGGTCAAGACACCTACTAGGACAAGATAAACGAAACAAAATATAATAATGAGAAATAACGGAGAGCGGAGAAATGAACAATAACCAAGCAACTAAATAGCGTAAGCTAATGACAGAATTTAGAGCAAACATGCAACAAAAAGGAACACATAATGAGGAGCGCAAGTAACCAATTACAGACAAAAATAGGTAAGACAAGGAAGAAAAACAACAAGAACTGTTCAACCAATAAACCTTTTCAATATGGAATGTACAACAAGAATCATAACCGAGGTACCGCCTCGTATTCACATTTCACTATATCAATCACAATCTTTCCTTATATCACCGCGTGAGCCATATATTTAGTTTGGAAAATCATTTTTTCCTAAATAGCTACACGCGTTTTAGCCTACCTTATCTCACTGTGTGGCTTCAAGTAGTTCCCCCACTAGAAACACGCGTATCAAGCCCACCTTATCTCACCGCATATGTATCAACCACTAGCCTTATACCACCGCATGTGTACCAATATCGCAACATAATCACAATTCGTACCAAGTGCCCATATGCCACAACTTGCCAAAAAGTCATCAATACCAATGTTTCCACAATAAATAGCCCATGGCTAAACCACAATGTTTACAATAATCTCAATAAGAACAAGATAAATGGGGAATACTCAACAAGTAAATATCCTCAACAATTAACAACTTCACCTCAAAATGATAACAACTTTAACCACTTCAATATCAATAACTCAACAAAAAGATATTCCACGATTTAAGAACTTCAAGTTGGAGTAATTCATCAATAAAGGGGTAACAAGACAATAAGTGAAGTAACAACATCAACAAAAACATATGAGAGCTGATAATAGGCTATAATTACGTATTTTAGTCGCTTATTACACTCTAATTTACTGCACTTTAATTGAGTTTGAGCTTTAATCGATAGTGTTTTGAACTAATTGTGTGTTTTATGCCTTGTAGGAGTGATTCCGAGCTATGTAGATGTTATGGAATGAATTCTAGTGATTTGAAGCTTTGAAGTCTGAGTAAAAGCCCAAGGAATTAAGCCGGGATCGTGTTCGGGGATCAACAGATGATAGTTAAGAACGAACGAAGAATCGAATAGGCATATTGCGCACTGTATAGTAAACTGCACATACCTTTTCTCTCACAACTCCATTTGAGCTACACAATATATGGTTGGAAAGCTAATTCAAAGGGCTACAATTTTCATGTTTGACATGTTTCCAAATTCCAAACAGAATAGGGTGACACGCACTGGCCGCGGATGTGAGGCAGAAACTGGCCAAAATCAGCGGTAAATCTGCAGTTGATCCGCGGCCGCGCACGTTCTGTCCGGAAAAACTGTCCATTTTCACGTAGGAGAAGGTATAATTGTTTGCGCCCGACCCTACATGGTATATATACATAGAAAAATGGTATTTAGAGGACTTTTGACATAATTTAGACCTAAGGAGGCTAAGGAGACTGGGGAGCAAGGCGAAGAATTCTTCTACAAGTTTCTCACTTCCTTCTTCCTATTTCCATTATTGGTTATGAATTCTAGTATTGTAGTTATGAATACTATTATGAATAGCTAATTTGTTATCTAGTATTTTGATGGAACCTTTTGGAGGATGAATTCGTGTTATGTTTTAATATAATTGAGCCGTTGGATTTCTCTACTTGTTCAACTATGTGTTTGTTGCTGTTGATTGAATGGCCATCAATTGACTGTGCCTATTTAGTATGTACTGCTCGAGAGAGAGTATATATTTAGGTAATTATTGAACAACATCACTCCTAACGTATGTGAGAGATCAATACAGAGGGTTTAAAGGCAGGATTAGAGATAACGAAACCTTGGTGTGATCGTAGTGAGCGGTGAAGTAAGTGCCAGCTAGTGTAGTTCGAGAGAATACATCTAGTAAATTGCAGTAATTGCTCGAGAGAGAATTATGACAACCAAAGTACTCACGATCGGTAGAGAATACTTAGGCGAAATTATAGAAGACACAGCGGGAAGGATTCCGACAATTGGGGAAATCATAACTCTAGACCTCCTTACTCTTGTCTTCAATCCTTATCCTTGTTAATTGATAGTTGTACTGCTTTCTAGTATTTGTTAGTTAATTTGATAAAAATAAACATTATGATATTTATAATTAGGAAATTATTTGGACTTGTGTTTCTTAGCAATATTGAACAATTATAGTTAAGCCTTAGTTCTCTGTGAGATTCGACTCCGGACTCTTAGACCGGATTATATTTGTAGCAACCGCTTATCCTTTTTAGGACTAGAGTTGGGCGTGATTAAATTTTGGCGCCGTTGCCGGGTAAATAACGGTGTAGCTGTAGGTGTACATATTGCTAGGTTTCAAGTTTGAACTTTTTTTAAAAAATTTTATATTTGATTTTTTTGATTTTTGTTTTACTTATTGATTTTAAAAACATGGCATCTTAGAATTATGAGAGTTTTGATGTTGGTAATTCTACTTTTAATCCTCCTTATGCATATTGTGGAAAAAACCACCCCTGGCAAAATTATCAAAATATTCTCGAGAGCGAGTTATGTGCACCAACTCAATCTTATGTGTGGAATGTATGTGATATGTGTGTTGTTCAAGATGGTCACTTTCATGGTTGTGCTTATATTTTTTATCTTCCCCCAACCCCTCACTATGATGGTTCTACTTTTTCTTATAATGTTAATAGGAACAAAGAACCCAGGAATGATGACCTGAATGAGATCAAGGATATGCTAAAGTGCCTTGTGGAACAAAATAATGAGAATCAACTGCACATACAAAGGCAAGATGCTGCTATTCGCAACCTTGAGGCACAAGTGAGTCAACTAGTTGATGCATTTAATGCTCAACAAGCCAATATTATGGATAGTAGCCAAGAGGAGCATGCATTAGATACCGAAATTGAGGTTCTAATAGTGGAGGTCAGAGTAGAACACCAACAATCTAACCAACTAGAGATTTAGGATGCCGATGTTGAAGAAGTAATACTAGATCTAACCAGGGATATTGAAGATACAAATTTAGTTGACTCTAGTGTGATTGGTGTTGAGGAGGTTAAGAATCTTGAAGTTCGTGTATTTGAGCGCGTTGGACCTCAATCCAAACACTTCTCTACATTATGTTCAGATGGTGAAATGGAAATTGATCTGTATGAGCCAATGCAAGAGTCATAGGAAGAGGTGGATGAGCCCTCTATTCTGAAATTTTCAAGGTCGGCTAGGCAAGGTGACACTCCTCGGTTGAAAGACAAAATGTGCATAAAGAATCATTTAATTTTTGGCTCGCAACAATTTGTATCGCCCCAAGAGCATAATCATAACTTGAATCAAAACTTGAGGTTCAATTCAGAAGCTCGAGGTTGAGGAAAAAGTGATTCACGTCGTGCCGCGACGTTAAATCAAGCGCTTGTTGGGAGGCAACCCAGCTTTACTACTTTCTTTCTTTTTTTATTTTTTTTAATTGTATTATGTTTGTAGTGTCAATTTTTGATTTTCTAGGAGCATGGAACACAAAGCCATTGGAAGGATGCAACAGCAAACCAGATGGTTGGAACTACGTGTGAGGTACCCACACGAAGAACCAGGCCTGAGAGAAGTCTGAGTACCCCATGAGCAACTAGTGCTTCGGTCTTTGGTCTACTAGGGAGTTTCTTTTACCCTCTTGTATTTATGGGTGTGCATTGGGGACAATGCACAATTTTGAGTGTGGGGTGAAGGGATTGTTTAGGTGACTTTCCATGCTATTTTAGTTGTATTAGTTTAATTCTTTTTACAAAAAATAGAAAAGATTGGACTTTTCCCGTCGATGGATCTATTAGACAATTTTCTTGAGGGATTTAAGTCGAAAGGAAAAAGACAAAAAAAAAAATCGTTGGTTAGGTAGTGTAGCTATTGCCCCTTGGTTTTTCTTTTTGTCGTGGTTCTTTTCCAAAGGTTTTGTTTCAACCGGGTGTAGCTAGTTTTATTTTTTTAGGAATAGGAGCCATTGTTTTATGTTTTGAATTGAAGAAATATCTCTTGATTTTGTTATGCCTTGAGAATAGCGAGTACTTTGGTTGTGACAATTAGACTCAGTTTTTGACTTATGTATAAGTACCTCAAATTGTATAGGCTTAACTTTGCTTAACTGTTTTGACTAGAGTGTCTTGATGAAACCAATCCTGAGTGAGTTATGTGCCAAGTGTATGTGAGGTTTCTGTGTTATTCTGTGCATTGCATTTGGTGTTTAGAACTTGCCCTGTGTGTTTGCAAATCAAAATAGTTGCTTTGTTCAGTCTTGGAAGTGATATAGGTATTTCTTTGTTGAGTCATATATAAATTTTACCCGCCTAATTGTTATGTATCGTAGTTAACCCCTTTGAGCATGTAATCTTGTTTCTTTGACAACCACATTACAAGCCTTACCCATTTGTTTGAATTAACCATCTATTTGAACCGTCTAACCTCTCATGAGCACTTGAATTGTTATGAACTATGTAAAAGTTAAAGTGTGGGGTGGTTGGTTTGGCTTTTGAGTGGAACTAATAAAATAAGGAGAAAGGTGCACTGTTTTGAAAAAGAAAGAGCCACTTGAATTAAAAAAAAGGAAAGAAAAGGAATAAATAGTTGTATTGCTGTGAAAAATAATATTCCTTCATAAATGGTGACTCTTGATGTAATTGTGCTTAAAGAAGTATGGGGTAATATACATTGATGTGAAGGTGGAGTTTGGTTTGACATAAGTATGGGTTTGAATGTTAGAGTATATGTATTAAAGTGCTTAGGGAGGTGTAGTCACTCTTATATCTAAATGTATCCTACCCGTCCCGCAACCTACATTACAACCAAATAAAGTCCCACTTGATCCTAGACTGAATGAGCTCGATTAGTAGAGTAGTATACTATGGGAAAGCCTATGGTGCATCTTTTGTGGCATATGAATATTATTTATGAGAGTGAGTGAATTCTTTCTATCTTGAGTTCCTAAGTGTTCTTAAATTTTATTATGTGGAACTACTCTCTTTTGTTGTGTGAGGGCACTTGATTTATGAAGGAAAGGTAATGTTAGTGACCTCTATGTTAGAGTAAGTGGGTGAGTTGTGAATAATGCATGGTACTTGTATGTCAAATCCTTAGGTGAAGATGTTACGCTTTTGTGCTTAGTCTATTTTAAGTATTCTTGGTGTGATGAATTAGGAGAATTATTTTAAAAGGTCGTGTCTATATAAAGTATAGTTTGATTAATCGAGGAAGAGCAATGGTTTAAGTGTGAGGTGTTGATAATAGGCTATAATTACATATTTTAGTCGCTTAATACACTCAAATTTACTGTACTTTAATTGAGTTTGAGCTTTAATCGATAGTGTTTTGCACTAATTGTGTGTTTTATGCCTTGTACGAGTGATTCCGAGCTATATAGATGTTATGGAATGAATTCAAGTGATTTGGAGCTTTGAAGTCTGAGTAAAAGCCCAAGGAATTAAGCCGGGATCGTGTTCGGTGATCAACGGATGATAGGCAAGAACGAGCGAAGAATCGAGTAGGCATATTGCGCACTGTCTAGTAAACCACACATAACTTTTATCTCAGAACTCCATTTGAGCTACACAATATGTGGTTCGAAAGCTAATTCAAAGAGCTACAACTTTCATGCTTTACGGCTTTCTAAGTTCCAAACAGAACAGGGTGAAAAATGCGTGACAAATGTGCGGCCACGCACTGGCTGCAGATGTGAGGCAGAAACTGGCCAAAATCCGCGGTCAATCCGCGGTTTATCCGTGGCTGCGCACATTCTGTCCAGAAAAACTGTCATTTTTCGCGTAGGAGAAAGTATAATTGTTTGGGCCCGACCCTACTTGGTATATAAACATGGAATAACGGTATTTGGAGGACTTTTGACATAATTTAGACCTAAGGAGGCCAAGGAGACTGGGGATTCGACCTAAGGAAGCAAGAACACACTAGGAGCAAGACAGAGAATTCTTCTACAAGTTTCTCACTTCCTTCTTCCTATTTCCATTATTGGTTATGAATTCTAGTGTTGTAGTTATGCATACTATTATGAATAGCTAATTTGTTATCTAGTGTTTTGATGGAACCTTTTGGAGGATGAATTTGTGTTATGTTTTAATATAATTGAGCCGTTGGATTTCTTTACTTGTTCAACTATGTGTTTGTTGCTGTTGATTGAATGGCCATCAATTGATTGTGCCTATTTAGTGTGTACTGCTCCAGAGAGAGAATATATTTAGGTAGTTGTTGAACAACATCACTCCTAACGTATGTGAGAGATCAATACGGAGGGTTTAAAGGCAGGATTAGAGATAACGAAATCTTGGTGCGATCATAGTGAGCGGTGAAGTAAGTGCCAGCTAGTGTAGTTCGAGAGAATACATCTAGTAAATTACGGTAATTTCTCGAGAGAGAATTACAAAAACCAAAGTACTCACGATCGGTAGAGAATACTAAGGCGAAATTATAGAAGATACAACGGGAAGGATTCCGAGAATTAGGAAAATCATAACTCTAGACCTCTTTAGTCTTGTCTTCAATCCTTATCCTTGTTAATTGATAGTTGTACTGCTTTCTAGTATTTGTTAGTTAATTAGATAAAAACAAACATTATAATCTTTATAATTAGTAAATTGTTTGGACTTGTGTTTCTTAGCAATATTGAACAATTATAGCTAAGCCTTAGTTCTTTGTGGGATTCGACTCCGGAATCTTAGACCAGATTATATTTGCAGTGACCGCTTATCCTTTTTAGGACAAGAGTTGGGCGTCATCAAGAGAAAATATAACAAGTAAGAGGTAGAACAAGTAAGAGTAGATTAACACATGAGTAGACTAACAATGAAGGATGTAACATATTATGACAATTCAATTAAAGGCATAGAAAGAGTCTAAATAACCTAAATCGGTCAAATACCACATAAGCGTGTGTACACACTCGTCGCCTTGTGTACACGTCTTGCACATAACACAAATAGCACAATCAACCCAAGTCATATGGGGTAGGTTCCCCCACATAAAGTTAGGCAAGATACTTACCTCAAACAGACCAAATCAACCCTCGAATATAGCTTTTCTCCTAAAATTTACCTCTACACGGCTCAAATCTAACCAAAAATGACTTAATAACATCAAACAATGCAGGAGAAACCAATTACAATAGATAAAGCTATGATCTTTATATTTTTTGCAAAAAAGTCAACAAAAGTTAATGTCGGGCATGCCCGGTCAAAACCTAGGTCCAAGGGTATATTCCGACTACCCATAATCCCACGAGTCCATATATGTGTTTTGTTCTCAAATCCTAGTCCAAATCGACTCTCAAAACTCAATTCTTCATTTTTCAAAAACTTGACAAAATTTCCCTATTTTCTTCTTTGATTCTCATATATTTGATATTAATCTAAGATATAACTATGAAATATAGTTTAAAATTTATTAGAATCACTTATCCAATGTTTGTATACGAAAATCCCCTCTCCAAATCGCCTCCTACCGAGCCTAGGGTTCTAAAATATGAAAACGAGACTAAACTCTCGACTTTCTAACCTTTTGTTCAGGTGCAGGTGTCGCAATTGCGAAGAGTGCCTCGCAAATACGACGCTGACAACCTATGTGGGAAGTCGCAAATGCGGCATGGGATTCGCAATTGCTAAGCCTGCTTCCCTCGCAAAAGCAACAAAAATGTCGCAAATGCAAAACTACCCCAACCCAGATCAACTTCGCAATTACGACCAAGGCATCAAAATTGCGATACTTATGATCCCGTGCTAAGGTCACAATTGCAATGTTGGTGTTCGTAATTGCGACTCCAGAGACATCAACACACCAACAACTCAGATTCAGTCCAAAACCATTACGCGACACGACTGAAACTCAACTGAGCCCTCGGGGCTCCAAACCAAACATCAACACAAGTCTAAAAAAATCATACGAACTAGCTCACGCGAGCAAAACATAAAAATAACATTTAGAACTATAAATCAGAAATCAAAATGAATGAATTTTAAAGAAAAGTTCAAGAACTTCTAAAATTGCAACCAAGCGTCCGAATCCCGCCAAATCAACTCCAAACGACACCATATTTTGCACACAAGTTCTAAATATCATAACAGACCTATTTCAAGTCACAAGACCAAATTCCGAACCCGATAGCCAAAAGTCAGCCTAAGATCAAACTTCTAAACCTCAAATTGCCAATTTTCGGCAAAACAACACAAATCAACCTACAGACCTCCGAATTCGATTCCTCATCTATTGCCAAGACCAAAATCACGATACGAAGATATCTAAACCATCAAAACACCGTTCTACGGCCATTTCACAAAATTCAAAGTTTGGTTAACATTTCTACTTAGGCTTCTAAGCCAAGTACCAAAGGGTCCAAATCAACCTGAAATCTTTTCGGAATAGAACCAACCAACCCCGCAAGTCATAAAACCACAAATTCACAAGTGGGAAGCATCAAAATGGTAAACAAGGCGCAAATACACAAATTGACCGGTGGGGTCGTTACAGTTTGGGCTCGTGTATTTGGACCAAAACAGCTTAAATAAAGTTTAACACATGGCCACATTGAGTTTAATTGATTAATTGCAACTGTAGCCTTTTGACCTTTTAACCCCTTTTAAAAAGTAACTTAATTAGACTTAATTAATCATAGTTAAATGTAAGGAAATATAATCACAAATATATTATTAATTATCGTAATTAATTAGTTATTGGTTTAATATTTCATATGTTGAATTATGAAACTAATTTTGGTTAATTAAAGTAAATAAGGGAATATAAGTATAAATTAAAGACTAATTCATTAAATTAATTGTAAAATTTGTTTAATAAAATATAAAGGTTATTTTAAAAGTTCAAATTAGTAAGAGTAATATAATTTGTAAATATTTAATACTAAATTGCCACTACCTCAATAGTATTAACTATTATTACCTATTATATTTTAGAAAAATACGTATTATTGATTTAAAAATATTTTATCACATTTTCTTGCCAATTAATAACCATAAATAATTTATTTTTAAAAGGGAGGGTCAAAATTGGTCGTCAACATCGGTTACTACTGTCGTGCGCATTCTCACCATCTTTGAGAAAATAATAGAAAGATACTTAGCACAACATCAACTGCACTATAGGAGATGAAGAAAGATAAGTTTCCTAACACCTTAAAGCCTCTCGAGGATAATACAGACGTCTATGCACCGATCCACAAGACTCTACAAGGTATACTCATGGATCGTGAGACCTATGTGAACCTAGTGCTATGATACGAAGCTGTCACGACCCAATTTCCACCGTAGGCCGTGATGGCACCCAACATCCCCATTAGGCAAGCAAACAATGAACTATCAACTCGATTATTTATTTATTGCTTTTGAAATCATGGGTTTTATTAAGTATAGAAAATTAACCGTAAAAATCCATGGAGATATAAAGCATTAATAAAATATAAAAATAAAAAGGTGAAAATATTAGGCAAAAAGATAAACATCTACTAGAAATTCCCAAAACCCGGTGCACAAGTGCACGAGCAATCTTGTAGAATATACAAACCACTATAACTACTGTCTGAAATAAAATAGACAGAAATATTAAATACAACAAGAAGAAGTCTCAAGTGCTGCAGATTAGAGTATGGAGAACAACTCACCATGAAGTCTCGGATAGTGCGTATGCGCGCCCGTATGGCCACCAGATGTACCCGCCTCAGTACCTGCACAATTAGTGAAGAAGTATAGTATGAGTACGTAAATCAACACGTACCCAGTAAGTATCTAGTCTAACCTTGAAGATGTAGTGATGAGTGGTCGACATCGACACTTACTAGTGATCCAATAAAGTACTTGAATTATAAATAGGCATGAAGCGCCACAATAACAAAGAAATAAGAAAACTATAACTAACATGGTCTTCCAACATAATGACAGTATGAAATACTCAAATATCATGTACTTCAAATAGATAAGGATTATCAAGTAAATGTCAGGTCTCAAATCAAGAAGGGAAATCTCATGTATACTCTGACTCCTAGTGATATTACGCATAATTATGCCTAGGTCGTACGACACGATCTCTAAAAATAGTGTGCACTGCCGAGGTCGATCGGCAAACCATGGATGCATCTCAAATATACTGTTGAGGTTGTTCGGCCCGATCCATAATGCTATTTCACAGCACTACCGAGGCGTTCTGGCCGATCCACAAGAATATAGGAAACTCTCCGAATTACGGGTCACATAATTACAACACAAGGATAGGAACATATAGAAAACATGATTTTTACCAACAATCAAGTATCCCTCCAAACTCAAGGTGAAGAGGCTCAGTCTAACACAATCTCTATTTCAAATTTAAATAATAAATTTTAGTAATTAAACTAACAAGTTGAGTTCAAGTAATACAATTATTGCTTGAGAAAGTCCTAAGTCTACCTGGACATAAACATGATTTTAGCTACGTACGGACTCTCGTCACCTCATGCGTACGTAGCACCCATAACAAGTAGCACATAAAAATTAAATCACCCACGGGGATAATTTTCTATTATAAGATTAGGCAAGAGACTTACCTTGCTTCCAAGCCCTCTACTCGGCCCGCAAACCACACTAGGCGTCTCACAACAATGTCGAGCAACCCAAAACTAATCAAATGTCGCATAAATCAATCAATATATGATCAAAAGTTCATAATTTAATTATTAGAGTAATTTTCCAACCCAACTTGGAAAGTCCATAAAAGACAACCCCCGGGCCCGAATTCTAGAAATTTTCATAGATAATTGTTACTCATGACTTTACAAACTCAAATATATAAGTTATACCCAATTCTATAATTAATTTCGTGGTCAAATCTCATTTTTACTAAACCCTAGGTTTTTCAACATAATACCATAATTCTACTAATTTCTGTGTTAAAATCTACCCACAATCCATGTATTTAACTTACCTTAGATAGAAATCACTCACTTTATAGTGCTTGATAAAACTTCCCCTCCAAAAGGCTCCAAAATCAGCCAACACAAATGGGGAATGCGAAAAATGACCCTAAGTGCCGACTTTAAAATGTGTTCTGCCCAGTTGACCCTTCTTCGCGCTCCCGGAGTTCCCCTCGTGATCTCAAAGGCAAAAGTTGCCATCGCCTAGAAAATGTTCGCGAATGACAACACCAGCACCAGAAATTTGCCAACTTAAACTTCTCTCGGGGTGGTCCGAAACTCACCCGAGCCACCCGGGATCCCGTCCAATTATACCAACAAGTCCATAAATATAATCTGGACGTACTTGAAGTTTCGGGACACATAAAACAACATCAAAACCAAGAATTGCACCTCAAAACTAAATTAGTCAATATCTGAACCTCAAACATCTTCCATCTAGCTCCGAACGCGACGAATCATACTTAGACAACCCGGAATGATGCCAAATTTTACGCACAAGTGACAAATCACTAGACGAGCCTTTTCCAAGACTTAAAATCCCAAACTGACATCGATAACACACTTAAAATCCCAAACTGACATCGATAACACCAAATTTGACTTCAAATCAAACTTAGAAATCTCCTGGTCCACCCAAAACTCGATTCGAACATACGCCCAAGCACAAAATCATCATACGAACCTATTGGAACCTTCAAATCCTGGTCCTGGGGTCATTTACTCAAAGTGTTTACTCAAGTCAAACTTGGCTACCTTACGCTACTATTATGGAACTAAGTATTCCGAATTCAATCTGAACCCTTTTGAAACCAAACCAACCACCCACGCAAGAAATAAAATAGTAGAAGCACATATGAAAAGTCCTAAATCAGGGAACGAGGATCTAAAAAGCAAAATGACCGATCGGGTCATTACACCCGAGGGCCTCTAGTATGTTTCGAATTGATTTCGGATTATTTTTTATTGAGCTGGCACTACTGATGATTTGTTGAGTTCTGGTGTTTTTGCATCTATGGAATTTTGGTTGCAAATGCGAGCTTGACGTGGCAGAAGTGGAGCTGGGCTGGAGGAGCCAGGGACCGTAGATACGGAAGTTAGGGAACAGACGCTAACCCCAGATGCGAAGGAGGGGTCGCAGATGCGGGAGGTCGGGAGATTAAGTGGGACTCGTGGATTTGAGATTTTTTCCATAGTGCGGTAGTTTCTTCGCAAATGCGGAAATGCTAGACAGAATATTGTTTCGAAGGGTGTGGCCACTTGAGCGTTATTTGGATTTGGGGAGGTCGGCTAGGGGCGATTTTTGGAGGGTTTCTCTTCAATTGAAGGGGTAAGTTCATTTTACTTGATTTTGATGTTCGATATAGATTACCCATGGATTATTACACCAAGTTTATGCGAATTAAAGGTGCAATAAGGGTGGTTTTGGCTATGATTTTGGAGAGTAAAAATTGGTGATTTGGGGCTCAATTTTAGGTTAGATTCGGAAGAAACACATGTATTTGGACTTGTATTGAAATGGGTGTTCGGAATTTGTGTGTTTTATCGGGTTCAGTTGACTTTGTCTAATTGTACCAAGATTATAGCTTTATTGTTTGGGGTTATTTTCTAAGGCTTTTATTGATGATATTAAGTTATATTTGCTAGATTTGAGCCGTCCGGAGATTAATTCATGTGGAAAGGGATTCTTAGAGTATTTATTTGGCTTACTTGAGGTAATTATCTTGCCAAAATGGCCTCTGTGATTTGGTTATTACATTTATTCTCTACTTGCAATTTCCTTGGATATATACATGTTTTTTTGCATATCCTCTCTATATTCTAGATCAGGAATGTATACATGCCTTGTTGTGTATATCTTCTATATATGCTGGATTATTAACTGAACCAGAGCATGTTACGCTATCTTTGTGCACCGAGGAGACTTTATATGTGATTTATAAATTGATGGTGTTTGTGTTATGTACTTGTGAGATATATGAAATGTACAGGTGGTTAGCGAGTATCATTAATAATTATTGACTCTGTTACATCATCGAGGTTAGTTCTGATAGATGTTGAGTAAATAGGGTTGATTGTACTCGTACTACAGTCTGCACTTAATTGTGCAAATCTAGGTTTTGGACCAAGCGTGAGTAGCTGTGACTAGTTGTTGAGACTATCTTTGAAAGATGAGGTAGATGTGCATTTCGATCGTAGTCTTGGCTCTTTTTTATTTATGTACTATTGTTTTTCATTCAGATAGTATTTTACTTGTATTCAAGACTTGTACTTCCATTTTAGAGCTCATGACTCGGTATTTACTAGTTATGGGGGACTTTTTATGTATCGACACAGTTATTTTATGTTATTGGCTTTAGACTTGTATTATTCTTGTTATTTCTGCCATCTTGTTCCGCTTTTATTATGTTTGACTTGCCTAACAAGTAAATTGGGCACCATCACGACTGGTTGGTGGTTTTGAGTCGTGACAAGTTGGTATCAGAGCCCTTGGTTCATAGGTTATATGGGTCATCACCGAGTTTAGTAGAGTTTTGTGGATCGGTATGGAGACGTCTGTACTTATCTTTGAGAGGCTCTTAAATTTCTTGCATTCTTGTCATGGAGTTTTGTTATTTTTGAAGTTTGAACCTTTACTCTTCTATTCTCTCACAGATAGTGAGGACACATTCAGCCGCATTAGATGGACGGTCAATAGTGCCTCCAGGCAAGGCCACGAGAGGTCGAGGCAGAGGCCGAGGCGGGGCCCGCTATAGCTGGAGCAGCACCTGTGAAGCCACTAATTGCTCTAGTGGAGGAGTAGGTTCTAGATATTATTGAGCCGGTAGGACCATCTCAGACACCGGCGGTACCTATTGCTATGTCTGGTCTTTATGGGACCTTGGCTTAGATTTTGAGTGTGTCCACGAGCTTGGCTCAAGTGGGCATGATACCAGTTGCACTTGCAACCTCTCAGGTTGGGAGAGGAGCCCAGACTCCCGCCGCCCGTACATCAGAGTAGATAATCTAGGGTTATCTAGGGTTATCAGATACCATGGGATTTCCCAACTCATCCAATTTTTGCTGCTCATGCCGAGGATGGGCCATCCTTAGCTGATGAGGAGCAGAAGAGATTGGAGCGATTTTAGAGACTTTGTCCTTCTCAATTCATTGGAGGAGAATAAGAGGATGACTGGTGGCATACCTATGAGTCAGGAAGGCTAGTTGGCATAACACCAATCACATGGCATCAGTTCTCAGTTCTATTCTTAGAGAAGTTTATCCCATAGACTCGCATATAAGAGTTGCGTAGGGAGTTTGAGCATCTATGCCAGGAGGGCGTGACTGTGATTTAGAACGATATGAGATTCACAGACTTAGCACGGCTGTGGTATTTTTGGTCTTTATAGAGAGGGAGTGGACCTATAGGTTCATTGATGGCCTGAACTATGGTCATCGGTATGGTACGGCTCGAGAGTCTAAGACGGATGCTAGATTTAACCAGGTGGTTGAGATTGCAAGGCGCTTGGAGTATGTTCGCAGGCTTGAGAAGAAGGAGAGGGAGGCCATGAGGCCCCATGATTTTGGTGGTGCCTCGTCTGGAGGCCAGTCACATTACAGTAGAGATCGTCCATTTAGGCCACCTTAGGAAGTTAGTCAAACTCCTCATGGTTCATCAGTTAGCGATAACTCATACAACACTTGCCCAATTGAATCATCATTCAGTGCACTGTTGGCACAAAGTTCTTATTGTTCCTCATCTGTTCAATGTTCCTCAAGCAGTTATTCAGGTTATCAGGGTCAGTCGCAGGGTCAGCAATCTCGTCAGAGGAGGGGTTGTTTTAAGTGTGGAGACTTGAGCCATCTCAAGTGAGATTGCCCCCGAATTGTGATAAGTGCACCAGAGTAGAGCACACAGTCTATGGTCCCAGCACAAATATATACACCACCCGCACAACCAGCTAGGGTTGGGGCCTAGTCTATTAGATGTCGCTCTAGAGGGGGGAGGTCAGTCAGGAGGTGGACATGCCGGTTACTATGCATTTTCCGCCAGGCGAGAGGAAATTGCTATTGTCGCTATAATCACAGGTAATGTTTTAATGTGCCATAGGGATGCTTCAGTGTTATTTGACCCTGGTTCCACTTACTCTTATGTGTAATCCTATTTTGTTTGTTATTTGGATATACCTCGTGATTCTTTAGATATGGATGCTCATATATCTACACCAGGGGTGATTTTAATGTGGTGGATCGTGTATATCAGTCGTTTGTGGTTACTATTGGGGGTTATGAAACTAGAGTTGATCTTTTATTGCTCAGCATGGTTGATTTTGAGGTGATTATGGGAATAGGTTGGCTATCTCCGTACCATGCTATTCTTGACTGTCACGCTAAGACTATGATGTTGGTGATGCCAGGGTTTCCTAGGGTGGAGTGGAAAGGTTCTCTGTTACACCCTATGTTTTCATATGTGAGAGTACGTCGTAAGTTAATTTATATAAGCTCATAAATGAGATCATCTTTGAAAGTACATAAAGTAAGTTAATCATGTTACCATGCAGGTTACACATATTAAAAATCATGAATAACAAGTACCAAAAAGGGTTGGAAGGCTTAGAAGCTAAACGAATTGAAGAAAATAAGTTTCGTCGAAAGTCGACAAGTTGGGAATGTTATAACATGTACTTTTGGGGCGAGACTAGGGTGCTTAACATGATAAGTAGGTTATGTTATGAGTTATTTTATTTATATGATAGTCGTGTATTATGTTTTGAAGTCAAGCGAGTTGTGGAACAAAAGCTGGCAATGATCATCACAAGTTACATTCATAAATGTGCTGAAAATTAGGTCAAATGTAGCTGAGCTTTTATACCAATATGCTAGGAATTATGGGATGATCCACCTACAAAATTGAATGTCTACGAGTCTAGTTTCTAAATCATTAAACCGTTTTTCAATACGACATCTAAATACAGAGATATTCGCATTTTTGCGAGACTGTGTAGGCAGCCCCTATGGGATCCACTTAGGCGGCTGATGATTCTCCAACATTTAAAGATCGGGGCAAGGCTCATTTGGGTTCATTTCTCGACCCAAACATACCCTATTCTCTCCCAAAACACTCTCAAAGCAGTCTCCATGATTCTAGAGTGAAAATCAAAGATACAAACATGAATCCAATGCTAGAAAGCTCATGGTGCTTGCTAGATCATAGTTTTTCATCTTGTGGCTATTTGGGAGGATTCTTCAAAGTGAAGTAACCTCAGTTTTCATGTTGTTCTTATTGATTAAGGTAATAATCAGTCCCTCCTTCATATATATTGGAGTTTCAAGGCGAACTACAACTGTTTACACACCAACTTGAACACCAAAAGTTAATTCAAAAAGAGAATACAACACCTATAGTATTGTGGTATGATTGAGGATAGTTGTGGGCTGTGTTTGGCTGAAATTTCGTGTTGTTTCTACTGTTTAAGGTGACTATAATAGCCTACTACATGTTCTTGAAGTTCTTTGTATGTTGGTTGCATTATTTGAGCAAAATACCACAAGAGGAGACTTGAAATAGTTTGAGATGTTATTATTTTTAATGGACTATTTTGGAAAGGTTGTTTCCATGAACTTTAAATGATAGGAAACCTTGGAAAATAACTTTCTTATGGTGTTTTTATTATAAATATATTTTCTACATGTCAAACTTGTTTTGGTACTGTGAATATGAAGAGAAATGACAACATAAACAATGGAAAGTTGTAATTGCAGTTGTTGTTGGATTGTTAGGCTATTTGACGGTGAATTATGAGATGAATAGGAGGTTAGAAGTACTCCCATTGTATTTAATATCATGCTGGATATTTTTTTAAGTTAATGAATGAATGACTTTGGGGCTAAAGGATTCAAAAGGGATTAAATCTAAGCTTGTCGTTCATCTTGTTAAATAGTAGTTTCGTTGGTGATGTTTTATGTACTTGTTGTTGTGTAGCTTGATTTGTGTTGTGGTTCTGAAAGTATATAGGTGAAGGTTTTATGAATTCCTATTGGTTTATGGAGGTGGGAAAGCAAGCAAAATAGGGAGATACTGCCCGTTTTAATATAAAATAAGGTTGTCGTTTGTTGTACAATAGTTGCATCTTTCGTAGCTTAACGATAGAATTATTATCGTCACTGTAGATTGAAGTGTGACGAGATGAGTTCAATGTGGTTATTGTTTTAGAACCTAATTCTGTGCTTTGATGCCTTAAATACCTCATTTTATCCTTCATCGATTTGCGTGCACAGTTCGGAAATTTTTTCGAATAGCTTCTATGTTAAAAACTAAGAGAATATGAAATTTTTGCCTTAAAATCTATTTGAGTGGGTTTGGGTCAACATATTGAGCAAACGGGCCCAGATTGATGTTTTGACGGTCTCGGTGGGTCCGTATCGTGATTTGGGACTTGGGCGTATGCCCAGAGTTGAATTCAGAAGTCCTTAGCCCGAGTTATCAGACTTTGTTGAAATTTGAAAGTTTGAAAGCTTAATGACTTTGAAAGTTTGACCATTATTTGACTTTATTGATATCAGGTCCGTATTTTGGTTTCGGAACCCGCTATAGGTCCAATACTATATTAATGAGTTGTCTGTAAAATTTGGTGAGAAACAAAGTTGGTTTGACGTGATTCGAATGTCCGGTTGTGAAAATAGAAGTTCCAATGTTTTATGGAAAATTTCATTCGACTTGGTGTTCAATTCATAGTTCTAGGTGTTATTTTAGCGATTTAACCGCGCGAGCAAGTTAGTATGATATTTTTAGACCCGAGTGCACATTTAGTTTAGAGCCCCGAGGGCTCGGGTGTGTTTCGGATAAGCTACGAAGCGAAATTGGACTTAGAAACATTGCTGGTGTGTTTCAGTTCTTATGCAGGCCTGTGATCTCGCATTTGCGAGGTCAGGCTTTGCATTTGCGACCTCTGTCAGGTTCGTATTTGCGACCTCTATCAGGTTCGCATTTGCGACAAATCCTTCGCATTTGCGAAAAGGGGTGGAATAGTGGCCTCCTCGCAATTGCGGTTAAATGATCGCAAATGTGAACTCAGAGCTGCCGGGTCCGTTTGCTCAAAATATTGACCGAAATAAACTCAAATAAATTTTAAGGCACAAATTTTATATTCTCTCAGTTTTTAACATAAAAGATTTATGAAAAACTACCTGGACTGTGCACGCAAATCGAGAAAGGCTAAAATGAGTTATTTAAGACTTCAAAGTGAAGAATTAGGTTCTAAAACATAAGATGACCTATCGGGTCATCACATTTAGACCCTAATTCGCATCTTATGTTTAAGAACCTAATTCGGCACTTTAAAGCCTTAAATACCTCATTTTAGCCTACCTCAATTTGCGTGTGCAGTCCAGGTCCGGAAAACGTTTAGGTTAAAAACTGAGAGAATATGAAATGTTTGCCTTAAAATCTATTTGATTGGACTTGGGTCAACATTTTAAGCAAACAGACCCATATTTGTGTTTTGACGGTCCCGGTGGGTTCGTATCGTGATTTGGGACTTGGGCGTATGCCCGGAGTTGAATTCGGAAGTCCCTAGCCTGAATTATCGGACTTTGTTGAAATTTGATAGTTTGAAAGCTTAATGACTTTGAAAGTTTGACCATTATTTGACTTAATTGATATCGGGTCTGTATTTTAGTTCCGGAACCCGCTATAGGTCCAATACTATATTAATGAGTTGTCTGTCAAATTTGGTGAGAAACGGAGTTGGTTTGACGTGATTCAGATGTCCGGTTGTGAAAATAGAAGTTCCAAAGTTTTCTTGAAAACTTCATTCGATTTGGTGTTCAATTCATAGTTCTAGGTGTTATTTCTGCAATTTGATCGGGCGAGCAAGTTCGTATGATGTTTTTAGACCCGAGTGCATATTCTGTTTAGAGCCCCGAGGGCTCGGGTGAGTTTCGGATAAGCTACGGAGCGAAATTGGACTTAGAAACATTGCTGGTGTGTTTCAGTTCTAGTACAGGCCTCTGATCTCTCATTTGCGAGGTCAGGCTTCGCATTTGTGACCTCTGTCAGGTTAGCATTTGCGACGTCTGTCAGGTTCGCATTTGCGAAAAGGGGTGGAATAGTGGCCTTCTCGCAATTACGACCAAATGATCGCAAATGCGAACTCAGTGTTGCCGGGTCTGTTTGCTCAAAACGTTGACCGAAGTCAACTTAAATGAATTTTAAGGCAGAAATTTCATATTCTCTCAGCTTTTAACATAAAAGCTTTATGGAAAAACACCCGGACAGCGCAAGCAAATTGAGGAAGGCCAAAATAAGGTATTTAAGGCTTAAAAGTGCATTATTAGGTTCTAAAACATAAGATGACCTATCGGGTCATCACATTTAGAACCTAATTCTTATCTTATGTTTAAGAACCTAGTTCTGCACTTTGAAGCCTTAAATACCTTATTTTAGCCTTCTTCGATTTACGTGCACAATACATGTGTTTTTCCGGAAAGCTTTTAGGTTAAAAATGAGAGAATATGAAATGTTTGCCTTAAAATCTATTTGAGCTGACTTGGGTCAACATTTTGAGTAAACAGACCCGTATTTGTGTTTTGACGGTCCCGGTGGGACAGTATCGTGATTTCGGACTTGGGCATATGCCCGAAATCGAATTCGGGTGTTCCTAGCCCGAGTTATCGGACTTTGTGGAAATTTGAAAGTTTGAAAGGTTAATGACTTTGAATGTTTGACCAGTGTTTGACTTTATTGCTATTGGGGTCGTATTTTAGTTCTGAAACCCGGTATAGGTCCAATACTATATATATGACTTGTTTGTCAAATTTGGTGAGAAACGCAATTGGTTTGACGTGATTCAGACGTCCGATTGTGAAAATAGAAGTTTCAAAGTTTTCTTGAAAATTTCATTCGATTTGGTGTTCAATTCATAGTACTAGGTGTTATTTTGGTAAATTGATCGCCCGAGCAAGTTTGTGATGTTGCATTCATGGTCGGTGAGAGAGTGTTGCTCCAAGTATCACCCATGAAGGTTGTGATGAGGTTCGGAAAGAAGGGCAAGTTGAGCCTTAGGTATATCGGCCCTTTTGAAATTCTTGAGAGAGTGGGGGGGGGAGAGTGGGAGAGGTGGCTTACAGGCTTGCGTTGCCACCAGGTTTATCAGCAGTTGATCCTGTGTTCCATGTGTCTATGCTCCTGAAGTATCACAGTGATCCGCCCCACGTGTAAGATTTCAGCTCTGTCCAGTTGGACAAGGATTTGACTTACGAGGAGGAGTTAGTGGCTATTCTAGCCCGGCAAGTTCGTCAGTTAAGGTCGAAGAGTTATCATTCAGTCCGACTGCAGTGGAGAGTCAGCCCGTCGAGGCAGCTACTTGGGAGTCCGAGTTGGACATGCGGAGTAGATATCCCCACCTGTTCACCAGCCCAGGTACTTTTCTAAGTTCGTTTGAGGACGAACGATTATTTTAGAGGTGGAGAATGTGATGTCTCGATAGGTCATCTTATGTTTTAGAACCTAATTCTCCGCTTTGAAGCCTTAAATACCTCATTTTCCGAAAAGCTTTTATGTTAAAAAGTGAGAGAATATGAAATTTTTGCCTTAAAATCCATTTGAGTTGACTTCAGTCAACGTTTTGAGCAAACGGATCCGAATTCGTGTTTTGACGGTCCCGGTGGGTCCATATAGTGATTTGGGACTTTGGCGTATGCCCGGAATCGAATTCGGAAGTCCCTAGCCCGAGTTATCGGACTTTTTTGAAATTTAAAAGTTTGAAAGCTTAATGACTTTGAAAGTTTGACCAATGTCTGAATTTATTGATATCTGGTCCATATTTTTGTTTCAGAACCCGGTATAGGTCCAATACTATATTTATGACTTGTCTGTCAAATTTGGTGAGAAATGGAATTAGTTTGACGTGATTCGGACGTCCGGTTGTGAAAATAGAAGTTTTAAAGTTTTCTTGAAAATGTCATTCGATTTGGTGTTCAATTCATAGTTTTAATTTTTATTTTGGCGATTTGATCGTGCGAGCAAGTTCGTATGATGTTTTTAGACCCTAGTAGATATTTAGTTTAGATCCCCGAGGGCTCGGGGTGAGTTTCGGATAGGCTATGGAGCAAAATTCGACTTAGAAACATTATTGGTGTGTTTCAGTTCTGGTGCAGGCCTCTGATCTCGCATTTGCGAGGTCAGGCTTCGCATTTGCGACCTCTGTCAGGTTTTGCATTTGCAAAGAGGGGTGGATCAGCACTGAGTTCATATTTGCGATCATTTGGCCGTAATTGCGAGGAGGCCACTGTTCGCATTTGCTAACAAGTCATCGCAATTGTGATGATAGCAGGAATTGTGAGACTTCGCATTTGTGAAGAAAAACTCGCATTTGTGGGGTTCGCAATTGCGAACCCCCAGTCGCAATTGCGATACCTGCTACTGGTCTAATAGCTGAAAGACGGTTTTTCAAAGAACTCTTCTTCCCCAAATCATTGGTAAGTGATTCTCCTATTTTCTTTCAATGTTTCATTACATTTCCTAAGATTTCAACCTAAAATCTAGTGTTTTCATGGTGGAAATTGGGGGTTTTGGGTAGAATTACGGATTTTTGTAAAATGGGGATTTAGACCTCAAATTGAGGTCGGATTCCAAAATAAATTACATAACCATGCTCGTGACTGAATGGGTGTTCATATTTTGTGACTTCTACTCGATTCCGAGACGTGCGCCCGAGGAGGCTTTATGTTGCGATTTTCTAATTTCTTGCCTTAGCTTTGATTTCATTAATTAGATTAGTTTCTTTTAGTTATATTTATGGTATGTAATTTATTTGGCTAGACTTGGGCCACTCTGAGTCGGATATTCCTGGAAAAGGCATTGTTACCGATTGATTTAGCTTGGTTCGATGTAAGTGGCTTGCCTAACCTTGTGTAGGGGAAATCCCCTTAGGATTTGGTACTGTTGTGATATGTGAGCACCGTTTACGTGGGGTGACGAGTACGTACACGGGCTATTTGTTGTAAAACCCGATCTATTTTACTGAGTAGTAACCTGTTTTTCCCTTAATTTGAGTTATACTATTTAAATGAGTGTTAGTCTGTTTTCATTCTTAATGGAGCTATTCCAATATGTGTAGTTATCCTTTTTAGTCTAATATCGCATGTCTACGTGCTTTAACTGTTTATTTTAACAATCTGAAGCATGCCTAGTTGATTTCCTGCTTTTCCTTGTTCTTTATCAGTATAACTGTAGAAATCTTGTTGTTAACTGTCGTATTTATCAGTTTGAGTTGTGTGTTTTCTTTTGAGACTACGAGGCGGTACCTCGGGAGTTCTCCCTGTATATTTACTTTTGATACTACGAGGTGGTACCTTGGGAGTTCTCCCTGCACATTTACTTTTGAGACTACGAGGCGGTACCTAGGGAGATCTCTTTGCTTCTTTACTTCGGGACTACGAGATGGTATCTCGGGAGATCCCCTGTTGTTTACCCTTGTGTTATACTGCTATTTTTGCTGTGTTTTCCTTTAGTTAAATTCCAATCTCTTAATATACTGTTATATTCCCCTGCTTTATTTATTATATACCAGTGGGCCTGACCTAACCTCGTCACTACTCGACTGAGGTTAGGCTTGGCACTTACTGGGTACCGTTGTGGTGTACTCATGCTACTCTTCTGCACATGTTTTGTGTGCAGATCCAGGTGCTTCTCATCAGCCCCGCTATTAGCTGAGAGTGCTTGCTGTTGTACGGAGACTTCAAGGTACATCTGCCGCGTCCGTAGACCTCGGAGTCCCCCTCTATTCTCCCCTATGTCATTTACATTCCGTATTTCTTTTATTAGACTCTGGTGTATAGAGATTCTAGTTTCCTTCTGTGGCTTGTGACTTATGATGTTCCGGGTTTTGGGAATACTGTGTATTACTAGAGTGTTGGTTATTGTACATGCCAAACAACATTGTTACCAGTTATTTGGTTATCTGTTGTAGTTAGTTGTTAAGTTTTACTTCCATTTTGTTATTTCCGCATTTTGTTAGGCTTACCTACTCGTAGAGACTAGGTGCCATCACAACGTCTTACGGAGGGAGAATTGGGTCGTGACATGATTAAACCTAGTTAGGAGAATAAACGAAAGAGGTTTTCCTAAAGACCAATCCACTATGCATTCTTGCATATCTTCACGTGCTTAAATTGGTTCATCTTGTGAGGTTAAGACTTAATCGAGAAAGGAGTTTTACTGAACGTTTGAACTAATAATTGAGAGACTCACTTAAACATTAGAAGTGAATTACCTAGAGTTAGATCCAAAACAATTATCTTCCACCTATCCCGTCAAAACCCTATCTTCTCCCATTAAAAATGTAAATTAAAGCAATTAAACAAGCAAGAACAACTCAAATATTAAAATTAAAGCATGGCATGGTCTAGGTCTACCCGAACCTAATCAGGAATTCTAGCGTACGCACGGACACGCGTTACCTCATATGTGCGTAGCTCCCACAACATGTAGCATATAATAATTATAGAGCATACGGGGTAAATTCACCCTCACAAGGTTAGACATGAGACTTACCTTGCTTCGAATTCCAGTAACCAACTCTGATGCCTCTATAACTCCTCAAGCCAATACCAAACGATCTGAAACTAGTTAAACAACATGCAAAGCAATAAACATATACTCAAAATCTCGTAATTTAACAATTTATAACAATTCTCAACTCTACTCAAAAAGTCAACAACCACATACGTGCCCGGATTCCAAAAAGTTTGAAGATAAGCATTACCCATAGCACCACAAACTCAAATATATAATTTGTTCCCAATTCTATGTCCAATTTCGTGGTCCAGTTCTAGGTTTTCTTCAAAACTCCCACAATTTTTACAAAATTCCATGTTAAAATCCATAAATAATCTTTGTATTTAACATACAACAAGTGAGAAAACGTTACCACATGATAGATGATAAAAAAGGCTCCTCCAAATCGCCCAAACATTGCCCAAGCAAGAGAGAAAAGAGTTTAAATGAGAAAATATCTCAAGTTGCAACTTATATTCTGCCCAAACATTACCCTTCGCGAACGCGAAATCTTCCTCGTGTTCGTGAAGCACTACTCATCTACAACTCCAATTTACACTTCGCGAATGCGAGACAAGGCCCGTGAATAAGGCCCACAAACACGATGACTTACCAAGAAAGAGTTGCGCGAATGCGACCCGCTCTTCCGCGAACGCATAGGCCAACCTCCAGAACCAGCTTCTCCTATGTGAACGCGATGCACCTCTGCACCACACCTTTCCGAACGCGATGCCTCTATCATGAACGTGTAGAAAACACCTCCACCAGCAAAATCCTTCATCGCGAACACATGCTTCCCACCGCGTTCGTGAAGAACAACACTAGAAACCAGCACCAGCACGCACCAGCAAAACACCAAATCTTGGTCTTAAACCATACCAAAACACACCCGAGGCCCCCGGGACCCCGTCTAATCATTCAAGCCAGTCCCGATACCTTATCCAAACTTTTCAACAGGTTCAAAACGTCATGAATAATATCAAAACCATAAATCGACGATCAAAATACTTCTTTTAACTTGCAAACCTTCAAACTATGCTGAAAGTGTTCGAATCACACCTAGACATTCTGGATCACGACCAAACTTCACACACAAGTTCCAATAAATTAAATGAACCTATCCAAGGTCCTGAAACATCACCCGGAGTCCGAAACACCAAAGTACACTCTAAGTCAGACTTACCAAATTTCAAACCTTCAAAATGCAAACATCCGATAATAAGCGTCGAATCTCTCCCGGACCATCCGATACTCAACCCGAACGTACGCCTAAGTGCGAAATCACCTTATGAACCTATAGGAACCTTCAAATCCCGATTATGTGGTCGTTTACTCAAAAGTGAAACCTTGGTCAACTTTTACAACTTAAATCTTTTGAATTACGAATTATTCTTCCAAATCGACTCTGAACTTCTTGAAAAGCAAAACCAACCACACGTGCAAGTCATAATACACAAAGTGGAGCTACGCGAGGTCTCAAACCGCTGAACGACATGCTAGAGCTCAAAATGACCTGTTGGGTCATTATATAAGTTTGTTTAGCTGCATGTTGTCAATACACATCCTCAGAGAACCGTCCTTCTTCTTCACAAATAGAACTGGAGCACCCCAAGGAGAAACACTCGGCCTGATGAAACCCTTATCAAGCAACTCCTACGGTTATTCCTTTAATTCCTTCAACTCTATTGGTGCCATGCAATATGGTTGAATTTATATGGGCTGAGCGCCCGAAAGAAGCCAATACCAAAGTCAATATCCCTATCGGGTAGTATGCCCGGTAGGTCTACTGGAAACACATCTAGAAACTCACTCACTACCAGAACTAACTCAACGATAGGAGTATTAGCGCTAACATCCCTCACAAAGGCTAAGTATGCCAAGCACCCTTTCTCTACCATCTGTTGTGCTTTCAAAAAAGACACCACCTTACTAGGAACATGACCCAATGAACCTCCTCAATCCGACCTTGACAACCCCCGCATAGCCAACGTCACGGTCTTCGTATGAGAATAAAGAATAGTGTGATATGGTGATAACAAATCCATTCCCAAAATAATATCAAAGTTTACCATATTGAGTAACAATAGGACCATCCTAGTCTCATAGTCCTCAATAGTGACCAAACAAGAATGATAGACCCGGTCTACCACAATAGAATCCCTAACGGGCGTAGATACATAAACAGGAGTACCCAAAGAATCATGGAAAATATCCAATTATGAAGCAAAATAGGGTGACATATACGAATAAGTGGAAGCTGGATCAAATAAAATTGATGCATCTCTATGATAGACCGTAACAATACCTGTAATGATTGCATATGATGCAATTGCCTCAGTCCTACCAAGAAAGCATAACAACGTGTCTAGCTTCCCCCTCTAGAACGACCTCTACCCGCCTGTCCTCCACCCGTAGTTGGTTGTGTTGATAAAGTAGCAACTAGTGCACAAACAATAGCCTAAGTACCATGTAGAGATCCACCCCTGCGAAGTCTAGGACAATCTCTCACCATGTTCCTATTATCACAACACTCGAAAAACCCTTTCTGCAGGCATGGCTGTTGGTACTAAGTCTTCCCTGGACGGCTAGAATAACCGATGTAGGAACCCCGTGTAGAAGGTGCACTGGAAGATGGCTGTCCAAAATGAGCACTCTGAGATCCCTGAAGAGCTGGATCACTACGAGTAACCTGAAGCGCCGACTAAACTGGTCGACTGATATAACTTCTGCCATGACGAGCTTAGAATGTTGAGTGAGAATTACTAAATCCTTCAAAATCTCGAGGCCTCTTGGCCTCCCTATCTCTTATCTCCTTGTCGTGGATATGCTCCAACCTCCTAGCGATCTCCATAACCTGCTAGAATAGAGTATCAGTCTCCAACTCCTGTATTATCCCAAATCTGAGACCGTAACAGAGTCGCTCAATAAATCTGCGGACTCTCTCTCTAAGGGTGGAAACCAAAGCAGGTGCATGATGAGATAACTTAGTAAACCTCATAGCATACTCGAACACAATTATAGTCCCCTAGTGCAACTGATCGAACTCGGTGCACAACACATCCTTGAGTGTTTGTGAAACGAACTCCCTCAAAAAGATATCAGTGAACTAAGCCAAAGTATGTGGCACTATGTCATCTGGCCTACTCTCCTCATAAGTCTGCCACCATCTATATGCCGACCCGGTCAGCTAGAAAGTAGTAAGGTTGTGTGACCCCGCTCAACTCTACAATACCCATAGTATGTAGAATATGATGACACTGGTCTAGGAAACCTTGTGCATTCTCAGAAGTTGTGCCGCTGAAAGTAAGAGGATGATACTTATTAAACCTTTCTAACCTCTTCTGCTCCTCCTCTAACGTCACTGGCCTAGCCTCAGGCTGAATCGCAATCACGGGTTGCACCGGCATAACACCCGAGGAGTGATCGACATGAGCCCACTGCTCTGTAATATGGGGCGGAAAGAGTTTAAGCTCCTCCCCATCCTAAGAAGTAGTTGCTCCAAATGGGATCAACCCCGTCTGAGCCAGGGTACCAAACATGCTCAAAAAATTTGCCAAAGTCTCTTGAAGTCCAGGGGTAGCAACAGGCGCCTCAAGTGTCTGCCCCCTAACTGTCGCTATTGGTGGCTCCTCAATCGTGCCGCTAGCATGGCCCATCGCTCTAGCATGTGCTCTGCCTCTGCCTCATCCTCTACCCTGACCTCTACCAACACCGGCACCGGGCGTAGCATCATTAGTAAATGAAGCTTGCATCCTCATCATTTGTGAGAGAATAGAAAGACAAAGGCTCAAATTTCGAAATCAATAAATCTGCACTATAAAGGAATGAAAGAAGTGAAATTTCCTAATAATGACGTAGCCTCTCAAAGATAAGAACAGACGTCTCCATACCAATCCGTAAGATTCTACTAAACTTGCTAAAGACTCGTGGAACCTATGAACCTAGAGCTCTCATACTAACTTGTTACGACCCAAAAATCCCACCTTAAGGATCATGATGGCACCTAGTACCTAAGACTAGGTAAGACTATCATATGAAATATTGAACAGAGCATAACAACTTCAAAATGTAAATAAAAGTGGTGAAAGGCCATAATGTAGTCAATAAAGAAATACAGAAGTCGCAATCCTAGAATACAATAATACTAAGTCATGAGCTCTACAAGGAATACACAATAAGTCCTAATGTGTACATCATTGTCTGGAATACAAAATAGTAATAGCGCAACTAGAGAGGGTGACTCTGAGGCATGCGAGCGGGAAAGCAGGTATACCATGAAGTCTCTAGCAGCTCAGGATCAACTCACTAATGACTAACACGCTCTGAGGTACCTGGATCTGCGCTAAAATGTACAGAAGTGTAGTATGAGTACACCACAATCAGTACCTAGTAAGTATCAAGACTAACCTTGTGGATTAGTGACGAGGTTCAAGTAAGACACTCACTAGTCAAATAACTTGTGAATAATATCAATATAAATCTAATGACGAAAGCATAACAGGATAAATATCAACAAAGAATAAGGCATGTGGTAATAGGGCAATTTAACTTACAACTCATAAAACACAAAGTGAAATCATTTAAGGAAAACAAGGATATGTTCAAAACATCAACCCGTTCCAACACAAGGATAACATCAAGAATCACCCCGAAATACCACACAACATAATCAACAAGTCACCCTTATGACGCCGTGTGAGATTTACAATGCAATATTTTCCCTTATATAGCTACACGGGCATAAACCCCCTTATCCCGCCGTGTGTGCATCACAATGAAGTATTCCCCTTACATGCAAAACATGCATAACCCCTCTTATCTCGCTGCATACGCCTCAATAACACCACTCCTATGTCACAACATATGCATCTGGCCACCCTTATACTCCACAAAATAACAATCCACCCGCACAACACGTACACATGTGCCACAACATCACCACAACAACAATATAAAAATCACAAAAATATATAACCCATGGATCAACAACAATGCGTACAAGAATCATAATAAATAATATAAGGTGCAGGAGTAAACAATAATAAAACATGTTTCATATAACAAACAACCCCAATCCAAGGCATATTAATAGCCTAAGATCTAATCCGGTCAATTACCACACATATGCCCGTGTACACACTCGTCACCTTATATACACGTCATTCCACAGAGAACAAATAAGGAAAATTAGGCCAATACTAAGCGGGAATTCCACCACACAAAGTTAGGCAAGATACTTACCTCAAAAAGGCTAAGTCAATACTCTAAGAAGCCCTTCCCGAGTGAATAACCCTCCGGACGGCATGAATCTAGCTAAAAAACTTAATAGTATCAATATAAGCAATAGGAAACAAGTCCAAACGATAAAGCTACGATCTTGGTTCAATTATGCAAAGTCGACCAGAAAAGTCAACCCCAGGCTTGCACCCCGAAACATGACAAAACTCACAAATTCTGAACACCCATTCCAATACGAGTCCAAATATATTTAATTTATCCAAACCCGGCCTCAAATCGACCATCAAATCATCATTTTTTACTTTAGAAACTTTTTTACTAAAATCCTCAATTTCTTCAACTAGATTCATCAATTAATAGCTAAAATCAAGGTTATAATCATGAATAATAAACAAATCATATAAAAAATACTTAACCTAATACAAATCTTGAAACTTCCCTCCAAAATTGCCCAAATCCGAGATCTATAACTCAAAATATGCTAAAATAACCAAAACCCTCAAAATAGAGTACTTAAATGATCTGCCAGGCATACACATCGCGAACATGGCATGTGCCTCGCGTTCCTGAAGAACAAAATAATGACTGCCTCTGAAACCCCTGCGAATGCGATGACCTGTTTCCAAACGCGATGTATACCACAACAGAGACTACGCAAATTCGATCCCTCCCTCACGAACGCGAAGTCCAAAAGCCTGACGCCCAACCGACCTTCCCTTCTGTGTGAACGCGGCTCCCTGATCGAGATCGCGAAGACCACTTCCTTCCCAAGCTACGCAAACACGGTCATCCTTTTGTGAATGCGAAGAACAAATATGCCTTCCACCAAATGTTCTCTATGAACGCGACTTCTATTTTGTGATCGCGATGAAGAAAACCATACATCGGCCAACAGCAGTCCAAAACAAGAGGAAATGGCCTGAAACTAAGGTATGTTAAGGCTATCCCTTATTTCTTTTGGCATGTTAAGGCAAGCCAAAACAAGAGGCTTGTAGACATATGTCGTGTACATGAAAGATTGTACGGCCTTGTCGGCCTATGTTTTGAGTTTATAAATGATGATGTTGGCCTATTAGGAACGTATGCCACGTGTATATAATGATGTAATAATAAAGATATGTTACGTTGGTACTCGATTGAGTAAGGTACCGGGTGCTCGTCGCGGCCCATCGGCTTGGGTCGTAACACTTGAGGTATGTTAAGGCTATCCCTTATTTCTTTTGGCATGATCCATACGGCTCAAATGAAATGAGAAAATGCACAATTTCCATACATGACAATATTCATAGAAATATTAGAGATGCTTATGTTTTTGATTCCCCACGTGTCATATTATTACATCTTCTGTTCATGGGCCTGAGAAAAATACGTATTTGATAAAATTTATCTAACATGCATATTATTTTATGACATTCCAAGAAAATCTTATTAACGTATTTCTTATGCATTTCATGCATTTATACATGCACATTGATCCATGACCAGATTGAGTTATATACGCGTATATTATATGTATATGGGATATGGGAAAGGTTATGGCGTTATATACGCACCACCACCTGATCAGTCGGTATACATTGATGATTTGCCCACAGTGGCCGAAATGATATGATGGGATGCCCTCAGAGGCTTGATGATGTTATGAACGCATATACCAATGCATGGTATGACATTTATACGCATATGCATGACATTATAAAAATAAAATAATTCACAATGCTATGCTGACGTATCTGTACAGATGTCCCTTTTGCCTGGGGACGCTGCGTTTCATGCCCGCAGGTCTCGATAGACAGGTTGAAAGTTCTCCAAGTAGGCAATCAGCTTAGCGGAAGATATTGGTGCACCCCATTTGTTCCGGACTTGCTTATGTGGTCAGTATGATTAGGACATGTACTGATTAGTATGGTGGGGCCTTGTCTCGGCCTTTATGACAATTATGTACTCTTAGAGGCTTGTAGCCATATGTCGTGTACGTGCAAGATTGTACGGCCTTGTCGGCCTATGTTTTGAGTTTATAAATGATGATGTTGGCCTATTAGGAACGTATGTCACATGTATATAATGATGTAATAAGAAAGATACGCTAAGTTGGTACTCGGTTGAGTAAGGAACCAGGTGCCCGTCGCGGCCCATCGGCTTGGGTCGTGACATCAAGCCTAAGGAACTAATCCAAATTTCCAAATTCAAAACTTACGATGAACATGCCTAAACACCTCGGAATGACCTAAACTTTTGCATTCAAGTCCCAAATAATACAATGGACCTATTCCAACTTCCGGAACCATAATTCAAACTCGATATCATCAAAGTCAACTCTCGGTCAAACCTATCAACCTTCCAAACCGTCAACTTTCCAACTTTCGCTAAATAGAACCAATTCAACCTAGGGACCTCTAAATCCGGACATACGCCTAAGTTCAAAATAACCATACAAAGATATTGGAACCATCAACATACCATTCCATAGTCGTTTATACAAAAGTCAAACTCTGGTCAACTCTTACAACTTAAACCTCCAACCAAGGGACCAAGTTTCCCAAATCACTCCAAAACTCTCCTGAAACCAAACCAACCATCCCATCAAGTCACATAATCCCAAATACACATACAGGGAACATAAAAAGGGGAAACAAAACTAAAATACTCAAAAAGATCAATCGGGCCGTTACACAAGGCATGCCACCCGACAAGGATATTGATTTTGGTATTGATCTGGTGTCGGGCACTCAGCCCATCTCTATTCCACCATATCTCATGGCACCAGTGGAGTGAAGAAATTGAAGGAACAACTATAAGAGTTTCTTGATAAGTGTTTCATCAGACCTAGTGTGTCACCTTAGGATGCATCGGTTCTATTTGTGAAGAAGAAAGATAGTTCCATGAGGATGTGCATTGACTACATGCAGTTGAAGAAGATTACTATAAATAAGAAGTATCCAATACTGCATATTTATGATTTATTTGATCAACTTCAGGGTGCTAGGGTATTCTCGAAGATTGACTTGAGATTGGGGTACCATCAGTTGAAGATAAGGTTTCAAATATTCCAAAGACGGCTTTCAGGACCCGTTATGGGCACGTTAGTTCTTAGTGATGTCTTTTGGGCTGACCAATGTCCCAAAAACTTTCATGCACTTGATGAATAGTGTATTTCAGCCTTATATGAATATCTTCATCATAGTTTTTATTGATGATATATTGGTGTATTCTCATAGTCAGTAGGGGCATGAGAAGCACTTGAGGATCATGCTCTAGACTTGAGGGAGAAGAAGCTATATGCTAAATTCTCCAAGTGTGAGTTCTGGTTAGACTCGATGATATTTTTGGGTCACGTGGTATCTAGTGAGGGGATGAAAGTGGATCCGAAGAAGATTGAGGCGGTTTAGAATTGGACTAGACCGTTTACTGGTACAGGGATCCGGGAGTTTCCTTGGGTTGGTTGGGTATTATCGTCGTTTTGCCGAGTGGTTTATATCTATAGCAGCCCCATTGAATAGATTGGCGTAGAAGGGTGCCCCAATTAGGTAGTTTGATTTGTGTGAGGGGAGATTTCAGAAGCTCAATACTGCCTTGACTACAGCTCTAGTTCTGGTTTTGTCTTCAGGATCGGGTTTCTATACAGTCTATTATGATGCTTCATGGGTTAGCATTAGGTGTGTGTTGATACAGGATGGCAGGGTGGCTGCTTATGGTTCGCTTCAGTTGAAGCCCCATGAGAATAACTACACAGTACATGATTTGGAGTTAGCAGCCATTGTTCACGTGCTCAAGATTTGGAGGTGTTACCTTTTTGGTGTGTCTTGTGAGGTATTCACGGATCACAATAGTCTTCAGCATCTATTCAAGGAGAAGGATTTGAACTTGAGGCAACAGAAGTAGTTAGAGATATTGAAAGACTATTATATCACCATTTTTTATCATCCTTGAAAGGCCAATGTGGTGGTTGACGCTTTAAGTAGGAAGGCTGAGAGCATAGGTAGTCTTACTTTTATCCCAATTGGGGAGAGACCGTTAGCTTTGGATGTTCATGCTTTGGCCAACAGGTTCGTGGGGTTGGATATCTCGGAGCCTAGCAAGGTTCTTACTTGTGTTGTATCACAGCCATTCTTGTTTGAGCGCATCAAGGTGCATCAATATGATGATCCCTGCTTGCTTGTCCTAAGGGACATGGTGCATGACGGTTATGCTAAGGAGATTACAATTGGTGTGATGGGGTAGTGAGGCTTCAGGGTCGGATCTGTGTTCTGAATGTAGATGGATTATGAAAGTTGGTTCTTAAAGAGGCCCATAGTTTGTGATATTCCATTCATCCGGGTGCTACAAAGATGTATCATCATTTGAGGCAGCATTATTGGTGGTGGAGGATGTAGAAGAATATTGTTCATTATGTCGCTTGGTGTTTGAACTCTCAGCAGGTTAAGTACGAGTATCAGAGACTGGTTGTTTGCTTCAGAGTCTTGATATACCAGAGTGGAATTGGAAGCGTATTACTATGGATTTTGTAGTTGGCCTTCAACAGACCTTGAGGAGATTTGATGATGTGTGGGTCATTGTGGACAGACTGACCAAGTTTGCACACTTCATTCCAGTTATGACTAACTACTCTTTATAGTATCTGGCTCGGATTTATCTTCGAGAGATTGTTCGCCTTCATGGTCTATTATCTCGAATCGAAGCACTCAGTTCACATCTCATTTTTAGAGAAGGTAAAGTTAATTCAGGAATGTCTTCATGCAACACAGTCCAGGAAGAAGAGTTATGCTGACATGGAGGCTCGTGATGTGGCATATATGGTATATGAGAAGGTTCTACTTGGAATTTTGTACATGAAGGGTGTGATGAAGTTCGGGAATAAGGGCAAGTTGATCCCTCGGTATATTGGTCCTTTTGGTGTGCTAGAGAGAGTTGGAGAGGTGGCCTACAGGTTTACCTTGCCACCTAGTTTATCTAGAGTTCATCCAGTGTTTCATGTTTCCATGCCCTAGAAGTACTGTAGGGACCATCACATGTTTTGGACTTCAGCACGGTGCATTTAGACAAGGATCTGACTTATTACGTGAAGCCAATGGAAATTTTGGATCGGTAGGTTCAAAGGTTGAGTTATAAGCATATAGCATCGATGAAGGTTCATTGGAGAGGTTAGCCAGTTGAGGAGGCTACTTGGGAGACCGAGCATGATATGCGGAGCAAATATCCTCACCTTTTCGGCACTTCAGGTATGACTCAATATAACAACCCGACTGGTCATTTTGAGCTCTAGCATGTAGAATGGAGGTTTGAGGCCTTGAATATCTTCACTATATGTTTTATGACTTGCACGTGTAGTTGGTTTGGATTTTTGAGAAGTTGATAGTTGATTTGGAAGAATAATTCTCTATTCAGAAGCTTTGAGTTGGAGGAGTTGAACAAGGTTTTACTTTTGAGTAAATGATCTTGGAATTGGGATTTGATGGTTCCTCTAGGTTCGTAAGGTTATTTCGGACTTGGGCGTATATTTGGGTTGAGTATCGGATGGTCTGAAGTGATACGGCCCATATTATCGGAAGTTTGCATTTTGAAGGTTTTGATATTAGCTAAGGTTGACTTGGAGTGTGCTTTGGTGTTATCGGACTCCGAGCGGTTTTACTTGACATTGGGAAGGTTCATTTAGTTAATTGGAACTTGTGTGCGAAGTTCGGTTGTGATCCGAAATGTCTAAGTGTGATTCGGATGCGCTCGGAGAATTTGAAGGTTTGAAAGTTAAAAGAATGATTTTGATAGTCAATTTGTAGTTTTTATGTTATTTGTGGCATTTCAAGACTTTGAATAAGTTTGGATAAGGTATTGGGACTGGTTGGTGTGATTCGACGAGGTTCTGGGGGCCTCGGGTATGATTCGGGGTGGTTTCGGACCAATTCTCTTTGTTTGGCTGTTGTTGGTTTCAGGTGTCTGGCATGTGCTTCGTGATCGCATAGGAAGTATTGCGATCGCGAAGGGTTGTTGGAACTTGCCAAGACTTTTTTCTTCGTGATCGCAAAATGGGTGTCATGATCACGGTAGGTGGTCAGGTTGTTATAAGCGTTTGTGTGGGAGGAGTCGCAAACGTGATGTGTTAGTGGGGCTGGCTTGGTTTGGGAGAGTTGTTCTACGTGATCGCGTACGACTATCGTGATCACAGAGGAGGAAATTGCTGAGGCGGGAAGATTGGCCTTCGCGTTCGCGGAGCTGGGCTTGAGTTCACGTAGGCTTGGAAGGCTTTGCATCTTGACCGCGAGAGGACCTCGTGTACATAGAGAAGGAGTTCTGGGCAAGGCTGGGTTGGCCTTCGCGATCACGAGGGAACTTCCGCGATCGCGATGAAGGACAACTGGGCAGATTACATTTTTATTCCGGGACTTGGCTAATTTCTCACTTTTCACTTGGTTTGGGTGATTATTGGAGCTCTTTGAGGCGAGATTTTCATCATCTAATGCAAGGTAAGTGATTCCCACTTATTGTGAGTTAAATACATGGATTATATATGGATTTGAACATGAAAATTCGTAATATTGTGGGATTTTTGAAGAAAACCTAGAAATGGTATTTTTGGATTTGATCACGAAGTTGGATATAGAATTGGAATAAATTATATAATTGAGTGTGTTTTTCAGGGTAGTATTTATCTTCGGGAATTCGTGGAACCCAGGCACGTGGGTGTGGGATTGACTTTGTTGACTCTTCGTGTAGAGTTGGGAATTATTTCTAATTGATTAAATTATGCGTCTTTGAGTATATTTTGATTGGTTTGCACATTCGTTGGCTAGTTCGGATCATTTAGCATTGGTTTGAGGTGTTATAGAGGCGTTGGAGATGGTTGTCAGATTTTGGAGCGAGGTAAGTGACGAGCGCAAAACACAACATGAAATTGATACTCACTAATCAAAGATAATATAGTATAATATCATCTCCACAAGGATTGGATTTAAACAATGTTCGAAAAATTATTGGTTTAATTTCTATTCAGGATAATCAACACTTGAGTTATTATAAACTAAGTTAACTACTAAAATAACACAATTGACAACTGACAGCAAGGAATTAGAGAATCGCAAAGTTGGGTTCTTATCAATGTGAGGAATAAGGGGTTGACAGGATAGGTACAAGATAGCTATTTGGGATTTAACTCTAGTTTAATTCACACTAATGTTCTAATGATTCTCATGAATTCACTCGATGATTAGTTCAAACGTGTAGTCAAGACTCCTCTATTGATTAAATCTTAACTCTACGAGATGAACTAATATAAGCACTGTGAAGTATGCAAGCATGCGTTAATGGATTGGTCCTTAGGAAAACGTCTCTCAAATATTCTCTTAACTTGATTTAATCAACAATTCAACAAGCTCTTTCGATTACATAGGATAATCAATGAATTAAAACACAAAATAATGCAAAGTTAATCACCCAAATATTCATCTTCCGATTAAATAAACTGATGAATAAAGTTGCAACAATTCAAAACTCCATAAACAAATTCAACATGAACTAGAGTTACATCCACAAATATTTATCAAAATACCATATCCGTCAAACCCTAAGGGAAATTACTCCATAATCATGGAGGACGTCATCACAATTATAATTAAGGAATAAGAAAGCATCAATCTAACTTTACAATCCAAACTCTCGTATTGAATTAATGGAAAGATGATGAAATCCCGTGTCTTGTAGCCTCCAATGCTCTCTCAAAGATTCTAAGGTCAAAAGTCCCATAAAAAATGTCTTTTTGGTGTATTTATACCGTATAGGAGTGGACCCAGGCGAAATAACCTTTTCCAAGCCGAAACAAGACAAATACTCTGAGAGAACTACACACGCGCATCGCCCTATGCGCCGCCCCATGCGGGGAGCTAGTGGGGAAGTTCAGAGAGCTGAAATTTGTCAGAGTTGGTCCAATTGTACTGCCGCGCCACGCCGCGCCCATTGCGACGCGGCTGTGGTGTTTTTACAGAGTAACTTTTTTTCGTCGTGTTTTGATATCTAGACTTAGTCCTCGACCCCCGAACGTGATCCTTGCTTAATTTCTTGGGATTTTACTAAAACTTCAAAGCTCCAACTTGTTCAGTTTAGCTACCGAATATCTTTTTAACTCGAAATCACTTCCTGCATGGCATAAAACACATAATAAGTGCACTACACTAACATTTAAGCTCACACACAAGTACAATGTAGTAATTAGAGTGCAAACTATGATTAAAACACTTGAGTTTAGCCTACCATCAATACCCCACACTTAGACCACTACTCTTCCTCGAGCAATCAAACTGCACTTTACATTAGAGACGACCATTTTATCAAATAACTTCCCTAACGCATCATGCCAAGAATTTTTAAAATAGACTAAAGACCCTATCATAACATTCTAACCTCAAGACTCGACTCATGAGCACAACACATTTTTCATAGCATTCTCACCTACTCTAACACTGAGGTCAAAAAATTCACCTCACCTTCGCAAGTCATGTGCCCTCACACAAACAATAGAGAGTAGTTCCACACACGATAAATTTCAAAAATAATTAGGAACTCAAGATTAAAAGAATTAACTCACTCTCATAAATAGAATCCATGTTTCATAGAAGACGTACCGTAGGCTTGCCCGTAGTGTAGTACTCTACTAATTGAGCTCGGTCAATTAAAGATCAAGTAGGACTTAATTTGGTTGTAATGTAGGCTGCGTGACGGGTAGGATACATTTGTATATAATGACTATACCTCCCTAAGAACTTCAATTCATATCCATTAACAATTCAAACCCCACACTTATGTTGAACCAAACCCCAACCTTCATTCATAATAGCATCAAGCTCCCAATATTATTAAGCACAAACAAGATGAGAACTACCACTATCATGGAATCCGTTTTTTCTTTCTATGCTCTGATTCTTTTTCTCTTTTTTTTTCTTCAATCAAACACTTTTTTTCCAATTCTCTACAAGTGGCTCTAACCATTTTACAAATAGTGCCCTTTTATCCTTTTTTTCTATAGTTCCACTCAAAACCCGACCATACCTCCACTCATCTTTTATCAAGCTAATAAATATTTTAAGTGCTCATGAGAGGTAAAAGGTTCAAATAGATAGACAATTCAAATAAAGGGGTCAAGCTCGTAGTGTGGTTGCTAAAGAAATAGGATTATAGTCTCAAAAGGGCTAACTAGGATACACAACAATTAGGTAGGTTACATACATATAATTGGCTCAACAAAGAAATGCCTATATCACTTTCTAGACTAAACAAGACTACTATTTTTCTTTGCAAAGACACATGGCAAGTTCTAGACATCAACTGACATGCACAGAATATCACAAAACCACACACACATTGGCACATAACTCACTTAGGATCGGATCTATCCCGACTCTCTAGTCAAAGCAGTTAAACAACGTTACATTCACACAAATTAAGGTACTTATTTAAGAGTCAAGAACTGAGCCTAGACATCACAAATAAGGCACTCACTGCTCTCAAGGCACCACAAAGTCATAGAAAGTCATCTCCATTTAATACATAGCACAAGACTTCACTACTCCTACTAAAAGAAAAACTAACTATACATGGTTCAAGAAAAATCCTTGGAAAAGAACTGCGACACAAAGAAAAACCAAGGGAAAATTGTTACACTACCTAAGAAAACGAAAAACAATTTCTTCGACTTTGATCCCTCAAGAAGACAGTCGAGGAAATCTATTGTCAGGAAAAGTCAAAAAACAAATTCAATCAAAAGTAACGACTACAAACACATATATACGTATATACATTCCCCACCCCACACTTTAAATTATGGCATGTCCCCGTGACATACAAATAAAAAGCAAGAGGTAAAGGAAACTTCTGTGATTCATCTAGCCGGGGTCTGAATCGAAGTCGGGATCTCCTTTACATGCCTGACCCAGTGCACACATCCATGATGAGAGCTTATTTTCAACCTTCTTTGGTACACCCCACACTTGGCAGCTTCACTCTTTCTGGTTTGCTCTTTCAAGGCCCCCATTTCTCCTTTCATTTTGAAGATCAGCCTTTCATCCCCCACTTTGAGCATGAGCTGCCTTTCCTGAATATTCAAAATTGCTCAGCCGGTATCCAAGAAGGTTCTTCCTAAAATAAGCATCACCTCTCTATTCTCCTACATGTTCACCACAATGAAGTCCACCGGGAATACAAATTTGTCCAACCGAACTAGCACTTCCTCCTCTATTCCTTCCGGTATGATTGTGGTCTGATCCGCTAGCTGCAAGGACACAGGTATCGACCTGATCTCTCCAATCTCTCCCTCCAATTTCCTAAAAATGGACTAAGGCATAAGATTAATGGAAGCACCTGAATCACATAAAGATTTTTTAAATTTAGTACTTCCTAAAGAGCAAGGTATAGTATAACTCCCTGGATCTCCACATTTTTTAGGAAGCTTATTTTGCAAGATGATACTACAATGCTCTGTCAGCTTGACAACCAATGTCTCTTCCACTTTTCGCTTCTTGGACAATATCTCCTACATGAGTTTAGCATAAGTTGGCATCTGTGAAAGGTATATTCACATGCACCTGCTTGAACACTTCTAGAAAGCGCTAGAATTGTTTGTGCAACTTCTCTCTTCTTTGCTTCTGGGGGAAAGGTAGAGCGGGCATGTATTTGCTCTATTCAGTCTCATTATTTGTTGAATTATAATGTTTCTTCTTTTTCTGAGCTCTAATCATCCCTTTCTTCTTCAAATCCTCATCTACCATCACTTCACTTTCTTGAAAGTTGTCACTTTTCTGCTGGCCCATAATCTCCACCTGTTTTTCAATAAGCTCATACTTTTGCTTTGCTATGGGATCCTCCAACTTGTGCCCACTCCTTAAAGACACTGCATTTATTGTCTCTTTTGGATTTCTTTTAGTATCAGCAGGGATCATTCCTGGAACCCTCTCAGATAATTGAGTGGCTAGTTTCCCAATCTGTCTTTCCAGGTTTCGAAAAGTCGTGCCCAGTTCTTTGATAGCTGTACCATGTTCTCGTGTAGCTGAGCTATGGGTTTCAAGCCTCTCATATGTCATAATATTAAAGGCATTCATTAGATCTTCCATGCTAGATTAATTAGACTGTGGAGACTAATATGGCTGCCTCTGTTGATTTTGAAAGCCTGGAGCTCCTTATCCTTAGGGTCTAGAGTTAGTTTGCTACCATGAGTTCAGGCTACCACTTGGTGAATTCCAAGAAAAGCCTGGGTGCCTCTGTCCCATGGGATTGAAATTATTACCACTCTGGTAGTTGCCTCTATCAAAGCTTTCCACAGCATTTACCACTTCATCTACAACTGTGGCCTGACACTCATGCGTTGGATAACCCATTCCACAGAAATCACACACAAATGATGGTTGGCTCTAGACCTTCGCTAAGGTTAACTTTCTTATCTCTTTGGCCATGACGTCTAGTTGGGCTTGCACTGCTTTATTAGAATATACTTGATGAACCCCAACTGATTGTCTTCTATCATTACTCTCAGCAGGCCACCAGTTAGTATCTTCAGAGAGCTCATCAAGAATTGCCACAATCTCTTCAGGAGTCTTCTTCATTAAAGGACCTCCGACTGCAGTGTTCAGAGTTCATCGTGATGGAGGTGTTAGTCCATCCCAAAAGTCTTCGAGTTTTATCCACAATTCAATCCCATTATGCTGACACTTCCTCACTATCTCCTTGAATCTTTCCCAAGCCTTGAAAACTATTTCAGTGTCTGTCTGGCAGAAGTTGTGAATTTCCCTTCTGAACTTTACTGTTTTTGTAGCTGAGAAGTATTTGTCAAGAACCTTTCTAGTCATATCTTCCCATGTCCTGATCGACCCCGTTGGTAAGATATGAAGCCAGTGCTTCACATCATCCTTCAGTGAAAAGGGGAAGGCCCTTAAGTAGATTGCATCTTTTGACACTCCATTGTAGTGGAAGTTGTTCATGATTCCCTCAAAATCCATCAGATGAGTGTTAGGATCTTCATTCACCTTCCCTCTGAAGACACAGTTGTTCCGGATAGTTTGAAGTAGGCCTTTCTTAAGCTCAAAAGTATTTGCTGCTACCGGTGGAGGTCTGACACTGGATAATCCTGGATTGTAGACTGGTCTGGCATAATAACCCAATGCTCTACCAGGCCTGGGCACCGTATTCTCGAACTGGTCTTAAATCAAGGGTCGATTTAGAATGAATCTTCGACCCCCATCATCGTTGACGGTCTCATCAGCAGCTCTACGGGCTACCTCAACTGCTATCCTTACAGCTTCTTATTGTGTTTCTTCTCTTGCAGCTAAATCTACTTCTTCCTCACCCTTTTTAGCCACGTGTTCTGGTATTGAAGGTTGCCCCAAAGATTTTCTGGTGAGTTCTTTCTCTTTCCTCAACTATCGCATACTTTTTTCCACCTCTGGATTGTATGGAATCAATTCCATTGAAGAAGATCGATTCATACACCAGAGACGTCAATCTGTTGCCTGAAAACAGGAGAGGAAACCCGTGAAGAATAAAAAAATAAATAAAATAAAATAAATTCCTGAATTAGCACCAAAAACTATTTTGAACACTATTGATTGCCAATCCCCGAAAACGGTGCCAAAATTTGACAAGCGCAAAACACAACACGAAATTGATGCTCGCTAATCAAAGATAGTATAGTATAATATCATCTCCATAGTTATTGGATTTAAACAACGTTCGAGAAAATTTTGGTTTAATTGCTATTCAGGAGAATCAACACTTGAGTTATATGATAATAAACTAAGTTAACTATTAAAATAACGCAATAGACAACTAACAGTAAGGAATTAGAGAATCGCAAAGTTGGGTTCTTATCAATGTGTGGAATAAGGGGTTCACAGGATAGGTGCATGATACCTATTTGAGATTTAACTCTAATTTAATTCACTCTAATGTTCTAATAATTCTCACAAATTCATTTGATGATTAGTTCAAACGTGTAGTCAAGACCCCTCTCTCGATTAAATCTTAACTCTACGAGACGAACTAATATAAGCACTGTGAAGTATGCAAGCATGCATTAATGGATTGGTCCTTAGGAAAACGTCTCTCGAATATTCTTTTAACTTGATTAGTCAACAATTCAACAAGCTTTTTCAATTACTTAAGAGAATCAATAAATTAAATAAAATAAAATAATACAAAGATAATCACCAAAATACTCCTCTTTCGATTAAATAAACTGATGAATAGTGTTGCAACAATTCAAAACTCCATAAATGAATTCAGGCATGAACTAGAGTTAAAATTCACAAATATTTATCAAAATACCATATCCGTCAAACCCTTAGGGAAATTATTCCATAATCATGGAGGAAGTCATCAAAATTATAATTAAGGAATAATAAAGCATCAATCTAACTTTACCATCCAAACTCTTGTATTGAATTGATGGAAAGATGATGAAATCCCATTTCTTGTAGCCTCCAATGCTCTCCCTCCGAGGTCAAAAGTCCCTTAAAAATATCTTTTTGGTGTATTTATACCCTGTAGGAGTGGGCCCAGGCGAAATAACCTTTTCCAAGCCGAAACAGAACAAACACCATGAGAAAATTACACACGCGCGTTGCCCCATGTTCCGCCCTATGCAGGGCGCTAGTGGGAAAGTTCAGAGAGCTAAAATTTGTCAGAGTTGGTCCAGATGTACTGCCGCGCCGCGCCCAACATCGTCCCATATGGCGCGGCTGTGGTGTTTTTAAATAGTAACTTTGTTTTGTCGTGTTTTGATATCCAGACTTTGTCCTCGACCCTCAAATTTGATCCCAACTTAATTTCTTGGGCTTTTACTCAGACTTCAAAGCTTCAACTTATTTAATTTAGCTCCAGAATATTATTTTACTCGAAATCACTTCCTACACGGCATAAAACACATAATAAGTGTACTACACTAAAATTTAAGCTCACACACAAGTAAAATGCAATAATTGGAGGGCAAACTACGACTAAAACATGTGATTCTAACCTACCATTAGTAAGTCTCCTATCTAAACTTGTGAGGGGGAATTTACCTCATAGGTCCTATGTTTGCTACGTGCTATGTGTTATGGGAGCCACGCACGTATAGGGTGATGAGTGTCCATGCTTATGCTAGATTCTTGATTATGCCCGGGTACACGTTGACTCACAACCTACTTTATTTGTACTACTTGAGTTATCCTTGCATGTTTAAATGCCTTACTTACTATTTTAGTTTGAGACTAGGCTTGAATAAAGTGTTGGACTTGCCATTTTAGATACTTGACAAGCTACTTGATTAGTCGTGGAAAGCATACTTCCTTTTCGAATTTCTCCCACCTTGTGCGTATTCATCAGAAAGTTTTCTTGAATGTCATAACTCACACGTATATTCATGACTGGGGTTAGTGACTCGCTGAAGTTTCATATTATAATGGGATCGGGCTGAACGCCTCAGCAGTATTCTTATCGAATCGCGTCATTATCCTCGGTAGTATCATATACCTCACTCTTATGGGATCGGTATATTCTCCTCGGCAGCACTATGTAATACACTCTTATGGGAACGGGTGTTTCACCTCGGCAACACTTTGTAATACACTCTTTTGAGATCGGGCTGTTCGCCTCGAAGGTATCAGTGTACACTATTCTTATGGGATCGGGCCGCGCGCTATGGTAGGGTATTATACATTTGCTCTTATGAGATCAAGTCGTTCACCTCAGTAGGATGTTATAACACACTCTTTTGGGATCGGGTCGTTCGCCTCGGCAGTTCTATGAAACACTCTAATGGGATCGGGTCGTTCGCCTCAGCATAATCGTGCTTCATACTCGATAAGGATTTAACATATCTGTGAATCTACCTGACTTGAGATGTGATATTTTAGTGATTATTGACTTGACATATAGTCCATTCGAGGATGTAGTGTTTACTCTTCTGTTGAGGATCGTATTTTGTTCATACATCTGTTTCCACTATTTTTCTTGGCATGCTTCGTACATGTTTACTTTTATTATGCTTGATTTATTGGACCACTAGTAAGTGTTGATGTCGACCCCTCGTCACTAATTCTTCGGGGTTAAGTTAGATACTTACTAAGTACGCGTTGATTTACGTACTCATACTATACTTATACACTGATTGTGTAGGTACTGAGACAGGTACAATTGGTGGTCACACAGGTGCGTGGGCGCGGTTGTTGAGGAGACTTTGTGGTATGCTTCTCCCTATGTTACGATCTACAGTACACGGAGTCCCCGTCCTATTCAATTACATTCTGTCTATTTCTATTCTAGACAGTGGTTGTAGTGGTATTGTATATTCTGGTAGATGCTCATGCACTTGTTACACCAGGTTTTGGGTGTTTATATTTTGCTCTTGGTTGTATTCCTCTATGATTTCCTAGTTTATATTTTGGCCTCATATGAACATTTATAATAATAACATCTATCTTTCCGACAAAATAAATGATTTCCACTCTTTATTTCTTTAATTGGTTGAAATGCATCTTGGATTAATTATTGATGTGTTAACTTAAATTGTTGGCTTGCCTAACGGAGTGTCGCCATCACTGCCTACGATGGGTTTTGGGTTGTGATAGTTTGGTATCAGAGCACTAGGTTCACTTGGTCTCATGAGTCATAAGCATGTCTAGTAGAGTCTTGCGGATCGGTACAGAGACGTCTTTACTTATCTTTGATAGGCTACAGGGCCGTTAAGAGAACTTCCCTTTCTTGATTCTTCATCGTATGGTTTGATTTTATTGAACATTATGTCTTCAGTTCCTTACTAATCATTCATACGCGATGTCGATCATTTGACATCAATTGGACATCAATAAGTTGTGGAGATGCTACAGATGTGGTGCAGGATGTTTTCCCTGCGTATGCAGGCAGAATATTATCATCACCTTGTGGAGCGGTGTTCTTTCATTTTATCCCAGTGTTTGTGTTTCCCATGGTTTCGAGGCTATGCACGGTGTATTATGATGTTCATGCACTGTTATCACACAGTATTGGTATGAACGGTAGGGTGTTTACTTATATGTTATGGTAGTGAGTGCCTCGGGAAAAAGGATTATTCGATTCATGACTGGGAGATTTAGCATTTAGTTCTCGTACAGGGAAGGCAATTGGGATACGAATGTTTAGGTATTGACCGACGGAGTAACGAGATTTGATATCATCGGATAATTTGTGTTGTGATGTCGTCGCCCTCGTTTGAATGCTTTGAGGCTCGTCAGTATTATGGTCTCCATTATTTTACCTTTGGGGGATGGTGTTGCAAATTGGTACATAAGAAGCGGTTATCAGAGATGACGGTGTGTTGCGACTTTAGAGTCAAATCGGTATTTTCAGTATTGATGGTTCAAGGAAGAGGACCCATCAGGTTGCTTCCACACTTAGGAAGTTCAAAAGTAACGGGAGAAGTTGCTTGGAATGTAGAGAAACGTGAATGCTTGATTATCATTTGGGATTTAACTATGGCAACATCGTTGGAGGATGTAGATAGGAGGTTACATAGGTGGGCTATCTCCTGTGAGAAGGTTAAGGGTTTCATGATTTTGATGAAGTTCCTATAAAGAGTTCTGCCTTATATCCAATGGGATGCATTTACTATGATATGGGCGTGGATCGCTTAAAGAAGTTGGTGCGACTGTTAGGAGGTCGAGTGTGCATTTGTGGATGATAATTCGGGATGTGTTAAGGTTAGAGCAACAAGCTTGTGAGAAACTTAGATGAGTAAAAGTGTGAAATCATGGCAGTTAGGAGGAGATGTCATTGTGGGTCCTTAGATCTTGCGATTGGGGCTTAAGGCTAGGTGGGGCAGCCTACCGTTGATGATTGGGTTATGTGGTTATGTGTCTTTGTAGTTTCTGGTTTATGTTGGTGGATTAGTTATGACTAAGGGAAGAGAACGTCAGGCATAATTCGAACAAGGAATTTGATGGATGTGTGCGATATTTCACCTTATTGATGTGTGAAGGCTGTGGAATGACTCAGATTGGATATTTCTTTATTGATGTGATGTGCTAGGGAAAGGATTCCGTCGGTTGCTTCTTTTGCAGTGTTCATGTGCTAACAGAGCCCTAGTTGTTTGTTTGTATATTCATTACTAGCTTAGAGTGCGCGACTCTCAACAATGGTTCTAGTGAGTTCAAGAATTAAAGTGTGGTGCCTAAGGAATTTCGGCTTCGTCGTGTGGCTAAGGATTTAGCTTTACAACAGAGTGTGAAAGAGACTTGGAGTATTTCTATGAATATCACCGGGTGTGCGGTGCGGTGTTATAAAGATGGAAGAAATAGCTTCATATTCTTTAAATCTTTTCAGAATGGGTGTACGAATTGGAGATGCTATTGAGTGCATGAGAAGAGTATAAAATAGCTTATGGACATTAAGACGACGTGGTCTATTTATTTGGGGTCAGTCGAGATGAGTGTCGATTGAGGTCCATTGTGCACAGGAGAAGAGGGGCATTAATTCTGAAGGTAGGTCAAGAGAAAACCGAGGAGTTGTGTCAGTTAGTAGTGGTTTGGATCGGCATGGTAAATAGGATGATCGGTTCCTTCAGTACAATAAGGCTATACAGGTGTTTTGTGGCTATACTTGCAGGCATGCAAGTCTCCGTCATTTGGTTGATTTGGAGGGATTCAATTATGTTGGCTCGATTATTTGCAAACGGGTCCCGAAGAGTTATGACAGTTTTGGCTACGACTTGAGGTATGTGCCTTCTGCAGTTATGGGAAGTTGATTGCATGTGGTGATTTTTCTTTTGAAATAAGTTAATTGGAGTATTTCTAGCTGATTAAGTGTTTATTTTATGGGTGTTTTTGGAGTTATGATAAAATTCTTGTACTCTCGCGTAATAGCGTGATAGGTGCCGTAAGCATTGTGGAATGGGAATTTAAGGATTAAGGTTGCGGTGCAGATTTGGCAGTGATGTCACAAGCTCGAAGGAGCGGGAAATATTTCAGATGTTTAGAGTACCGGCACTACCTTAGTGTCACCTGAGGATAGTGTGTTTGGTGGAAGAGGCATTGTGTATTGATTACGGGTTCTTGATTGGCACTACAGAATAACATGGTTGGTAGCCGTGGATGTGCAAATTTTGCTACTCGGTGCGAAAGGTTGTGAGAGTATCTCCCATGGGATGATTGTATAGGTGTTACGTGTCAGTCATTTAAGTGATATGGATTGAGATCAGGTATGGAGATTCTGGTACTTTTGTAGATTAGAGAGTTTATGTCTAAGAGATGCACTTTTCCTATAGTTGCGGATTGTTGAAGTTTGTTACGAATTTGATGGTTGATCGTATGTGTCATGGATGTTGTTATTGTGGATCGTTGGAAGGATATTGACCTATTTTGAGTTGTTCGTAATCATTTTAGAGGTCCATTGGTAGGTTTAATATGAATGTATATTCTACACCATATCGGATATGTTTATTCAGCACAGCATCTATTGATGGACATTTTTTTGGGTATGGTGGATTCATGTCATCACCTTTCTCTTGTGTTACTTTCATGTTATGTGACTTATGAGGCAACTTGATTATTCACATGCTTGTTGTGGTCCAGTGTAAGTTGTAGTGTTATATGAGCGAGATGGCTCTCGAGATGCTAGTTTGATTATTGCACCTCAATTGCTCTTGGCCTCCTTATAGCGTAATCGCTATCCGTCTTCCTATGGGTATTCCCTTACTAATTATTATGTGTGGATCGGGTGGCATGCCACCACGGTATGATGTTTGGATTGGGTTGTGCGTCACAACAGTATCATGTGTGAATCAAGTTGCACGCCACAATGGTGAGATGTTGGGTTCTATCCCTTGTACTTATTTTGTGTGTTTTTCTTCTCATGTGTGGGATAGGTTCATAGTATTCGTTTGGTTGTTTTTCGTTACGCGGGATGGGTAGTTCTGTACTCGGGTTTGCTTTATTTATAGGCCATGTTCGAGTTATGTCTTGTTGGTGCATTGATGACTTTGTATGAGAAATTAGATGGTATTTGGTGTGGCGTGTCGATCGAACATCTTGTATTGGCTGAGATGAGGTTGTTGGGCCTGAAATCAGTATAATCGGATTGGTATGATGTATGTTTGGAGAAGGAATGTCACAAATCAGTTCAGGATGCGGCAATGGTTCTTTTCGAGTGGAGGAACTCCATGAAATATTGGTTTGATGGGTGGTTTTGAGTTTCTACACATCTCTTACATCGTTGTAGTATTGCAAGGGGTTTTATGTGTTCGGAGGTATGTTACTAGTACCGAATTCAGAAAAACTTGCAACTATTATGGTTGGATGATACTACTATGGGAATTTGACCGATGCGGTACATCGTGTGGTTACTGCTTAGGTGTAGATGTATGTTTTGGTACAACTTGTTGATATTGTTACGGTATATGTATGCAAAAACGGACCTTATAGGAAATTCTGGATGTTGGAATTTGGTTCTAAGTCTTGTGGCTTAAGGTAGCGGGAAGGATCTTCAGTCTGGGTTGAGCTAATGTGCTCATATGGATTTTGATGGCACGGGTAGGTGCACGGGGAGTTATACAGTGATTTTGGCAAATTTGGAACGGTTTTGGCACGTTCGAGGATGAACGTATGTTTAAGTGGGGGAGAATGTAATGACTCGACTAGTTGTTTTGAGCTCTAGCATGTTGAACGGCGCTTTGAGGCCTTGAGTAGCTTCACTATATGTATTATGACTTGCACGTGTAGTTGGTTTTGAATTTCGAGAAGTTCGGAGTCGATTTGGAAGAATAATTCTCTATTCGGAAGCTTTGAGTTGGAGGAGTTGACCAAGGTTTGACTTTTGAGTAAACAACTTCGGAATCGGGATTTAAAGGTTCCTATAGGTTCGTAAAGTGTGGTTTGGTATTATCAGAATCCGGCTGGCGTTCCGAGACCTTCGATAGGTTCATTTAGTTAATTGGAACTTATGTGCAAAGTTTGGTCGTGATCCAGAATGTCTAAGTGTGATTCGGACGCGCTTGGCGAAGTTAGAAGGGTTGAAAGTTAAAAGAAGGATTTTGATCATCAATTCATAGTTTTGATGTTATTCATGGCATTTCGAGCCTTTGGATAAGTTTGGATAAGGTATTGGTACTGGTTGGTATGATTGGATGGGGTCCCGAGGGCCTCGAGTGTTATTCAGGGTGGCTTCAGACCAACTCTCTTTGTTTGGTTGTTGCTGATTTCTGGTGTCAGCCGCATGCTTCGCGATCGCATAGGAGGTATCGTGATCGCGAAGTGTTGTAGGAGCTGGTGAACACTTTGCTCTTCACGATCGTGTAAGGGGTGTCGCGATCACAGTAGGTGGTCAGATTGTTGTACGCGTTCGTGTGAGAGGAGTTGCAAATGCAATGTATTAGTGTGGTTGGCCTAGTTTGGGTGAGTTTTTCTACGCGATTGTGTATAGGTTTCGCGATCACGGAAGAGGAAATTGTTGAGGCTGGAAGATTGGCCTTCACGTTTGCGGAGTTAGACTCGCGTTCGCGTAGGCTTGGCAGTCTTGGCATCGCGATCGCGAGAGGACCTCATGTTTTCGAAGGAGTTCTATGCAAGGCTGGGTTGGCCTTCGCGATCGCGAGGGAACTTCCCCGATCGCGAAGAAGGACGACTGGGCAGATTACATTTTTATTTCGGAACTTGGCTCATTTCTCTAAACTTTCACTTGGGTTGGGCGATTTTTGGAGTCTTTTGAGGGGAGACTTTCATCATCTAATGCAAGGTAAGTGATTCCCACTTATTGTGAGTTAAATACATGGATTATCTATGGATTTTAACATGAAAATTTGTAGAAATTGTGAAATCTTTGAAGAAAACCTAGAAATGGTGTTTTTTTATTTTGACCACGAAGTTGGACATAGAATTGGGAATAAATTATATATTTGAGTGTGGTGTTAAGGGTAGTAGTTATCTTCGGGAATTTTCGAAATTCAGGCGCGTGGGCCTGGGAGTTGACTTTGTTGACTTTTTCATGTAGAATTGCAAATTATTTCTAATTGATTAAATTACTAGTCTTTGAGTATATTTTTATTTTCTTGCACGTTCTTTGGCTAATTTCGGATCATTTGGCATAGGTTTGAGGTGTTAGAGAGGCGTTGGATGCGGTTGTCGGATTTCAGAGCAAGGTAAGTCTCCTGTCTAAATTTGTGAGGGGGAATTTACCCCATAGGTGCTATGTTTTATACATGCTCTGTGTTATGGGAGCGACGCACGTATGAGGTGACGAGTGTCTGTGCGTATGCTTGGTTCTTGATTATGCTCGGGTAGACGTAGACTCACACCATATTTTAATTGTACTACTTGACTTATTTTTGCCTGTTTAAATGTCTTAATTATTTTTTTAGATACTTGATTAGTCTTGGAAAGCATACTTCCTTTTCGGATCTCTCCCACGTCGTTCGTATTCATCAGAAAGTTTTCTTGAATTTCATAACTCGTACATATATTCGTGAGTGGTGTAAGTGACCCATTAAATTTTCATATTCTAATGGGATCGGGCTGAATTATTTAGCAGTATTCTTACGTGATCGGGTCGTTTGCCTCGTCAGTATCATATACCACAATCTTATGGGATAAGGTCGTACGCCTCTGTAGCACTATGTAATATACTCTTATGGGATCGAGTCGTTTGCCTCGGCAACACTATGTGATACACTCTTATGGGATCGAATTGTTCTCCTCGGCAATATGATGTAACATATTCTTATGGGATCGGGCCATTTCTCTCGGCAGCATCAGTGTACAATATTCTTATGGGATCGGGTCGTGTGCCGTGGTAGGGTATTATACCTTCACTCCTATGGGATCGGACTGTTCACCTCGGCATGATATTGTAATACACTCTTATGTTATTGAGCAGTTTGCCTCTGCAGTTCTATGAAACACTCTTATGGGATCGGGTCGTTCGCCTCAGCAGAATTGTGGTAATACTCGATAAGGAGTCAGTTTATCGGTGAATCTACCAGGCTTGAGACATGATATTTTAGTGATTATTAACCTGACATATATTCCATTCGAGGATGTCATGTTTACTCTTCTGTTGAAGATCGTGTTGTGTTCATTTATCTGCGTCCACTATTTTACTTGCCATTCTTCGTACCTGTCTACTTTTATTATGATTGATTGATTGGACCACTAGTAAGTGTCGATGTCGACCCTTCGTCACTACTTCTTCAAGGTTAGGCTAGATACTTACTAGTTACGCATTGATTTATGTACTCATACTACACTTCTGCACTGATTGTGCAAGTAATGAGACAGGTACTTTTGGTGGTCACACAAGCGCGTAGGCGCGGTTGCTGAGGAGACTTTGTGGTGTGCTTCTTCCTATGTTATGATATGCATCACACAGAGTCCCCGTCATATTCTTTTATTACATTCTATCTATTTCTATTCTAGACAGTGGTTGTAGTGGTATTGTATACCCTGGTAGATGTCCACGCACTTGTGACACCGGGTTTTGGGGATTTAGATTTTGCTCTTGGTTTTATTCCACTATTATTTCCTGGTTTATATTTTGGCCTCATTCAAACATTTAAAATAATAACATCTATCTTCCACTCTTTATTTCTTTAATTTAAATTGTTGTCTTGCCTAACAGAAGGTTAAGAGCCATCACGGCCTACGAAGGGTTTTGGTTCGTGACACTCTAGACTCGTTCAAGGATGAACGTTTGTTTAAGAGGAGGAGAATGTAACAACCAAGCGGATTGTTTTTAGTATATTAGCCCCATTTTACCCATTTGATGCTTTACATATGCATAATTATGATTGTGTGACTTTTGGAGGCGGTTGGTTTGGTTTTGGGAAAGTTTTGGATTGAATTGACACCCTTAGTCCCAAGGCTGGAAGCTTAAGTTGTGAAGGTTGACCAGAGTTTGACTTTTGTATATATAACCCTGAAATAGTATTTTGATGATTCCAATAGGTTCCTATGGTGATTTTGGACTTAGGCATATGTCCAGATTTGGATTTGAAGGTTCCTAGGTTTTGTTTTTTGCTCCTAGGTTGATTTAATCCTATTTGGCGAAAGTTGGAAAGTTGAAGGTTCGAAAGGTTCATAGGTTTGACCAGGAGTTGACTTTGATGATGTTGGGTTAGGATTGTGGTTTCGGGAGTTAGAATTGGTCCATTGTGTCATTTGGGGCTTCCATGCAAAATTCGAGGTCATTCTGAGTTATTTAGGCATGTTCGACGTAAGTTTTGAATTTTGAAATGATTAGTTCCTTAGGCTCAAATTGAGGTGCAGTTCGTGATTTTGATGTTTTGTGTGATTTGATGCCTCAAGAAGATCCGTGTTATATTTTGAGATTCGTTGGCGTGATTAGACGGGGTCCCGGGGGCCTCGGGTGTGTTTCAGATCATTTTGGATTGAGTTGGCATTGCTGAAGATTTGTTGAGTTTTGGTATTTTCGCATATGCGGAAATTTGTTCACAAATGTGAGTCCGCAGATACGGACTTGAGGCCGCAGACGAGGAGCTGGGCTAGAGGATCCAGGGACCGCAGATGCGGGAGTTGCGGGCGCAGATGTGAGCTCGCAGATGTGGAGGAGAGGCCTCAGATGCGGGAGGTCGGGAGATTAAGTGGGACTCGCATATGAGAGAATTTGTCCGCGGATGTGGTAGTGTTTCCGCAAATGCGGAAATGCTGGATAGATTATTATTTCGTAGGGTTTGGGCATTGTTTCGTTATTTGGAGTTGTTGAGCTCGGCTTAAGGCGATTTATGGAGGGTTTCTCACTTCAACTGAAGGGGTAAGTACATTGTACTTGATTTTGATGTTAGATATTGATTACCCATAGATTATTACACATATTTTATGTGAATTAAAGGTGAAATTTGGGGTTTTTTTTTACTTCGGTTTTGGAGAGTTAAAATTGGTGATTTGGGGGTTGATTTGCGGTTGGATTTGGATGAAACACATGTATTTAGACTCGTATTGGAATGAGTGTGCGGGATTTATGAGTTTTGACGGGTTTCAAGGTGCGGGCCTGGGGTTGACTTTGCCTTATTGTATCAAGATTATAGCTTTATTATTTGGGGTTATTTTCTATGGGTTTTATTGATGATATTAATATATTTTGGTTAGATTCGAGCCGTCTGGATATTTATTCACACGGGAAGGGATTCTTAGGGTATTGATTTGGTTTCTTGAGATAAGTATCTTACCTAAACTTGGTCGAGGAACTATTTGTCTGAGTTATTAGTGATAGCTATGTATAATGGGTGGCGCACATGTGAGGGGATTGGGCCTATGTGCGTACACCAGGGTATTATCCATTTTCGGGGTAGTGATTAGGCTACTATATGCTTTGAATTGATTGCTAAACTTCATGTTATCATACTTCTTATGTTGTACTCCCATTGTAAGCTAGTTGAATTATGTTAAAGATTATTTGTTGGTTGATCTCTTGTTCAAACATGTTACTAGTTGATATTCTTGTGGCGTAATCGCCTGACTACAACTATGGTAGCACACTTCACACATGCCTACACTTTAGCATGTCACTTATATCAGTCCATGAGAATATAAATTGATCTCCATTGTTTATGTATATGTATTCTTATATATGTTTTCTATCTAATTTGGATTGGGTTGATAGCACGTGAGTTGTCCGTATGGATCTGAGTTATGTTAGCACGTGAGTTGTCCGTGCAGTGGTCATATATTGCACGTGAATTGTTCGTACAGCGTGTGGACAAATATCTATCCCGTTAAGTTCATCCACTCATGTTTCCTTCTTGATGGTGTATACGCGGCATGAGAAAAATTTGCCAGTGTATGTTTTGGTTATTGCATTTTTTCTCTACTTGCAATTTCCTTGGATGTATACATGTTTTATTCGCATATCTTCTCTATATGCTAGATCTAGAAAATATATAGGCCTTGTTGTGCATATCTTCACTATATACTGAATTGTTAATTGAACCAGAGCATGTTACGCTATCTTTGTGCGTTGAGGAGACTTATCAGTGAATTATAACTTGATGTTGTTATTGATGTGCACTTGTGAGATATATGAACTGTAGAGGTGGTTAGCGAGTATCATTAATAATTCTTTCCTCTATTACCTCGCCGAGGTTAGTTATGATATTTGCTAAGTACATGGGGTTGATTGTACTCATACTACACTCTGCACTTAATTGTGTAGATTCAGGTTGGACCGAGCCGTGAGTAGCTGTGACTTGTTGCTGAGACTATCTTCGAGAGATGAGGTAAAGATGCATCTCGACCGCAGTCTTGGCGTCTCTTTTTATTTATGTACTATTATTTTTTTTTAGACAATATTTTACTTGTATTCCAGGCTTGTACTTCCGTTTTAGAGATTATGACTATGTATTTACCAGTTTTGGGGAACTTGTTACGTATCGATGTAGTTATTTTTTGTTATTGGCTTTAGATTTGTTTTATTCTTATTATTTATGCTATTTTGTTCCGCTCTTATTATGTTTGGCTTTTCTAGCAAGTGAACTAGCCGCCAACACGATTGGTTGGTGATTTTGGATTGTGACAAAATATTTTTCGTCCAATAAATGGTTTTAACACCATTATATTAATATTATTACAAATTACAAACAATAGAGGACTCTACAGTATTTTCAGAGAATAAATATATTTAAAACATTAAAAAAATAGTTCTATTAATGAAATAACGTGTACTTCACATAAAATGAGATTCTATGATAATTAAGTTTGTTAATTTATCGGAATTTCTCTAGAGACATACCATTAAGGGCATTGGTGCGCTTTAAGTTAACATAGGACAATCACCATTATTGGCTGCAAGATGCCTTCTTCATTTCCGCCATATCCTCAGATTCACATGAAAAACTAAGGACAACAATGTTGGACTCACAATTAATTATAGCACTCATGACTCCTACTTAAGTTTCTAGTGTTATTTACGTGGGTTACGAATGAAATAAAATAGCCAAATTATTCTGGCCAAGTAGCATTTTTTAGAAAGAAAGCTTGTGTTCACTTGTCGCTCCAGCAATGACTATTTTTTCAAACTCCTTGTCATCAATCTTATTCATGCGGTTATCTATAGCTTGAGTTATGAAAATTTTCATTTAGGACTATTTATTAATAAAATGAAGGAAATATAAGATTTTTAATTTATTTGAACCTTCAGAATTTTTAGATCTAGATGTCGACTTTGAGAGAGTGAACATTATTTTGTGGAATTGGATGCCTATGGTTTCTCAATTCAAGCTAATATTTTTCGATTATATATTATGGAACATTTGCCTACTGAAATATTTACTTCTATTACAAATCTGGTATTCGAAATGTATAATGATTGGATTTCGATGTGGATTCTCTCAAAATCGTCATATCAAGGAGTTACTCTGTAGGATAATCAAGTCATTTTGTTTAGCAGTATGGCATATACAAATTTCTACATCTTATTGTGTATTCCCTTGCTCCATGATTACGAGAAATTTAAGTAATTTACGCGATTAAATTTTATTTTATTATGGTTGTTTCCTAGTCTCTTGCTCCTATTAAGCTAAGCGTTAGTAGAAATGAGTATCAGCACTAAGTGAACTGGCGGGGAGCAGAAGAATGGAGAATTTTCGAATGCAGAAAAGGATCCAATGACTTACGAAAAAATTGAAATACACATGCTAAGACTAGGATGAATCATCTTAGTCCCACAAAAGGTCTAGTTCCTAAACCCCTAAACTAAATAGGACGCTTATCAAGTACAAAGGAAAGGGTCTTTGCCACTTGAGCTTTATGCGAGGGAACTTGCACCCAATGAGACAAAATCTTTGTGATGGAAAGAAGAGTAATGCGTATTACTTTTCCCAAATGAAAATATCATATAACATTTCGGACATCGGAGTGACACATTCCAATTTTGTATACCACCTTCTCAAATATTAAGGTTGGCTAATGCGCTTGCGAATAGATATTTTTCCTTGATATAACCATCTCTGGTACTATGTACACCATTGACCCGGCTAATCCGGACCTAATTTAATATCGAATATATTATTTTATTCACTTGAATTAGGTGTGCATGCATATCGCTTTGGTGTGTATATATAATACTAGTCGCATGCATATCACTTGAAGCTCAAATATTTAAACTCTCAGAGCTTGTTTGGAAGTATTTATATAATTGCATTTGAGTGTAGTTTAATGTAATTACATAATTTAACATATTTGTCTGTACATTTAATTACTTAGTCCACATAAAATTATGTATAATTAAAATGAGGTAACTACACTTTGCAATTATCAAAGGCGATAAAGAATTAATGGTAATAATATAGTATAATTACCATATGATATTTCAAAACTTATTTTTTTCTTTTTTAATAAAAGAATCACTGAAGGCACTGATCTAGAAGATGATGAAATAGCAATGATCACAAAGAACTTCAAGAAGTACCTAATGGGAGGAAAGGGTTCTTTAAGAAGTGGAGGCTACAACAAACCAAGGGTTCCTGAAAAACAAACCGATGAGAGCTGCTACAAGTGTGGAAAGACTGATCACCACATCAAAAATTACCCTCAATGGGAAATTGAATGTAAGAAGGAAAGATCTGAATGAAGGAATAGGAAGAAGGAACAGGTTCATCCCAAGAAGAACAAAGGATCAACAAAGGCTAAGGTTGCTGCTTGGGGAGAAAGTTCAGATGAGGAATCAGATGATGAAGATGGAGATGAACAAGCACTTATGGCAATTAGAGAACCAGATGAGGAATCTGAGGTTGGTATAATTCATCTCAAAGACAAGATTATGTTTTTGTCTAAAGAAAAACTCTCTGAATTATTACTAGATTTCATTGATGAATCTGAGGTAATAAACAATGAAAAGAAATAGTTGTCTAAGGATTGTGTAATTTTAAAAGCAAAGTGTAAGAACCTGGAACTTAGAGTTAGTGAGACCGTTAGTGAAAATATTGCACTAAAGAACAAAGTTCATGCATTTGAATCAAATATCCTAGAACTTAAATCTGAAAACCTAAAACTGAAATTAGGAGCCAGTAAGAAGACAACTGATTGCACACAAATCACTTTAGAAGAAAATATAGGAAAACTGAAAAATGAGTTGTATAGGAAGGATTAGCATGTAAGAGTGCTAAAGGAGGATCTATGCAAGGTCAAGCATGAACTAGAAAGAACTAGTAAATGGAACAGGTCCTCCGATGCTTTGTCATGGCTACAGGAACAACACAGTAGCAATAGAAGAGGACTTGGCTTTGGGAATCGACCACCTAAATGGGATCCCAAAAGCAAGTATCTCACACTTCTTGACAATCAAAATTTGCACACACTGTGGTAAGACTGGTCACTATAAAAGTGAATGCACTGCAAAAGAAAAGGCTAGTCAAAAGAATAAAAAGTTTGTTAAAGGGAAAAATAGGCTGCCAGGTTGGGCTAAAAAGAATTTGATTCATCCTTTTGCCTATAGAAAGGGGCCCAAACTAGTTTGGGTTCCTAAGATTAACCCCTGATTTCCTTTTGTAGGTCCAAGTGAAGGGGGAGCAGCCAAATATGGTACATGGATATTGGCTGCTCAAAGTATATGACAGGAAGCAAGGAACAGTTCCTTTCACTTGAAGACCTCAAAGGAGGTAATGTCTCCTTTGGAAATGAGAAGAAAGGTGAGATCATTGGGGTTGGTAAGGTAGGTAAGACTGACTCTCACTCGATTAAAAATGTTTATTTGATAGACGGCCTAAAATACAGTCTAATTAGTGTATCACAACTGTGTGATAAAGTTAACTTGGTAGCATTCACCTCTAATAAATGCTTTGTGATTAATATTATCACTGATAAGATTATTTTGCAGGGAAAAAGAGAACAATATATATTGTAGATCTATCCACACTGTCAGAAAATGAACTCACTTTCTTAAGTATGTTGGACAATGATCCCCTCCTTCAGCACAAGAGACTTGGACATGCAAGTCTGAGTCAACTCAACAAATTAGTCTCCAAGGACTTGGTGATAGGACTGCCTAACATCAAGTTCAAGGAAGACAAAGTTTGTGAGGCTTGTGCAAGGGGGAAGCAAGTAAGATCCTCTTTTAAATGCATGAAAGTGGTAAGTACCACCAGGACATGGTTCATATGGATCTCTGTGGTCCAATGAGAACATTAAGTAGAGGTGGTAAAAGATACGTGATGCTGCTTGTTGATGATTACTCCAGGTAATCAACTTGCATCAACTAGGTCTGATCATGGCACCGAATTTGAAAATGCTAAATTTGCTGAAATTTGTGATGAGCATGGCATAGATCATAATTTTTCCGCTCCTAGGACTCCACAGCAAAATGGAGTAGTTGAAAGAAAGAATAGGACACTTGAAGATATGGCTAGGACTATGCTTCTTTCTAGTAAACTGTCCCATAGCTTCTGGACAGAAGCTGTAAATACCGCATGCTACATCATAAATAGGTGCATGACTAGATCTCTTGTTGAGAAGACTCTTTATGAGTTACTTAAAGGGAGAAAACCAAATATATCCCATCTTAGGGCATTCGGATGCAAGTGCTTTGTGCACAACAATGGTAAAGACTCCCTAGGTAAGTTTGATCCCATAAGTGATGCGGGAGTATTCTTGGGATATTCTTCACATAGTAAATCTTATAAAGCCTATAACAAAAGAAATATGTGTGTTGAAAAAAGTGTTCATGTAGTTTTTGATGAAACTAACATTCTTTCTGAGGGACGGGAACATGATGCTGAAGCAATTGGGCTGGTAAGAAACTTAAATGAACCACAGCCCAGACTGTATCTGCACTGGAAGAAGGAACATGTGATGGAATAGGTCATTCTACCCAGGGCAACCTGACAGGGGGAATAGAACAAAGAGGAAATGATTCTCAAACCTCAAGGGAACCTGTCCATGAACCTGTTCCACAACAATAAAGCATTGAAGGAACATCAAGGGGAAACCAGTTGGTTGTGAAACCTTACAAGTATCAAAGTTTTCATCCCATTGAGAACATAATTACTGATCCAATCTCTGAAATCAAAACCAGATCTTCATTAAATAATCTGTGTACTTTTGATACTTTCTTATCTCTTATTGAACCTAAAAATGTTGCTGAGGCTTTGTAGGATGCAGACTGGGTAAATACAATGCAAGATGAACTCAACCAATTTGAAAGGAGTCAAGTTTGGCATCTGGTGGCATGACCTTTGGACAGATCAGTAATTGACACAAAATGGGTCTTCAGAAATAAACTTGATGAAGATGGAACTGTTACAAGGAACAAGGCAAGATTGGTGGTTCAAGGATATAGCCAAGAGGAGGGCATAGACTATGATGAAACCTTTGCTCCAGTTGCAAGGTTGGAAGCAATAAGACTCATCATAGCCTTTGCTTCTTATATGGAATTCACCCTCCACCAGATGGATTTCATGAGTGCCTTCCTCAATGGCTATCTTAAGGAAGAAGTGTTTGTCAAGCAACCTCCAGGGTTTGAAAGCAAGGAGAGTCTTGATCATGTGTACAAACTTGACAAAGCACTCTATGGGCTCAAGCAGGCGCCAAGAGCATAGTATGAAAGATTATTAAAGTTTTTGCTTGAGCATGACTACAAGAGAGGTAAAATTGACAATACTTTATTCTTGAAAGAAAAAGGTAAATATCTCTTGGTAGTTCAGATATATGTTGATAATATAATTTTTGGAGCAACTACTGATAAGTTAAGTAAAGAGTTTGCTAAACTAATGGGGAGTGAATTTTAAATGAGCATGATGGGTGATCTTAATTTCTTTTTTAGGCTTACAAATCAAATAAAATTCAAATGGAACTATGATTCATCAGCAGAAGTATGTAAAAGAGTTACTTAAAAGGTTTAAAATGGAAGATTCCAAAGAAATTGACACTCCTATTGCAAGAGCTACAAAGTTGGATATGGATGAACCTGGTTCATCTGTCGATCAGAAGTTGTATAGGGGAATGATTGGCTCATTGTTGTATCTCACTACTAGTAGACCTGACATTATTTTTAGTGTAGGCCCTTGTGCAAGATTTCAGGCAAATCCGAAGGAGTCTCACTTAACTGTTGTCAAAAGAATTTTGAGATATCTAAAAGGCACCACTGATCTTTGTCTATAGTATCCAAAAGGTAGTAATTTCTATCTTCTAGAATATGCTGATGCTGATTATGCAGGTTTTTTTGTGGATAGAAAGAGCACCTCAGGTATGGCACACTTTCTTGGCTCATGTCTTGTGTCTTGGGCCACCAAAAAGCAAAATTCAGTGGCCTTATCTACTGCTGAAGATGAGTATGTTGCTGCTACTTCATGTTGTGCTCAATTGTTGTGGATCAAACATCAATTAAAGGACTTTAGAATTGATGTTGGTTGTATTCCAATTTTTTTGTGATAACACTAGTGCAATTAGTATGACGAAGAACCTGGTTCATCACAAGAGAACTAAGCACATAGATGTTAGGCATCACTTTTTGAGAGATAACTATGAAAAGGGGTTGATCACTGTGGAATTTTGTGCTGCTGACAAGCAAATAGCTGACATCTTCACAAAAGACCTAAGTAGAGATCACCTTGAAAGGAACAGGTTAGAATTAGGGATGATTAAGATCATCTAAAAGGACCAGTTCAGAATTCACAACGAAAACAAAATTAAAAAAAATGAAAAAACATTAGTTAGAAAATCTGGAAATTGTGTATATAGTTAGATTAATTTTTGCTCAGTCTCATACTTTCAATAATATACTCTTGTGCCATGTGTTAAAATGACTCATTAATCTCTAATGATATTTTTTCTATTTTGGCAAATTTAGACTTACACAAGAGAAATCTCAGTGAAGAACCCAGTTCATCAAGATTACTCGGTATGTTTTCTACACTCTGCATAATTTGAAATAATAATATTTGGATCTTGAGCTGCCGTTAAATACTCTCATCTTCCAAACACAATCCAATTCTCTTCTCTCTCCCATACCCAAGCACAAAAATGGCTAACATTCCAGAAAATCCTTCATCTCCACCCAAGAAAATCTGAAGACTCATTTAAATCTGCTACTGACTGGCCTTAAAGTTACTCTTGAAACAATTTCTGAAGTTGATACAAATTTCGAGAATAGGTTTGTGCCGGTAGGGTCTATAACAGGTGTTGAAACTATACAGTCTGGAGGAATTGGTGGTAAAAATTAAAAAAAAAAAAAGAGAGCAAGGGTGTTCGAAGTGCTATGAGGGGAAAGGGTAAAAGAGTGGTTGATTCTTCACCCACTCCCGTCAGTTTAACCAAATACACAGGTGCAATGGTTATTTGGGGAGAAACATGTGCTGGAGTAGAGGAGAGTGTAAAGAAAACAGGGGGAAGTGGGTCTGGCGAAGCCGCTGAATGGCTGGTTCAACTTGGAAAAAATATAGATGAACCTGTTTCATCGGAACAGGAAACCCTCGCAAACCTACTAAAGAGAGTAACTGAAAGTTATAATCCAAAGAAGAAAGGGAGGTTGGTACAAGCAAAGATCATTTTGGGGCTAACACTCTGATTGCTTGTGATTATGAGGTCCATGCCACTCCAAATGAACCCGGTTCATCCAAAAAGACACCAGTCAATAGCAAGGTCAGAGCCTTGGTGCAGGAGAGTGGGGCAAAGGAGGCTGAGATAGCAAGGCTGAAGACACGGTTGGCTGACGTAGAGTCTGAGAGAGAGATGCTCTCAAAACTGAACTAGCAAGGGAAAAGGAGAAAAATGATGGAATTCTTCAAGACATGCTGAAACTTCTCCAAGCCAAAAACCAAGCCCCCAGTTCTTCCAAGCCTTAAACTTCTAGCCTAGTGTAAATCTACCAGTGACCCAGTTCGGGATTTGTTTTGCTCATGTTTTCAGTGTTTTTTTTCTTTTTATACTTTGTGGAAGAATCATATCAATCATCAATAAAATTCACTGTTTTTGCTCTAACTGTTTGTTTATATTTCTTTGATGATTAAAATTCTTAGCTTGATCTATGATGATTAATCTATAATTGCATTTGAAGTAGCCCTAGTGGCCATGAGTAAGTTTTAAAATCTAGTTATCTCACATTTTTTATGCAACTTTTCGATGATGCCAAAAGGGGGAAAAAGGTTGTGCTTTACACTTTGAACAGTGATGTTTATAACCTAATGAACCTGTTCCTCGATGATAAGTGATAAAAAGGAAAAATATTTCTAACATTGTGTTGATGTTGAGGTAAGTTGAAACAGGGCCTAAGCTTATGAAAGAACAGAGTTTGTCATCATCAAAAAGGGGAAATATTTTGGCCCAAGTAAAGGATAGTTTTGAAGATTAACAAAGGAACTCAGAGATGAACCAGGTCCATCACTGGTAGGCATAGACATGGGCAGATTCAAAGTACGTGAGATGCACATGCAGGAGATAAACAAAATATGGCATAATAATAGATATCTCCTGATCGAAAATATTGCATAATTGATAAGGAGAAGGACTCCTTAATCAAAGAGAACACTATCCAAGATAAGGGAGGAGTTAGAGGTTGAGATCAACTAGAACTCTTCCACCAAGGAAGAGTAGTATTAGAACTCTAGTTTGTTTCTACTCTACTAACTCTATAAATCGCAGGATGATCTCATTCTACAGGTAATGCACAAAGCAGAAGTTAAACGTGAATTGAGAGCAAAATAGCAAGACATTTTGCAAGCAGTTCGTGTGTAATTCAAGTGTGCGAACCTGAAGCTACATGAACCAGATAGAAGAACCAGCTCCAAGTGTATGTCTTTTATTCTAGTTCAATTGTAGTAGGTGTTTTCATATTGTACCTTTGAGCTTTATCTAGAGGCAATTGTAATAGGTACTCAGAGTATTCAAGTTAGAGTTAACTTGAAGTTGTCGCAGCAGTTAGAGGCTGGTTGCCACAACGGGATTAGACTTAATCCTAGGTTTACAAAAGTATTTTGTAAATGCTATTTTTGGCTCAGCGATTTCGTGGAGAGTTTGAAAAAATCCTACTGGGAAGTAGATCGTGATTTTTTCACCTTTTGAGCCAGGTGTTTTCCACGTAAAATACTTGTGTGTCTTTAATTTCTGCATTTATTATTCCGCAACAGTAGTATAAGGAATACATAGAAGAACCAGGTCCTTCTATAATCTGTGCACGCGAAATATTGGACACCATACAAATCACCCGCTCCCCCCTCCCCCCCTCTTGTGTGGTATTGAAATTAAAATATCACTACTGCATACTTTCTCTTACTGTAAATCTTTTTAACCCCTTTAATTGTTTTATTTATAGAGTCTTCTTGTTGCTAGTGCAATTGCTTGTACTCCTTCTTCCCCTTTTTCCCTTCTTATTGCATACTTTTCTGCTTTCATTTTTCTTACTACATACGTATATTGCAGTAATTTGCGATTTATTATATATTTTTCTTCTTTATTCCTACTTATGATGTCATTATTAATAAATATTGTACTTTATTATAAATTTAAAATGCTCGTTTTATATGTCTTCTAGATAGACTAATAAATAATATTCATTCATCTGATTGCTTGATCATGTAAGATTTCAATAATAAACTAAAATAAATACGATGTAAGAGATAATTCAATAGAATTGATGCCAATAAATTTAATAGGGATTCTTTTAATGAGAAAGATTTTTTTAAACAAAAATAAATTATCAGCAAAACTAACTACAATTTACAAGTTACATTAGATTTAATTAAACTATAAATCTTTTTGTGTAAATTATTGTGAAAGAAAATAATATTTTAGTTGCCAAGAAAAAACCAACAAAGAAGTACACTTTTGAGATAATTAAAGTAAAAAATTCGCATTTAGATATAAAAATTTATGAAGTATTATTTTTTTTGAGTAAATAATATAAAATATCACATATTTGTTAGTCTGATCAATCAACATTAAAACAATATAAATCAAACGAAGAAATGGGAAAGATAAATGGGACCTCTAGGTGCATCACTAACTATTAGGAAGAAAGTTGGGTAGGGTGGGACGTTGGGGCCCACGTGAGGGATTGGAGGATAGAAGTGTAGTGATGTTTGATGAAATAAGCTCATGGGCAATTTAGTCAAATCATTCAAAAGATTATGTTGAAGCTGCTGTAAAGTAAAGCAATCACATTGCTTTATTTTAACTGAAATTATCAAAACGCCCTTTATGTACCAAGCATGTTGACCATCAGCTACTTATCCTCTCTTATATATAAGCAGTAGATATACATATGTATGAATTATTTTTTTGTAAATATTTTATCTTTTTCTGAAACCGCCGGCTAAAAGTCTTAAGCATTACTCCTAAGATCAATGTGTCATTTAGAAAAAAAAAACTAATATTTTATAATGGTGAATTAATTAGTGTGTATCTTGTAAATTGCTTTAGAGGTTATACATATAACTGATATGCCCAGTCAAATTTTATTTTTTAAAATTATTAACTACAATTGAATATAATGGTGCAAATAAATTTTTGTTAGCTATTTAAAACCTTAGTCCTAGTATTTTTGTTTTATAATGTAAGTAACGAATTAAAGGAGATATAAAAGATAAAATAATTAAAGTTTTGTCTATTAACAAGTTTAGTTGGATATTGCCGAACAAAAGGTTATATCCTTATATCGTATTGACTCGAAAGTCGATATTCCTCCTTATATTATGTAATTATATAGTTTATTATTTTCATATAGCAGGAAATATAAGGTTTTTCTTAATATACAATAAAATAGTCTAAAGGTTAGTGTAATTTTGGTTGTAGTATAATTATTTCAAATTTCACATGTATATGAAATAGTAAAACATTTATTAGAATCACATAGTAGTTCCTTTAAGTAGTAAAATATATAATTATTTTCTTAATATGTATTCTCTAAATTAATTCTATTTCTACTCAATTCCGAATATAGTTATTTATTATGAATATTATACCAAAATAGCCTAATTATAACACTAAAATAATAATTATGTTCACATCTAATTTCACCTTGCTAAACTAATTTCAAGGCAGTGTCTCCTATAAATAAGTCCTTCTTCACTTGATGTTATTCACTCCTCTAATAATTCTAGGCGAAAGAAAAATGGCCCAACAATTCAACTTTCTCCTCCTCTCAAGCCTCTCAATCATTGTCGTTGCTTCTTCTTTCTTTCATGTCTCTTCCGCAACGAGTGGTCTGAGACATAATTTTCTTGATGGTGAGCAACCCATAAAAAATCCAAATGACCCTAAAGTTGTGGAAATCGCAACATTTGCTGTGAATGAGCACAATAAGGAGGCTAAAAGCAAATTTCGACTTGTAAGAGTGATAGCAGGAGGAACTGATATAATTCCTGACGGTACCGTTTATCAACTAGAAATCAGCGCCAGTGAATCAAATGTTATCACGACCCGTCTTGTGGCTATTTTAGTGAATCGAAACAATGTGAAAGAACTTCTTTCCTTCGAATGATTATCTTTTTCTTATAACTTAAGTGTACAATCATCTAGAGACGATTATATTCAAAGTATTTGTATGAAATAATCTTTTTGAATTAAACATCTTATGTTGCTCTATTGATTCGTTTGGCCATATTAAAGAATGACAATACTATTTTTTGGATAAATCGTTCTTCCAGTCTTTAACAAGTTCCACTAGGAATATTTTTCGTCCAATAAATGTTTTGGACACCGTTATATTTATGTTGTTATCAAATAAGTAATAATTTTTACTAATCAAAGGTTCATATTACAAAAAAGAGAGGACTCTAATTTTTTTTCGACGAATACATATATTTAAATTTTTAAAAAAAATAGTTCTATTAATGAAATGACGTATACTTCATAGAAAAAAGTGATGCTATGATAATTAAGTTCGTTAATTTGTCGGAATTTCTCTATATAAGGATATCATTAAGGGCGTTGATGTGCTTTAAGTTAACACATGACCATCACCTTTGTTGGCTGCGAGAGGTCTTCTTCATTTTTGCCATATCCTCAGTTTCACGTGAAAAACTAAGGACAACAATGTTAGCATCTCAAATAATTATACCACTGATGACTTCTACTTGAGTTTCTGGTATTATTTAGGTGTGTTACGAATGAAATAAAATGGCCTAACCATTCAGGCCCATTAGACATTTATGAGAAAGAGAACTTGTGTTCACTAGTCGCTCTAGCAATGACTGTTATTTTCAAACTCCTTGTCATCAATCTTATTCATGCGATGATCTATAGCTTGGGTTATGAAATTTTTCATTTAAGACTATGTATCAATAAAATGAAGGAAATGTTAAGTTTTGAATTTATTTGAATCTACAGAATTTTAATTTTGGGTCAAGTTGTGGACTTTGAGAGAGAGAGAGAGCGCATCACTTTTGTGGAATTGGATGCCTATGGTTTCTCAATCCAATATAAAATATTTTGATTACATTATGGAACCTTTGCCTATTGAAATATTTACTTTTATCACAATTCTCGTATTCGAAATGTATATTGATTGGATTTCAATGTTGATTCTCTCAAAATCGTCATATCAAGGAGTTGTTGTCTGGGATACTCAAGTCATTTTTTTTAGCAATATGTCGTATACAAATTTGTACTTCTTATTGTGTATTCCCTTTCTCCGTGATGATGAGAAATCTGAGTAATATACAGGATTAAATTCTATTTTATTGTGGTTGTTTCCTAGTCTCTTGCTCCTATTAAGCCTAGCCAGGGGTGCATCCACCTTATGAAAACCGCTGTCACGTGATACTGCTTCGCCGAAAAAATTTATTAAATGTACATATATAGGCAATAAAAAGACTATCATTGATACATCTTAAAAAATAAAAACTCATTTTAGAGAGTTATAGTAATGTTCTGAATTTTGTGTTTTATTTTAAATATGATGTCATTATAGTAGTTATTCATTGGTTCACTTCTTTGTTTACCTATTAAAAAATATGATACCGCTTACAAGAAATTATGCATATGCCACTAAGCTTAGCCTTAGTAGAAGTGGGCAGCAACACTGGGTGGACTGGGGTGGTGCAGAAGAAGGGATAATTCTCGAATGTCGAAAAAGATCCAATGATTTACGAAAAAACTGAAATACACATACTGTCACGACCCAATTCCCACCACAGGCCGTGATGGTGCCTAACACTGCCGTTAAGCAAGCCAACGATAAACCACCAACACAATCATCCATTCATAATAGTTTTAAAATAAAAAATCTCATTAATAAAGTAAAATTTAGTTTAGAAACCATGGTAAGGTATTTTCATTACTACTAAGTCGTGAAGTGTAAACAAAATATAAAGCATAATGAAATATGTATCAAGTACAACCATAAACATCTACTAATGATCTCCAAAACCCGGTGTCACAAATTACATAAGCATCTAATAGAATATATATAACCACCATACATATTGTCTGGAATAAAATAGACAGAACAAAATAAACACCCGGGGAAGGAGACTCCAAGTGTTGATGGTCAAGGCATGGAAAGAAGCTCACTACAAGGTCTCCAACAAATGCGGCTACGCGCCCGAGTGACCACGTGAATGACCTATCTTCGTACCTGCACAATTAGTGCAGAAGTATAGCATAAGTAGGTAAATCAATGTGTACCTAGTAAGTATATATTATAACCTCGAAGAAGTAGTGATGAGGTATCGACATCGATACTTACTAGTGGTCCAATAACAATGTACATAAAGTAGATAGATATGAAATACAACAAATAACAATGAGACAAATAGATATAAATATTATGATTCTCAAGCAAGAAGAATTCCGAAATCATTAAATGCCATAAACTGCCTCGAAGGAACAGGCGAACCAATATAAAGTACAAAATCAAACCTCAAGTCAGGAAAACTCATATGTACGCTAACTCCCTATCAAGTATTACACACGAGTCTGCCGACGCGAATGGCCTGATCTCATTAGAATAGTATTACACAGTACTACCGAAGCGAACATCCCGGTCCCATAAGAATAAATCATAATACTTCCGAGGCGAACGGTGCGATCCCATAAGAATAATTTAAAATACTGTCAAAGTAAAGGGCCCGACCCCATAAGAATAGAGAAACTCTCTCACTTTCGAAGGTACGTGCGAATCGAGAAGATACGGAACTACCTATCACAAAATATCCCGCAATTTCAAAGTAAAAGACTCGGTCAATACATAAATTCTAGTCTATATCTTAGTTTTAAATTCAAGTAACTCAACAAACAAGTTTAATTCAAATAGTACGGTGAAGGCATGGTGTTGGTCTAAGTCTACACGAACATAAACATGAATCTAGCTACGCACGGACTCTCATCACCTCGTATATACATATCACCCATAACAAGTATAACACAATAATTAAAATACTTATGGGGATAATTCCTCTTACAAGATTAGGCAAGAGACTTACCTTGCTTTCAAGTCCACTACTCGGCTCTCAAGCCTCACTAGTCACCTCAGATTGATGCCGAGCAACCCGAAACTAGTCAAAGGACATACAAACTAATCAATATATGCTCAAAAACTCATAATTTAACTATTAGAGTCAATTCCCAACTCCACTTAAAAAGTCAACAAAAGTCAACCCTGGGCCAATGCGCCAAAAAGTTTGGACATATTTGAAGATAAATGTTACCCATGCCATTACGAACTCAAATATATAATTTATATCCAATTCCATAGTAAATTTCATGGTCAAATCCTATTTTTACCAATGTCTAGGTTTTTCACCAAAACTCCAAAATTCTACAAATTTTCATCATACAATCCTCACCTAATCCATATATTTAACTCATAATTGGTAGAAATCACTTACCCTATGATGTATGATAAAAATCCCCCTCCAAAGAGCTCCCATATCACCGAAGCCAAGGAAAAAATGAGGGAAATGAGCCTATGCCTCATATTAAATTCATATTCTACTGAGGGGTTTCTTCATCGCAATCGAGGAAAATTTCCTCACGATCGCGAACGCCGACTGCCCCATGCCTGAGATCCTTCATCGCGTTCCTGACCCACATTTTGCATTCATGATTCCTACGGCCCCCATCCCTCCGCGTTGGTGGTCATCCAGCCGCATTCATGACGGCTTAATGCCTGCTAGCCCATCAGCCTTCTACCTTCTTCGCGCTCGCGATGGCGCCTCCGCGTTCGCGAAGAGGAGTCAGGTCCTCCCTCGCGTTCGCGAATCCCACTTCATGTTCGTGAAGGGAAATTCAGTGCCCCCTCCAAAATCGCCCATCACGATCGTAGAATACCCTTCGCGATCGTGGAGCACACTAGCGAACCAACAACTCCAAATTTGAAGGAAATGGTCCAAAACCACCTCGAAATACCCCCAAGGCCCTCGGGACCTCGTCCCATCGCACCAATCGAACCCAAAACATATTATGGACCTACTCGAGGCCTGAAATTACACAAAATAATATCAAAATCATGAATCTCACCTCAATTCCACCTTAATGAACTAATCCAAACTTACGCCGAACATGCCTAAACAACTCAGAATGATCCCAAATTTTACACACAAGCTACTAATCACTATACGAACCTATTCCATGGCATTGAGTTCCAAACGAACATCGATAACACCAAGAGTATACTTCAAATCAAACTTAGAAGTCTTTAAAAAATTTAAGATGTCAACTTCCAACAATAAGAACCGCAATGCTCCCGGTCTACCTGAAACTCGATTCGAACATATGTCCAAGTCCATAAACATCATACGAATTTATTGGAACCTTCAATTCTTGATTCTGAAGTCGTTTACTCAAAATATTGACTCTATTCAAACTTGCCCACCTTAGGCCACTGTTATAGAACTAAGTGTTTCATATTCAACCCGAACCCTTACAAAACCAAACCAACCGTCCCCGCAAGTCATAAAATAGGAAAAATACATACGGGAAGTCTTAAATAGGGAAACAGGGATCTAAAAAGTAAAATGACTAGTCTGGTTATTACATTCTCCACCTCTTAAACAAATGTCCATCCTCGAACGAGTTTAGAATCATACCTGAAGTGCCGAATAAGTGTGGATATCTGCTCTGCTTGTTCTCCTCGGTATTCAAAGTCACCTCCTTGGCTGGTTGACCCCTCCACTTGACCTTCACCACTGAAATCTTGTGGACCTCAACTTACATGCCTGCTTGTCAACAATGGCAAGTGGCTCCTCCTCATAACCCAAGCTCTTATCTAGATGAACTGTGTTGTAATCCAACACATGGAACCAATCGACATAGTACCTTTGGAGCATAGACACGTAGAATACCAGATGAACTCCCAATAAAATAGGAGGCAAAGCAAGCATGTATGCAACCTCACCTACTCGCTCCAAAACCTCTAATGGACCGATGAACCTTGGGCTCAACTTACCCTTCCTTTCAAACCTCATGATACCCTTCATCGATGAAACTTTCAAAAGTACATTCTCGCATATCATAAAAGATAAATCACACGCTTTCTGATCCGTATAACTCTTCTGCCTGGACTTTGTTGTGCAAAGCAGCTCCTGAATAAACTTTTCTTATCCAAGGCATCCTTTACCAAATCAGTACCATATAACCTAGCCTCGCTTGGCTCAAACCAGCCGATGGGGGAACGACATCATTGACCATACAAGGCCTCAAATGGAGCCATCTCGATGCTAGACTGATAATTATTGTTTTCAGCAAACTCGGCCAATTGTAAGAATCAATCCCACTGCCCTCCAAAGTCAATCACATATGCTCTGAGCATATCCTCTAGAATTTGAACTGTCCCCTCTGACTGCAGTCGGTCTGCGGATGAAAGGTCGTGCTGAGCTCTACCCGGGTGCCCAACTCACTCTATACTGCTCTTCAAAAATATGAAGTGAACTGAGTGCCTCGACCTGAAGTAATAGAAATAGGCACTTTATGCAACTAGATGATCTCCTGAATATAAATCTGGGCTAACCTCTCTGAAGTGTATGTAGTCATCACCAGAATAAAGTGTGCAGACTTGGTTAGTCTGTCGACAATGACCCAAACGACATAAAATTTCCTCAACGTCCGCGGCAAACCAACCACTAAATCCATAGTGATGCACTCCCACTTGTACTCTGGTATAACCATCTACTAAAGTCAGACACCTGACCTCTGGTTCTTGTACTTAACTTGCTGGCAATTCAAAAACCTCTCCATATACTCAACTATGTTCTTCTTCATCCACCGCCACCAGTAATACTGCCTCAGGTCATGATACATCTTCGTGGCACCTGGATGAATGGAATAACGAGAACTATGTGCCTCCTCTAGAATCGTCTCCCTTAGGCCATCAACATTAGGAACACATAAGACCCTTGAGTCATAGAACACCATCATCCTCGATATTAACCTCATTGGCATCACCTAGTAGTACTGTCTCTCTGAGAAGCATCAAGTAAAGATCATTAAACTAGCGGTGCTTCATTGGCTCGAATAAGGAAGACTGATCCACAATACATACAAGAGCTCGACTAGGCTCTGAAATATCCAATCTCACAAGTCGGTTAGCTAAGGAATGAATGTCCAATTCCAACCTCTCATCTGCTAAAATGAATGCCAAACTACCCATACACTCGACCTTTCTGCTCAAAGCATCCGTAACCACATTCACCTTGCCCGAACGATAAAGGATGGTAATATCATAATCCTTTAGTAACTCAAGCCACATGTGCTGCCTTAGATTAAGATCCCTCTACTTAAATAGATGTTGCAAACTGTGGTGATCGGTGTAAACCTCACATGACACTCGATAAAGATAATGCCTAAAAATCAGGCACATGGTAATTCTTCGCATGAGGCTTCAACTGATGTGAAGCATATGTAATAACTCGCCCCTCCTGCATCAATACACAACTCAACTCAATTCCTGAAATGTCAAAATACACAGTATACATCCTTGAATCGGATGGAAAAACAAAAACTGGTGATGTAATCTATGCGGCCTTGAGCTTCTAAAAGCTTGGCTCACAATCATCGGACCATCTGAACTAAGCACCCATATGGGTCAATCTAGTCAAAGGAGCTGCAATAGACAAGAGCATTAGTCAAGATGGCCTGAACACCCGATCTTCAAATCCATAAATGCTTCCAGAGCATTAGTTAAGCCAAAATATATCACTAGAAACTCGTAGTGCCCATATCTAGTCTGGAAAGCCGTCTTTAGAATATCCGAAGCACGAATCCTCAGCTGATGATACCCAGATCTCAAGTCGATCTTCGAGAATGCACTAGCACTGTAAAGCTGATGAAACAAATCATCAATGCGCTGTAACAAATACTTATTCTATATGGTGACCTTATTCAGCTAGTGGTAATCAATGCACATCCACATACTCCTATTTTTCTTCTTCACAAATAATACTGGTGCATCCCAAGGCGATATACTGGGCCTGATGAATCCCTTCACGAGCAACTCCAGAAGCTGCTCCTTCAACTTTCTCAACTCCACTGGATCCATACTATAAGGAGGAATAGAGATAGGTTGGGTTCCTGGTGCCAAATCAATTCCAAAATTGATATTACAATCCGATGGCATGGCTGAAAAATCAGCAGGAAATACACTGGAAAACTCTCGTACCATAGGCACTGAATCTACCATGGGATTCTCCACCGCAATATCTCGATCAAAGGATAGATAGGAAAAACGACCCTTCTCGGCCATATGTCGAGCCTTCAAGAAAGAAATAACCCGACTAGATGTATTAATAGATGAACCTCCCCACTCCAACCTAGGAAACTCTGGCATCGCTAAGGTAACAATATTGGCATGGCAATCGGGAATGGCATGGTACGGGGACAACCAGTCCATGCCCAGGATAACCTCGAAGTCAATCATATCGAGCAATAAAAGATCTGCTCTAGTCTCATACTCATAGAAAGCCAGTATACAGGACTGGTAAACCCGATCCATGATAAATGATTCACCCACGAGCGTGGACACATATATATAGGAACACGTAAGGACTCATGATATACATCTAGAACCTGGATGAAAATAGTACTAAGGCATCTCTATCGCAAATAGAAATAGCACATATGATTATGGCGTTGGAGGATACCACCTCTAGTCTGGCTGTAAAGGCATAGAATATAGCCGGAGCGCCACCTGACTGGCCTCCACCTCTAGGACAACCCCTACCCACCTTCCCTCAGCCTCTGGTTGGCTTGATAGGCGGTGCGACAACTGGTGCAGTAATCATGGGCTGATGGTCCTGCTGTACTGCCTTGTCCCAAAGTCTAGGACAAAACCTCTCCATGTGACCCAACCCCCTACACTCGAAACAACCTCTAAGAATGGAAAATTGCTAAATTTTGTCTAACCCTGATAACCTGAATATCCAGTAGAGGAGCCTTGTATAGCTGGTGGACGGTAAGTGCTCTCTGGAATAGAGCTGAAGTAAGGCTGCATTAGAGCACCCCGAATAGGCTATGGTGCTGAATGCATGGGCCTTCTAGGATGGCCCCTCATGAACTGACCTCTGCCCCCATAAGGGGCTCCACTAAATCCACCAGAATTCCGAGGCCAATTATCCCTCAACATAAACTCTCTACTCTTGTTTTGGATGCGCTCGATCCTCCGAGCTATCACACAACCTGGAAGTACGGAGTTCCCACCTCTAGCTCTCGGGCCATATATGGTCCAACTTCTTGCACTTGTAACAACCATCATATGATGCCTTGTATAATGCCTTAGTTTTACTAGTGTTTTCTCTGCCCAAATTACTTTTTGGATTCTTCATGAATTTTTTGAACTTCTTAGCAAACATAGCCATATCAAAATCATCATCATCTGATTCACTTTCATCAATAGAATTAAGGACCAGGGTGTTATCTCTTTTTGGCTCTTCCTAGCGTAATTCCAGCTTTCTCATTTCATGAGTTTTCAAGTCTCCAATCAATTCATCTAGTGATATTTTATCCAACTCCTTAGCTTCCTGAATGGCAATGACTTTCGACTCCCATGAAGCAAAAAACATCTTTAATACTTTAGTAACAAGTTCATCAGAAGTGAACATCTTCTGTAATGACCCGACCAGTCATTTTACTTTATAGGTCCCCGTTCCCCTATGTAAGACTTCCCGTATGTGCGTTTACTGTTTTATGACTTGGGGATGGTTGGATTAGGTTTGGAAGGGTTCGAGTTGAAATCAGAACACTTAGTTCCTTAATAGTGGCCTAAGATGGCCATGTTTGACTTAAATGGTGATTTATGACTTGTACGTAAAATTTGGCGTCATTCCGAGTAGTCTAAGTATGATTCGACGCATTTGGAGCAAGTTGAAAAGTTTGAAGTTCATAAGTTGATTCAATTTGGGTTTGGGGTGTGATTCTTAGTTTTGATATTATTTTATGCATTCCAAGGGCTTAAGTAGGTTCGTATTATATTTATGGACTTGTTGGTGCAGTTGGACGGGGTCCCGGGTAGCTCGGGTGTGTTTCAGACGCCTAGAGCTAAGTCCAAAACTGCTGCATTGTTGGTTCTGGTTTTCTTCTTCGCGAACGCGGAGGTCCACACATGTTCGCGATTTGGGGGTAGCGTTCGCGAAGGTTTGACGTCCTAGGCCTACGCGTTCATGAAGGCCCTCTCTTGTTCGCGTAGAAGAAAAGGACTTGGGAGAGGTCAGCACCCATTACCCTTCGCATTCTCGAAGGTGTAGTCATGTTCGCGATGTCCAGGCGGGACAAGCCTTCACAATCGCAAGATTGCCCTCGCATTCGCAATGAAGGTTTCCCGGGCCTGGGGGAGCTTTGCCTTCGCGATCGCGAAGAAGGATCGCTGGGCAGTGGACTTTATTAAAAATGCGACTGGCCTATTTTTTCATTTATCTCATCTTGTGGCCTATTTGGGAGCTTTTTAGAGAGAGATTTTCAACTAGCATCTTGAGGTAAGTGTATTCTATAGAATGTGAGTTTAATACATAGATTATGGGCAGCTTTTAACATAAAAATTGTAGAAATTTTATTATTTTATTGAAAACCCTAGATTTTGATAAAAATAGAATTAGACCACGAAAAGGATTATGAAATTGAGTAGAAATTATATATTTGTGTTCGTGAGGTTGTGGGTAACAATTATTTAAAAAACATTCTAGAATTCGGGCGCGTGGGCCCGAGGTTGAATTTTAGAATCCTCCAAATTGGGTTGGTAATTACTCTGATAGTTAAATAATTAGCTTTTGAGAAAATATTGATTAGTTTATACAACTTTTGGCTAGTTTCGGATTGCTCGGCATCAACTTGAGGCTTTTAGTGTGATTTGTGGACCGGAAAGTGGATTTGGTAATCAGGTAAGTCTCTTGCCTAACATTGTAAGAGGGAATTAACCCCATAGGGTTTTAAATGGTTATTTGCTACTAATTGTGGGTGCTTCGTATGCACGAAGTGACGAGAGTTCGTACATAGCTAAAATTCATGTTATGTCCGGTAGACATAGGGCTTTATTATGCAATACTTACGAGAGTCCCTACATAGCTAAAATTCATGTTATGCCCGGTAGACATAGGGCTTTATTATGCAATACTTACACTATTTGAACTCAATTTGTTAGTTTAATTGCTTGTATTATTAAGTAAAAGAATTATTTAAAGATTATGTTAGACCTAGCTTTATGACTTAGAGATTTGGCGGAATGTTTAATTATTGATGGAAAATTTTATATTCCTTTATGAGCATACCTTGAGGTTGTAAACACATAATTTGTAGTTCGAAGAGTTTCCCTAATCATGTGGATCAGGCCGAACGCCTCGGCAATAGTTATATATATATATAATGTGATGCATCCATGGATCGGGCTGTACGACCTCGATAATGTATGTACACGATTGTTATGGATCAGGCCGTACGACCTCGGCATAACTCGTGCGTGTTGTCGCTAGGAGTCCGATTATACTCGATATATTCTTCATGACTCTAAAAGTTGTAGTTACTTCTTGAGATTAGCATGTGATATTTGAGGACTTTTAACTTGTTATTTTATTAAGCATCACTTATTTATTGTCTCTTATTTCAGTATTACTGTTGTATTTCATGCCTGTTTATAATTCTTGCACTTTATGTATATTGACCACAAGTATGTGTCGATGTCGACCCCTCGTCACTACTTCTTCGAGGTTAGACTAGATAATTACTGGGCACAAGTTGTTTACGTACTCACACTACACTTTTGCACAAATTGTGCAGATTCTGAGGCAGGTACATCTGGTGTTCGTCCAGGCGTGCATCCGCATTACCCGAAGGCCTACTGGTGAGCTGCTTCTCATGCACCATTCTGTATCACTCAGAGCCTCCTCTTGTTTTATTTATTATTTTTGTCTATTCTATTTCAGACAATAGTTTAGGAATTTTTGTATATTCTACTAGATGCTCGTGCACTTGTGACACCGAGTTTTGGGAAATTTTAGTAGATATTCATGGTTTTTTATTATTAAATTCACTATTTTACGCTCATGGTCAGTTTATATATTATATTACTATGATCTCCAACTATTTGTTTCGTTAATAAATAAAATTAATGACTTTAAAAATATTAAAATGAATAATTAAATAGATAATTCATCGTTGGCTTGCCTAGCGGCGATGTTGGGAGAGTCGTGACAGCTTGGTATCAGAGTACTAGGTTCACATAGGTCTCACAAGTCATGATCGGGCCTAATAGAGTCTTACGGAGCGGTGCGGAGACATGCGTACTTATCTTTGAGAGGCTATAGGGTGTTAGGAAACTTCTCTTTCTTCATCTCCTATCGTGCATTTGATGGTGTGATAAGTATCTTTCTCTTATTCTCTCATAGATGGTGAGAACGTGCGTGGCAGATGTACCCGACGGAGAAGGAGCTGCTCCCCCGGTTGCTAGAGGTCGAGGCAGGGCTCCAGCTACTGCTAGAGGAGGAGGGCATCCTAGATATGCTCTCGTTGTACCATCAATAGATCCAATGGAGGATCCTATCATTGAGGAGCAGGATGAGGTGCCTGTAGTTGAGCCTTTGGAGGATCCTATCATTGTACTTAATATCATGCTGGATATGTTTTTAAATTAATTAATGAATGATTTTGGGGTTAAATGGTGCAAAAGGGATTCAATCCAAGCTTGTTGTTTGTCATGTTAAATAGTAGTTTCGTTGGTGATGTTTTATGTACTTGTTGGTTTGTAGCTTGATTTGTGTTGTGGTGCTCAAAGTATACATATGAAGGTTGTATGGATTCCTGTTGGTTTATGGACTTGGGAAAGCAAGGAAAATAGGGGAGATGTTGCCCGTTTTAATATAAAATAAGCTTGTCATTTGTTGTACAATAGTTATATCTTTCGTCGCTTAACGATAGCATTATTATCGTTGATGTAGATTGAAGTGCGATGAGACGAGTTCAATGTGGTTACTGGATAGATTGTGTTAAACTATGTTAAGGCTAAACCTTTCCTTCAAGACCCTATTTGGAAACCTCTGATCAGATGGTAAGTTATGTACCAAGCCTACTATGGCTGAGTGCCTATGAGCAAGCCCACATTGCTAAGATATAGAGCCTAGTTTGGTCGAGCGCCTATGAGCGAGCCTACTACGGTAGAGAAGTTATAGGTACCGAGCCTTTAGGGCCGGACAACTATTTTACTTACTACATTGAGAGAGTTGAG